>NC_077227.1:249984481-250584481 GCF_027887165.1 Monodelphis domestica
CATTTATGATACCTTTGATATATAAGTTGGGGATGTGGGTAAAAAATTGACACTCTAAGGAAAGACTTCAGCTGAGCTACTCTCTCTCTCTCTCTCTCTCTCTCTCTCCCTCTCCCAGATATATATATGTGTGTGTGTGTATGCATATATATAATTGATATGTTAATGGATTTTTTCTACCAGTGCCATTTTTGCATCCTACAAGCATTACTATGTTAAGTAAAATTATTAATAGCTTTTAAACTTAAATATTCCTTTAGAAATTATTGCAGAGATGTGACAATTCAATGTGGAAGGGCATCACTGACTTTGGACCTTTGAGTCGCTGTAATATTCTGAAATCATAGAAAATAGAGATAGGTTGTAAGATGTAATGAAATGGCAGCATTTAAAGAAATAATGATAATATTTTTCTTTCTTCCCATAATGAGTAAAATCTTTTGGAGTAATAGAAAAAGGGAAAGGGCTCGGACAAAACAAAGTAAATCATGAAATGTATCTTTTCATTGGTCAGATTTTGGGTATGAAAAGAGTGATTTAAATCTTAATATTTTATTTCAGCATAGAATAAATTCATGTGTCACAAAGTCATTTTGTTTTAGTTTGGTCTTCAAAGGACAGACTTCCCTAAGGTTTCCTAAGTTATTTTGCTAAAGTAAAAAATGCAATTGCTCTTGATCCAAAATCAGGACATAGTATACTTGACAAACTTCCTTTTCTTATCACCCTTTTCTGAATTCAATCTCTCTAGACTGTATTTTTCTTCAATCAATCAACATTTATCAAGTATTTATTATGTTCCAGGCTCTGTACTAAGCATATCAACCTATTGTGTTATTCTGTGCTTTCATATTCAATAAAATTCAACCAGCATTTATGTATTTCTGAGAGAGAGAGAGAGAGAGAGAGAGAGAGAGAGAGAGAGAGAGAGAGAGAAAGGTGGGGAGGAGGAAGGAAGGAAGGAAGGAAGGAAGGAAGGAAGGAAGGAAGGAAGGAAGGAAGGAAGGAAGGAAGGAAGGAAGGAAGGAAGGAAGGAAGGAAGGAAGGAAGGAAGGAAGGAAGGAAGGAAGGAAGGAAGGAAGGAAGGAAGGAAGGGGAAAGAAAATAGCCCATGTTATCAGGAAGCCTAAATTCTACTGTGTTTGTGAAATCATGTGTGATTCTTTTACTCTAATATATATTTCTTTTATTAAACTTTGATTTTAAAAATGTCATTCAAATGACTAATCAAGAAAGAAGTATATGCTTCATGAATAAAAGGAATTGCATATTGGTATTTTTGTCTTTTCCCTTCACAATTCCTAGCACAATGTCTTGAACAAAGAAGACACAGAATAAATGCTTATTTGTTGCACTAATCAATGTATTGTTGACTATGATTTCCATGGGAAAATAGCATAATGGTTTACTCAGAAAAGATCTGTGCAAGCAAATATTTGGTGACAGGTTCCTAATCAGTGTCATACTGAGGTAAAATTAGGATAACTTTTCTCCTATGGGAAATAACCAAGCATTTTCACTTTCCCTTTGCCATATTATATATATATATATGCCACTCTACTAAATCTCTCAGAAGAAAACAACAGCATATTAAAGCTTCTTTGCCCAAAATAGCCTATAGAGGTTCCCCCAGAGAAAATAAATATCTAGTTTTATGAGCTGACCCTACATGTTTTTCTGTAAATCAATAAAACTAATCCATAATTTAAGCCGGCTCTAAGTAAAGCAGAACAAGATTGAGTTTAACTACCTACCATGGTTCTTGCATGTAGGTATGAATAAAAATTTCCTGATTAAGATGGAAAGGTGTAGATCTATCATTAATATCTAGTACAACTCCCCAAAAAGTAGATTAGAAGTATTGCATTCAGATTGTTTTCAAGAACATGGAAAACAACTGTTTCAGCAGTAAGGCAGACATCTAGTGAGAGAACTCTCTGGACTCAGTCTACAGCACCATTCTATAGGACTTAGTAAAGAAATGTTAAACAAGTTGTGTTATATTAAATTACTTTCCTAGAGTCACATGGCTAGAAAGGAATTTGATTCTCAGGTCTTCCTCACACCAAGTCCAGAATTCTATCCACTGAACAATACTGCCTCTTTACAGTCAAGACTTGGTGTGGTATGCATATTTATTTGATTTTAAATGAACTTTTGCCACTCATTTCTTGGCTAACTGTTCTTTTACAATGAGGGGGTGTATGGTGATGAAGAAAAGTAGGGAAATGTTTGTTGTATGTGTAGATATAACTTCTTAATGCATTCTAAAATTTATACATGTTATATAACAATCATGGTACATAAAAATAAATCTATTGAGAAAATAATAATATAAGGATAAATTTTTACTATTATATCACATTTACACTTCTTTAAATCACTTCTCCAGTTTCTTTTTCCTAATGCAAAATCAGCCATGTGAATATCACTGGTATTATATTTTAAAGATATGATATTTACTGATGAGTTTTATATACATATGTGTATGTACTAAGTTTTCTATTTTCTAATATTTTGCTTTAAAACATATTCATAAGTAAATTATTGGAATGAGACTTTTCTTATTTATGCTTTACTTTGTTATGATTTTTTTCTGTCTCCTAAATACTCTTTTGAAATTGAACTCTGGGTTTTGAGACGGTACTATAAAATTGAGTTCTGAAAATTTCATAATTTTCCAGCTCTGTCACTATGTGTGTCAAAAGACATTTAACTATAATAAAAAACCATTCCAACAGGAAGGGATATAGAAATATGAGAAGGTTCTTTAAAATATACCTGTTTTGCCCATTGCTCAGAGCCTATGACCAAAATACTCCCCAATGACAGCTGAGATTTTACCGAATGGAAACCAGAGCTGTTTGAGGAGCAACTCTGAGATAAAGGTCACTCTGACATAACATATTTCTACTGACTAAAGACAGAAAAGTACATAAGGAAATTATTAATAAAGGAGTTGCTTGCCAACAGACAAATGGACCCAATGAAAGATCCTTCTTTGGTTGCTATAAAAAGAAAAACAGCTTCTTGGCTATAAAGACCAATGAATGTACTGGAATGGAACATTATGAAAATTCTTATGCAGAAATTTCGGTTAAAAAAAAGGAGTCATGAAAGCAAAATTTCTCATACCTGATTATAAAACAACCAGTTGTCCTCACTTAATAAGGGTGAAGGTCCATAAGATTAAACCAGCACTTAGATTATATCCATTACAAATATAGTCTGTTTATTGTTTTTTTAAATAGGAATGCCAGTTTCAACAACTCAAAAATTATATTGTGCCTGGTTGCCTCAAAACCAAAGGATATAAGTTTTATAATTCATCTAGTCACCTTTGAATGTTTTCTGGAATAATTGATAATATTTGTATATCACTTTAATATTTCCAAAGTATTATATAATTATTATCTTATTTGGTCCTCACAGTAACCCTGTGAATTAGATGTTGTTGTTTTCCTCCTTTTACAGATTAGAAAACCAAGAATTTAATAGATGAAGGACCAGTGTTTCATCACTAATGGGTATCTGAAGAAAGACCGGGACTCAGTATTTATCATTCATTTCTTTGTTTGCTTGTTTTATACTTTAAGACCAGTGCTTTAGCTATTATACCTCCTGGCTACCTCTACAATGGGTTACTCTGATTAAGGGATATTACATTACAAATGGATCTACCTATGACTGTAAACTAGAAATAAGCAAGTTTGTGTGTAGCTGGTATATTAACAGGAAGATTCTTCATTCAAACCTGGCCTCAGTTCCTAGTTGGGTGGCCATGGACAAGTCATTTTAACCCCCACTGACTGGCCCTTACTGCTCTTCTGCCTTGGAACCAATATATAGTATTGATTCTAAGATGGAAGGTAAGATCTGAAGTACTGGACTGTCCTGGACACATGGTCTATTACAATCTCTTTATATCCTATCCTCTCTCCTACTTTCCACAAATGCAAAGTTTTTAGTATTTTCTCTTTGTTCCTAACTCACTATTTATATGTTTTAGAAATGTTGCCAAAACTGAACTAAGCTTTTTTTTTGACATATGGATAGTTCTAAATATATTTGCCCCAATACTTGATCCTTCTAGCATGCTTTGATGAGTATATAGGAATCAGGATAGGCTCCTTAGGATTATAGAATGTAAAGTCCTTGAGGGAAGGGTCTGTTTCATTTCTATCCATGTCACCACTACCTTTCACATTAATTACTGAATAAATTTTTATTTAATTGAAGCAGTCTGTGTGCATCAAGAAAGAAATCACAACATATAAATAAAAGGTCAATACATGCAGAAGATTATTGTACTGAAAATTGTGGATATAGAACAAAGCTATATATGTGTTCTGCTTTTGGAAATCTCCAAAACAATTTACCTTCTCTCCATGGTAATCTATGTTAATTTAGATAATGATAATTGATGACTTGCTACATCAAATGATGGGAATAAATCCATAAAAATTGACCTTATTGATCAACCCATTTCAATTAAATTAAAAGCTGTATTAATCATTCCCAGCAGGAGAGTGGTAGAAGAGCATTTTTGCCTAAAGTTAGTTTGATAAGAGGGCAGAAAGATCACCTTTTGAAATGTCACAGAACTCAGAGAGAAGCTGTTGTACCAAATATGTACTAAATGAAAACACAGAAATGTGGGTAATTCTGTACTGGTTTAAATCTAACTTGAAAGTTATAATCACCTCCCAATGATACAATAACCCTGGCTCATTTCCATAGTGTGGGTAATTGCCCTACACTAAGTGATAAATTAAGAAGATTAACTATAGTACTAACTATAATAATTGTAGCAAATTTAAGAAATTCTAGCTCTCTATTATCTTCTTTATTCAAATTAAATAAAACACCTTTCTGTACTTTTTCTTAGAATAAAACATTAAACAAAGAGTATACTTCCCTTGAACTGTTGATAGTCAATTAATAATTGCAGTCTTGAAGCTGAAAGTCATCTTAGATTGGTCATTCTAGAAGCCTTATAAGAATCTTATCCTGGCTTAGGCTCCAGCTGGCCATTACAGCTGGCTAGGAAATCTACTTATGCAGTACTTTACTTTGCCATTTGAAGTTCTAAGAAGAGCCAATGAGTACAAAGGCTATGTAGACATGAAGGGGCCAAAAAAGAAGGGGAGTGAAATTAGAGAATTTCACATAAAAAGTTTCATTCAAACTGTGTTTTCAGAAATGTGTGAAAAATTAGGGAGAGAAAAATTTTCATTTTCACTTCACTGTCAAAAGATTGGGTCATGAACACTCTTAATTTATGAGAAAATGCTCAAGAATGCCTTCGACATCTTTCAAAATCTTGTCACAGCTGATGCGGAATTTTTAGCATGTGTGAATCAAGATTTGACACCACTTTGTACCTCACCTTTTCCTAGCAGAATTTTAATCTCAAAATCAAGGAAGTTCAAGTGTTATTGGAAAGAGAGAAGTCGCAACATTCTGAAAACCATTCCAGATAATTGCTGAAAACCTACGGAAAATGACACTGAATAATCACTTTATCACAC
Organism: Monodelphis domestica; assembly: GCF_027887165.1. Lineage (NCBI taxonomy): Eukaryota > Metazoa > Chordata > Mammalia > Didelphimorphia > Didelphidae > Monodelphis > Monodelphis domestica. The sequence goes on from NC_077227.1 coordinate 249,990,013, forward strand.
AGTTTAATGAGGTCTTCTCTGAGACAATTCCAAGTTGATACTTTCTCCTTAAGACATTAAGTACTATTCCCAATTTTTAATTTAAATTTTTATGCTCCATGAAGAAAATGTTCTCTGAAAAAATTTTTAACGAATGAGTTTTTACCAAGGATTTTATATTAAATTTGAAAGAAAGAAGAGTGTCCCCTCCATATCAAAATCCCACCAAATCTATGTCAGTTCCATTCCCATTGATCTATGAAAGTGTACCTGATTGTATCCTCCCTATTCTGAAATTAAGTAGCAATTCAATTAGACAATTATTTATTAAGTAGTAACCATTTTAGATAACTAGGCAAGGTAATATACATGTAACAAACTTGATATGAGACAATTCTCTAGTTTCATGTATTTTACAATAGGGTGGTAGTGGTGGTGACATAACATAAATACAGGGATGTTGTTCAATTATTTCAGTTGTGTTTGACCCCATTTAGAGTTTTCTTGGCAAAGAGACTAGAGGGTTTGCTATTTCTTCCTCTAGCTCTGTTTAGAAATGAGGAAACTGAGGCACATAGGGTTAATTGACTTGCCCAGGGTCACATAGCTAGTCTCTGAGGTCATATTTCAACTGGATTCTCCCTGATTCCATCCTCTGTATCACCTAGCTGCCTTAAAGATAGAGCTGCTTCAAAGACAAAGTAGCCCGACTTGTCTAGGGCATAAAAGGGGTGGAAGGGAGTAGTACAAGATAAAATTTGAGATGTTGAATGATAGCTTATCATAAAATGCCTTGAATGAACTATATATTGTAATAGCCTATTAACTGGTGTTCTGGCCTCTAAGCTTGCTTCCTCTTTATCCATTATTTGTATTAATGAGTGAATAATCGCCTTACTGCTGTATTGCCATCAATTCTAGCAGAAAAAAAAAATGTTGTACCTTCCACTGGTCAATAATAGTAGACTCCATTTTTTTTCTGACTGTGCATCTCATCAGCAAAAAAAAACAATGTGCAGTCATTCTCAATATGGAAATGTTTACTTATTGTTAAATTAAAGAAATGAACTACAATGCTAATAATTAAATAGAATATAAAACTTATATAAACATTAAAAAGGATAAGATAAAGACCAAATAAGGCATCAAGGTGGCACAGTGGAGAGAGTTAAGAACCTGAAGTCAGGAAAATTCATTTTTGTGAGTTCAAATATGGCTTCAGACACTTGCTAGCTAGGCAAGTCACTACCCTGGGCAAGTCACTTAACTCTTTTGTCTTAGTTTCCTCATCTGTAAAATGATCTAGAGAAGGAAATGGCAAATCATTCCAGAATCTTTGACAAGGAAAATCCAACTGGAGTCACAGAGAGTTGGACACAACTGAAACAACTGAATAACAATAATAAAGATTAAATAATATTTGATCTTGGAGTCAATAGGGAGGAAATGAAATAGTAGAGGAATGACATAGTTAAGTTTAAGTTTTATTTAGGCAACTGTATAAAGCATCAGTTCTCAACTTATGGGTTGCGACCCCAGTGGGGTTCGAACAACCAAAACACAGGCTACTTTACAGCAAGATCTCGGAAAGAATGGGGACCCTGCTGCCCACACATTGTACTAATATTAGTTAACTATCAGCAGCACTCCCCCTATGAGGGGCAATGGATTTACCCTGTTGCATGGAGACCAGACTCAAACAGAGACCCAGAGAGAGTACCCGGGTGCTGGCTCCGGAGGGGTTAAGAACGAATCCTGGAGCGGATAACTCCTGGAGTAGATAAAGGAGCCGAGTAACCCCAGCAAAGTGAAGCCTCAGCTCGAGCTGGAGGGAGACGACAGGAAGAAGAAGGCAGCGTCTGCGGACCCCCTTCCCAGGCAGGACTTACCTCCTGCCCCAGTGCTCAGGCTGCCTCCTGCTGGATTAATATTTCTTAATATATAATTAAATATTGTTGTGTGATTAATCACTATGTTTAAATTATGTTTGATTTGTAGCACTGAGAATATATAATGCATATCAGGTATTTACATTCCGAATAATAACTGTAGCAAAATTACAGTTTTGAAGTAGCCACCAAAATAATTTTTTGGTTTGGGGTCATCACAACATGAGGAACTGTATTGCAGGGTCACAGCCTTAGAAAGTTTGAGAACCACTGGTATAAATGATGAATTGGAGAGGGGAGGCATTAAATAGCAAAGCCATACAAGTTTGGGTAAAAGACGGTAAGCACTAGAACCAAGATGATGGCTAACCTGAGAGAAAGACAGATGAAAGATAAATGAAGGCAGATATGGTAAGATCTGGCAAGTGATTTCAAAGACAACTTCAAGATTGTGAGTGAATACAAAGTCAATAGCTCCCTTGATAGTATGAAGGAAGTTTGGAAGTGGGATGGGTTTGAAGGGGAAAGAATTTAATTAGATGATGTCTCAACCTAAAATACAAATTAGGGAGGCAGATATCTTTACCAATCACAGGTACACCAAAGCCTGCCTACTATCTATCTCTCTGTTGTAGCCAAAAAGTGATTGAAGGGGAATGTAGACAAGAAAGTATAGAGAAGTGGGAAAGGCAGAATTTTCCCAATGATATCTGCATAATTGCCCCTGTAGGAGGGGAGTGAGTTAAAACTATTCTGAAGGGTGAGTTTTTGACTGAGGAAGTGAAATATTAGCAACTAGAATAGGAATGAGAAGAAGTAAAGTAGGAGACTATTGGGGGTTAAGGATATGTGTGATTGGCCAGAGAAATATCCTCTGAATTGGTTATTACAGGAATGGTAGGATGTAGAATCCTTTCCTCCAATTGGTGAATCATACTCCCCTGGGGCTGAGTGAGTTCACCTAGGGCACCCTAGGGTGCCCTAACTCCCATTTTGAAGACCATTTTTCTATAGGACAAAAGAAAATAAAAAGGTGTTTGGTAATGAAAGTCTTCTATGATCAGACTTTAACCTACTTTTCAGACTTATCGCTTCTTCCTTACCCTCATGCACTACCCTCTCCAGCAAACTTTGCTACTTATCAGCCCTTCCAAGCTTTCCCTCATCCATCACAATATCTTTTCTCATGCTAACTCTTATGCCTGTAATATACTTCCTCCTCCCATTTCTGTCTACTGGTATTTTTCCCTTTAAGGCCAAAATTAGTTGATTTCTTCAAAAATACTTCCATCATGCCTCCATTTCTATGAAGAAGGTAATCCCTCTCTCCTCATATTTCTCAAAACATTTTGAATGCATCTCTTATTTACATTTATCAAAATTTGCCTGGTGTCATACATATCATATGTCAGACATATCTTTATGTCTCTAATGCAAGCACAGTTTCAAGTACATAATGGACATAATAAAACTTTGTTTTGTTTGATATATGTACAATATTATATTTTATTATATATATATATATAATCACAACATGACTAAATCAGAAGTTTGTTTACTTGGTCATTAAAGGACACATTCTATATACTGTAGAACCCAAAGATATCCAAATGCCCCTTTTGGATTATTATAAAAACAGACAATCTGGGTAATCTCCAGAATAGGACATAGGTTCCAAGTCAGGCTGAATCAAATAGGTATCTTCTTCTAATATTTAGTGTTTAATATCAATCTCCCTAAATCATGATTTAGGTTGAATTCAGGATTTCCTAATACAGAGGCTCTTAATCTTTCTTGTGTCATGGAACTCTTTTGTAGTCTGGTAAAACTTATGGACTCCTAGGAATGAAGTTTTAAATGCAAACAGTAAATGCATAGTATTAAAAAAGAAAGCATTTATATTGACATAGTTATAGATGATAGCTAGATAAATGATTGATTGATAGATAGATGATAAATAGGTTATAGATAGATAGATAGATAGATAGATAGATAGATAGATAGATAGATAGATAGATAGATGATTAGGTGGGTAGGTGGATAGGTAGGTAGGTAGATTTATAGACCCTGAATTAAGAACCTCTCACATAAAGGTTGGATTTAACCATTACTCCATAGCAGTTTCTGCTGAAGATTTTACTAAAAATATTATTCTTTCTTCTAATCTGCCTTTTAGAAAGATCATGTTTGCTTGAATGAGAGATTTTCTACATGTAGTATGCATTAACAAATAATCACTGAAACAATACAACATAACTCAAGTAGTGCTAATTCAATTTACCATTCTTTCTGGACACATTTGCAATTTCCCCACATCTAATGTACAAGCTAAATCTAGCAGTAGCAAAGAAAACATTCATAAATGTTTAAATTAGTTTCAGATTATATCTGTCTCTGTCAAATGCCAAACAGATAAAAATATTAAAATCAGTAACATCTTAACTTTGATTGTGGACAATATATTGAATTATTTTCCCCCAAGATATTTTTAAGAAGTGAACATCTGGGGAAGCAACAAAAGTAGCTTAACCTTACCTCCCCCAAATTGTAGGAGTCAAGGAAGTATTAATCACATCACCATTGGAACATAACATTTAAGGAAATTATTGAAAGAACTGAGGTAGACTGGATAAATTGCAGAATCAAGGAAACACTAAAGGTAGGAAGAATACTTCTTCCTCCTTTCTTGTCCCAGGAAGGAAGCATCCAAAGCCAGAGAACCAAAAACAGAAAGGTTGGTTCTCTACTATATTTCTGAAAGAGGACAAGAACCTGTATCCTACCAAATAAAAAGCAAGAGGAAAGTTCTTTGCCTGAAATGAAACATTCCTTTGGTCTTTGTTTTTAAGTCAGAATACAAACTTGAGAATTATGGCCTATAATGCAGTCAACCTAATTAGATGATGAGCATTAGAAAATGAGGACAGATATTTCAGAATGACAATAAGAAATAATTCGCTATTTACACTAAAATGCACTGACTATGCCTGTAGGTATCAAGGTAATTATATTTTTGGCTGCAAAAACCCACAGACTCCAATAAGGTACATATGATTGGAAAGTATATCCACTGAAACAAAAACATAACATATTTGAATTGCATATAATTCTCTGACTCTATGTCTTTCTCTGTTACTCCCCCTTCTCTCTTTCTCTCTGTCTGTCTGTCTGTCTGTCTCTCTCTTTCTCTCCCTGATCCCTCTCTCTCACACACACACAAAAAGAAAATATTCATTTTCATGTAAAATATAAACTAGCCAAATTGGCATACTAGCTGTTCCTCCAAATTATCATTATATCTACTACCTTTGTACGTTTGCTAAAGCTAGACCCCATGTCTCAGCATCCTGCCTTTTTCATCTCCCGCTCTCAGAATTCTTATGTTCTATCAAGTGTCAAATCATTTACTACTTCATCACTGAAGCCTTCTTCCCCCTACTCCAACTTTCTTCTCCCTCAAATTACCTTGAATTTATATTTATGCATATTCCAAATGAATTCCTTCCCTCTTTAGTAAGATGTAAACTCATGGAAGCCAAGGATTATTTGATATTTGTCTCTTTATCCTTAGAACCTGGAACATTTCTTTTGCTATATTGAACTAAGTTGAATCACTCCAGGATAATCTATATTGATCCTATTTTCTTGTAATAGATGCCTATCATAAGAAAAATGTGATTTATTCAGTCCAACAATGATGCATGAAAGTGATTTCCCTTAACATAGGTCACAAGAAGTCCTCATGGGCATCACTTCCCAACCTCCTGCCTAGATATGACTGGTTTAAATGACTCCCCTGGAAAGATTTCCTACAAACACACTGAACAGGTCATATATACAGGGAAAAGATATACAGGGCAGCTCTTCCTATTGTGTGGTCTTTGCTTCTAGCAACTCCACAGATGAGAATAGTCAAACCCTATACTTAGATGACCCAAAACACTGTATGTTTAAATCGCCACTTATTTCCTCCAGTCCATTTGCTGAACAGTTACCTGAAAATCCTCATAACTACTGCAGATAAAAGAGGGCAGGAAGAAAACTGTGAATGTGAAGGTAACCTTGGTCTACTGCACTGCAACTCCAGTAACTCCTGGTCTCCTGCACACTATCCCCAAGAGAGCCCTCTGTGATGGCAGGGTTTTCACCTCATTAATTTTACTGTCCTAACGGTCTTAGGAATCATCCTCTTTGATATGAGCCTTCCTGCCTTATGTTGGGGCTTTTTTTCCCCTCTCTGTTCTGCCATCTAATAAGATACAAATACTGGGCAATATATTTTCATTTTAAATGACGACTAAGGAATGAGTATTTTCCTTTAGCTACAAAAAGAAACATGTCAACTAATTCATAAACACAAGGAAAAAAAGATAGTCATTTCTGGTATCTGGTTGAAAGGTATGAATCCAGAAGAAAATTATAGTTTGAAAGAAAAAAATGAAAAATAAAGATTCAAACTAAATTTACCTAGCAAAATATTAAATTTTCTGGCCACCTCTCACCCCCTCATATGTACCAGAGAGAAAACACTGGTAAAAATCGAGTCTGATAACTCAAAATATTCAATTCTACATTTTAGGTTTCTGCTGCATTTTACCCCTAGCAGCTATGACCTGAATTTCTTCCATAAGGATTGTTACAACCCTCCCCCCAAAGGACACTCTTGTTTATTTTATCCCAAAAAGAGGCTAGCTGGTAAAAAGGTGACAAATGCCTCATATTCTTCTTGGGATTTCCATGGGGTAATGAGCACAGCAGCAAATTGCTTTACTTGGAGCCAGGAAGTGCCAGTTTCAAATTCAGTTTAGGAAACTTGGCTGGTTGTCTGACCTGAGGCAAGTAATAATTTCTAAATCTCTTTCTTTTCTATCTGTGAAATGGGGATATTAATACCTGTAGACAACTCATAGGGCCATCATGAATTTCAAAAGGTGATAAGATATGAAAATTGCTTTGCAAACCATACATCATTTTATAAGTAGCTATTTATTATTATCTGATCAGAATTCAATGAAGCAGAAATATGTATTTTTATGTCATCTGTCATACACAGTCCTTAACATTGTCCATCCCACAAAACAAACGCAAATATATATTCACAGAGTTTCCTTGGATTCTCTCAAGACAACTGGACAAGCAGACATTATCCCGACTACTGTGGAGAAGGAAACCAAAGAAGAGTTGAAAGTTTGAGGTTTTTTTCAACCTCGGATGCTTATGAGAAAGCACACTGGTGTACCCTCTAGAGCCGGAAGGAAAGAATGGAATTGTCTACATACCTTAAATAGGAAATCAGTCACACAATATCCAGTGGAGCATGCAGAGGTCAGTAGAGCTATTTAAAAGAGGGAACACAAAGGACTGCAAAGGTAACTGATTTTCTCAAAGTCACATGACAGAGGGTAAACTTAGTCTCAAGGAAAGCACTTCTCTCAGAAAGTTGATCTCTTGGGTTCTGCAGTAAATCTATTATGTATGTATATGCTCAAGCCCCTCCTGAATTCTCGGCAACACAAACTACCACTTATCTTCTGTATTGCCAGCATTCCTCATTCAAATACATAGAAAACTTAGCTGAAATATTTCACATAAGTCTAAAGCATTGGACTATATAAACTCTTGAGAGACAAAATATAGCAACATATCTTGAAGTTGAAAACAAGTCTATTAAAAAAGGGGAGTTCCCCACCCCACCCCCTGCTATCCCAGAGGAAAACCTACTGAGAGACTGCTTTCTACTGTACAGAGCAACCTGCATATCCTCTCCTCTTCTACTGTCCCTTTGCAGACAACTCTCCTTCTGTCATTCACTGCCATTCTGATCTGGTTGGTTAGGAATCTCCAATGCAGTCAGACAATGTGACTGGTTCAACTAACCTTAATGATTCTGACAAAGATTAGGATATTAAACACAGAGCTTGTCATTAGTCAGGACTGTTCTTGACTGTATAATTAACTCTCTTCATTCAAGACATTTAAAATAGCATCAATGAAGAATATTTAATTTCCTCCCTGCAGATGGTCCTGATTCAGAAATCAGTTACCAGTTTCAAATGAGGCTCTCTTATTTTTTTCCTATAACCTCTTAGTGCCTTGGACATCTTTCTAGACTCTAAGGTGGTACAGTTATTAATTTGCATTCATAGACTGCTGACCTCCAAATCCCATATCTCCAAATGTCTTTTAGACATCTCAAACTGGATGCCCAGTAGATATCTTGAACTCAATATGTCCAGACTAGAACATATTGTCTTTTCCATTAAACCTGTACTTCCTTGCCTCTCACGATTTTCATTACCATTAAAAGCAACACTATCCTCCCAAGCCCTGCAAGCTCTCAAGCTAGGATGATCCTAGATCCCCATACCCCCTTATCACCCTCCATTTCTCATTCATTGCTAAGATTTGTGGGTTTCACCTTTGCAATATATTTCAAATATGTTCCGGTCTTTTCTCTGAAACTGCCACTCCTCCAGTTTAGACCCTCATCACTTCATAGCTGGACTATTGCAATAGACTACTGCTAGGTCTACCTATCTCAAGTCTCTTTCCCACTCCAATCCATCTGTTATTCAGCCACTGAGGAGAATTTCCTCAAATGCAAGTTCAATCATGTCACCCATCCTACTCAATAAACTCAAGTGACTACCCATTGCCTCTAGAAACAAACATAAAATACTCTATTTGGCATTCAAAGTCCTTCATAACCTAGAACTCTACTTCCTTTCCAGTCTTCTTATTCCATATTATTAATGATAAACTTTTCCATGCAGTGACATTGCCCTCTCGACTGTTCTGTGAAAAATATACTAGATCTCAGCTATGGGCATTCATTCTCTCTATTCCACATGCCTAGAATGATCTCTCTTCTCCACTCTGCCTTTGGATTTCGTTAGCTTTCTTTAAGTTCCAACTAAAATCCTGCAGTGAACCATTTATGACTTCATGGAATAGAGTTCCTCTTCCCAGGTGTTTGTGACATACCATTCCTGCTGAGTACGCTAAAACACAGTAATCTCAGTTCAAGGCTGCATGAACAGTTCCAAGATCTCCTGGGAACGGGTTAACTCCCCTGTTCACACTCTGGGGAGCATTGGGGAGAATAGATTGTGTCTCTCGAGAAGAGCTTTAAATCTGGTGTTCTGCTTACAATAAACGTCCATTATCCCTCTTTGATTATGTTCCAGTCTTTCTTTCTTGCAACTTCTCCGATAGCTCTAAGCTGTCCCCCAACAGTTCTAAACTGTCCCCTATTGCGACTCCATAGATGTCCCCGGCAAAATCCCATGGTCTGTAAGAAGCTGTCCCTAATCTCTCTTTATTCTTTATTCTCTCTTTTAACTATTTTCAATTCATCTTGTATATAGGTTGCTTTGTCTATATTTGTTTGTATGTTGTATCTACCACCACTAAACTCCTTGAATTGTCTTTTGCCTCTTTTTATATCCCCAGCATTTAGCACAGTGCCTAGAAAACAGTTATTTAATAAATGTTTGTTTATTGATCAATAGTTTCCTGTTTGGAAACTTTGAAAGTTTTCCAAACTAATAAAAGTACAAATCCACTTCCAACTAATAATGAAAAATATTGATAATGATAATGATAAAAGAAGAAAAAGGAAAAAAGTATTTATGATAATTATAATAAATAATATTGATGACAACAATAATAACCATACCTTACATTTTTAGAGCACTTGTACAAGTCTTTTTATCTGATCTTTCAATTCTATAAAGTGTTCCAAATAGAGATAACTATGGATGAGGTAAATCAGGCTAATATAAAAGAAAAGCCTTTTCTAAATTAGAAATTAGATTCTAATTCTAAATTCTAAATTCTAAATTAGAAAAGGCAAGACTAGCTTTTTAGGTTCCCTCCTTACTTCTAATGCCTTTGCCGCTCCCCCTATACTGCCTTCCAAAGGAAGGTTTCACTCAGTAGTGGGGAAAGTTTATCCTTGAATTATGATATTTTAAACTAGAAATGAATCTAAAAGGCCACATCATCATAGAATCTCACAAGTAGAAGGCACAAGTCAAACCCATTCTTGAACAAAAGTCCCTTGTATGACATACTCAACAAATGGCTATTCATCCTTTGATTGAAGACCTCCAGGGAGAAGAATCCCATTTTCTTGTGAGGTAGCATATCCTACTTTTAGATCACTGTAATTGTTAGGACAGTTTCATAGACTGTACTAGTTGCCTCAATCCACTAATGATGGTTCTTTATGAATTATGCTTTAGATATTTTCACTTGGATATATTTTATTTGTCTCGTTTTTCTGGCTTTTAAGGCTAGCTGAAAGAATTTTTTTTTTATTAAGAGGTTATAGGAATATTTAAACCCACTGAGGTCCTTTCATTTTATAAATTAGGAAATGAGGCCCAGAGAGATGAATTAAGTTCCCTAAGGTAATATAGCTATTAACAGTAAAGCTGAGACTAGAACCAAGTTTTCCTTAATCTTATTTAGTGAAATGATCTTTCTATTACCCTATATGGTCCCCTATAATTTTAGATCAAGTAAACTGAAATCTAGGAAATAAGGTTGATATAAAGAAAGATGTAGAAATAAAAAGTAGATAAAGGTCATTCTAAGCATACATTAAAAAATTAAAAAGCAAAAGGCATTTTTAATCAGAGTGTATTCGTCTAAAGAGCTTAAAATATGTAGGTAGGACTACAGAGAAAAGGAAAGATTTAAGGGCAGCAGAGAATGGGGAATGGGAATTCAAGATAAGGATGGATCATCTCAATAGTACCACAAGAAATTGGCACATAACCCAGCCAAAAACAGATGCAAAAGCCAGGACTGACAGATAATAGCTGGGATAGTCGTAGCTCTCAGGTTTTTGAAAAAAATATGGAAATAAAAATAACAAAGGTACCCACAATAATAGGGTTACAGTTATTCCTTCAGGGCTGGCAGGGGGTAGAACCCAGGTGATCCAATTAGACTTCCTTGTCTCTAGGGGATGCAATTTTATTCATTGAATAAAGCATCTGTTTTATATAGTACAATAAAATGTAATCAGAGAGGCCTTTGGAAAAGCATATCGAAAACCTATATATTCATGGATAAAAGAATGTCCACATTATGTATAGCTTATCTCCTGGAGGTTCATTCTACATATTTAACCCAATTCTTCCATTTATTTATCAGTCCTCCATTTAAGTGCCATTGAGATGTCTCATAGTGGGGTGGAAGTCACCCTGGGTCCCCAATAGCTAGGCTATTGTTCAAGGACTGGCAGGCTTTATCAAACTGAAAAGTCTTTGAGTTAGGGACCAGCGACCATATGTCTATTGCCTAGATTGGATAAGCTAGATAGCAAGTGTCTCAGATTGATGAATTTGTTAATCAATCATAAAAATATCTTGGAGATAAACCACTAAAACAGAAATATTATGGTCTATCTCAATAGATCAAGAATCCTTAACCTGACATCCATGGATTTGTTTATTTTTTAATTTCTCTATGTCCATATATTGAGTTTCTTTTGCAATACAATATATTTTAGTTTGTTTATTTTAAAAAGGGTCAATATGCTTCACTAGACTCCAGACTCCCAAAGGGGAAGTCATGACACAAAAACAGGATGAGAGCTCCTATGGTAAAAGAACTACCCCCAACAAGGAAATTACAGATCATTAAGCATTCATTCAATAAGCATTTTAATATCTATTATGTATAAATCACTACAGTAGTACATATAAAAAGGAAGAAGAGCCATCTCTGCCCTCAAGGAAATTAAAATATAGTAGTAGACATCAGACATATGCAGAAATAACAATATCATGTAAAAAATGAGGAGCACATTAGAAGATGCAAGAAAAGTGCTCAAAGATTTTGAAGGAAAAAGAAGTTATATCTCACTAGGGTAGGAGACAAGGGAAAGTTTCATGAGAGTTCAGTTGCAGAAACTCTTACTCTAATTTCCCTTTTTTAAACATGATTAATGCTATTTTAGAATAAGCCTCCTTTTCAGTGTTAAATGGACATTTACTTCAATTGACTATGTTTTGCTTTCCTTTACCCCAGTTTTTGTATAAAGTGAACCAAAATACAAGTGCTGTACTCAAGCATTGTCTCAGACTCTGAGGTGAAATGAGATCACATTTCTAGAGTGCTTAGTAAAGTACTTGGCACATAGTAGGTATAAACAATTTCAAATCAAGGTGCTGATTCCCTTTCCTTTCCTGGGGTCAAGGTCAGAATGTCATATTAAAAAGTTTGTATATCCACTCCCCCAAAACATATCAAACTGTCCCCAAAGTCCAGTGATCAACCAACTATGAAAATGACACCAGTGTGTGTTTTCTGTGTACTCTACACATCTGAAATGGCTCATATACAGAATTCTCTTTGCCCCATAGAGACATTTCTCTACTTATCAATTGTGGTGCATACTAGCAGAGATATATAATTTAATGTATGGAATAGACATTTTACTAACATATTCTAACTGATAATAACAGCGTTTTTTCTGTTTTTTTTATTTCATTTGGACCTTAAAGAAATAATGGAACTTTTTAATGTAGATAGATAGTAAAATGCATGGCATGAATGGCATGAACAAAGGCACAGATTTGGGAAAACAGAAAGCAAGGGTCCATGTTTAAGAAATGGTGGGTAGTCTAATTTAAGGAAAGAATAGAATTCAAGGCATTACAGTAAAGCCCTGGATTTAGTCAGAAAACCTAGTTTCTAATCCTAGCTCTACCATTTAGTATTGTGTGACTTTTATTAGGTAATTTCACCTTTCACGTGCTAGCTATATGACCCTGGGCAAGTCATTTAACCTTGTTTGCTTCAGTTTCCTCATATGGCAAATGAGCTAGAGGAGGAAATGATAAACTATGTCAGTACCTTTGCCAAGAAAACACCAAATGGGGTCACAAAGGGTCAGATATGACTGAAACAATTCAACAACAACGAAGTTGAGATTAAAAATGTGAACATTGCATCCAGAAAGAGACAATAACAAGTTTGAAGAAGGTGGAAAAAGTTTTTTAAGATTGCTGGGAAGAGGAATATGCAATGACTGCCAAATAACATCAAGGACCCAACTGGGGTTAGTGAGTATGAGTCCATAATGGATACAATCAGTATGGTTTTGTTCCTTTCTCCAGCATAGTCTGGCAGCCTGGGAAGAGAGAAATAAAGCAGTCAGGGGTATCCTACGCTTTCAGATTGGCAATACAGGAACAGCAAAAGGGCAAGGGAGTGAGGCATTTTGAGGACAGTACCAAGCACATTTTTGATCTGGTTGACTAGTTCAAGATAGGTGGTGAGTGTAGCCAAAATGGGGGGTGATAGACTGGGAGAATAATTGCTTTAGGTGATCCAGCAGAAAGAGCCAGGAACTTGAAATCAAGAAAACCTTGGTTCTGGTCCCAGAGCCTCCACTTAAAATGCTATTTGACCTTGAGCAAAGTAACATCATCTCTTTGGGTCTGAGTTTTTTTCATCTGTAAAATGAGGGAGTTAGACTAAATGATCTTCAAGATCTCTTCTAGCTCTAATAATTTATGTTTGTATAACTGGAGGCTTCCAAAAAATGAATATAATATCCTTGAAGAAAGAGATTTTTTTAATTTTATCTTTGTATCCTCCTAGCACATACTATGTTCTTAACAAATGATTAGTGAATAAATAAATGAATAAATGATTTAATAAATAAGGAAATGGATTTTCCCTAACCACAATAAAATGCAAGGTCCTTGTAGGGACATTTATTTTGCTTGCTTTTTGTAAGGTCATCTTCTAGTATACTACCTGGCCCATAGTTAGCACTTACTATACTGAATCAAATTGAAGTAATGAGTATTTTCAGTATGGGAGAAGGAGTGGGGGGTAGAAATTAATTAAATAATTATCAGGAAGGAAAATTTGCAAATTGAAGGTCTTAGATAAAGAGAAGTTATAGATGATGATGACCCAAAAGATCTTCATGATCAACCACAATAAACATATAGAAAATGTTTGCAATGTTCAAGTCACAGCCAGCATTGAGGATATAAAAGGATATGATATAATCGTTCCCTTCAAGAAAACTTCAAGAAGTTTTCCATATAAATAGAGAGATAGGACATTTACATGGGTTCAAATATCTCCAAACAGTTATAAATATAATGTAACATATAAAACAACATGATGTGATATGACAATGGTATGATATGACATAAGGTGCTTTTTTTTAATTATATCTATACTAAGGTAAACATGAGTAGCAAGACAATAAATGCTCTGGGAGTTCCAGTGAAAGGACATTTCTGTGAGTAGTCTGGGAATATTCCACAAAGGTGAGTCTCAAGCTGAGCCTTCAGTAAGGGGAGGACCTGGATAAATGAAGAGGAAGGGGAAGGGTAGCTTAGTGGTCATGAGGCAATATATAGAAGTATATATGAACATCAGTTTTAGAGGATATAAAGTTACCTCTTTGTTGCAGATACCTACTTATATTAGTAGGATGTTTCCTTGCTAGGATTACCCCATACCAGGTGTTCTTAACCTGGAGTCAAAATACCAGTTTTTGTTTATTTTTTTATGCTTACGTTTTAATATATATATGCAATATTTATATTTGTAACATGGTATGTTTTATTTTATCCAACTTAACACATTTTTCTGAGAAGGGCTCCATAGGCTTCTTCAGTCTGCCAGAGTCAACAAGGTACACAAAAGTTAAGAACCTCTGTAACAAATAAATCATGGATCCGGTCTAAAATAAAATCAGCCTTAATCAACTTTTCCTAAGGTTAACAGTCTCAAAACTTTGAGCATCTCCATTTAGGGGTTATTTTTGTCACTTTAGGCATCCTTTTATTGTAGACACTTCTTCCTTATTATTCTTAATATGTAGAGAGCACAATTAGATACAGTGTTGCCCCATGCAGTGCCAGTGAGAGCAGAAGGGACAATAGGGATGTGTGTGTATCTATCTTTCTATCTATCTATGTATCTGTCTGTCTATCTGTTTATCTGTCTTTCTATCTACCTACCTACATATCTATCTACTTATCATCTAAAATAACTGATAGATAATAGATGATAGATAGGTGGATACACACACATAGATATACATAGACATATAGATATATGCATACGCACACACACAAAGCCACTGGGATTGTAAGGTTAAGTTGTACTGTTGCCTTCTGAACTATATATCTGTTCAGAGGAAAAGAAGAAAGTCTATATTAGAACTGTGAGGCTATTTTCCTCCCTCCCCCTTGAAAAAAATGTGTGCTGCCTTTAAAGAAAAATAGCAGTAAAAACCAAATAGTTCTCAGGTGGCATGCACAAACACGCCCACAACTTCAACAAATCCCTGTTCTTTAAAATGAAAACTCTTTAGACTTTAACATAAAAGCACATCCCCTGTAGCTACAATCAACATTTTGAAGGGAAACTGTACAGTTCTTTAGTATCAATTATGAGAGAGCTTGTGCAGTGCTGCTAAATTTTCTGTCTCCTAACTAGTAAAGGGCAGTGAAGGGGATCCCCTGAGGGAGCTGAGCTGGTAGGCTGGATAAGCCAAGCTCTCCATCACAATCTGGTAGTTAGGGCTTACAATATTTATTCAGCTCCAGAGTCTTCTCTCTCCTCTGAACTATAAATATATAAATAAATGCCCTGCCATGCCACCCCCATCATAATTCTGTATCAGTTTAAAAAGGCATTTAAGAACATTTCATGCACCAATTACATCAAAAAAAATGTTGTGATACATAATAAGTTCAAAGTCGCTGCTTCTCTCCTAATTTCATTTATGAAGGAGATGCTAAAAGGAATGAAATTAGTTACAGCTTAACCCTGGGCTTCTTCCAAATTATTATTGTTGTTTCCCTAACAACTTCAGAACTATGTCTGGCTGGACAGGGCAAGAACAACTATTCATCAAGGCTGTCTATTAAAAAAAAAAGGAGAAAAAAAATGAATGAATATTTATTTCCCCTCCCCCCTAGGTTTCCACTCCTTAACAGCTTCTAGGTCATAAAAAAAAAAAATTGCCCCAAGGTTCATTAACCTAGCTTTCAATGCCAACCTTGCCAAAGTGGGTAGAATGGCTCCACCCCCAGTACATCATCTTAATCAGCAACTTAGAAAGCAATGTCACATAAAACAGCGGCAGACCTGAAAAACCGCTGTAATTGCAATAGTGCCGCTAACTAACCATTCAGCTCCACTTCTGCATAATTAAGGAGGTGGTTTATGACAGGCACTTGTGGCATTTAGAACAGTAAAAGGGAATAGCAGAACGTGCCACCCCAGGAACCCCTCAGTTAATGTATGAAAAAGAAGTAGGGAGGGATTCTGAACTTTATTGAGGAACAGCAGTAACATACAACTGTTTATCTTGGTCAGAAGATAAATAAAATGGAGCTTTGTGTCAAGGTAGGATAGAGGAGAAAAGGAATGAAGGGGAGTGTTGTTGTTTTTTTTCCCAAAAGATGGAAAATTGGCTAAAACTAAGGAAAATCCACTCCTTTTCTTGCTAAGATTTCCAGTAGTTTTTTTTTTTATTCTCTCTCCAAATGGGTAGCCAAGGGGATAATTTAGCAGCCAGACATTTGCAAAGGTAGCTGCTGTGTGCTTAAATTACCAGAGAAATGATTTCAATTGCTTCCCTTTAGAATGAAAGAGTGGTATGGTATTTTACCCATGGTAGCTCTGTAAGAGCAGCATGAGTGGCGCGGGGGAATGATGGAAAAGCAAGAAGGGAATAAAAGAAGGATTGTGAGTAAGGATAAAACCTAAGCTGAACTGTTTGGGGTAACAGTCTCATAGGTAAAACCCACAGAATTATTAACTGGAGGCATCCAACTTAGTATGAGTCTTCCTTTTGGGTGTCCTGCTCATTAAACAATATCTGATGGCTCCGCTTAGAGTTTGCTTGATCTGGGACTGTCCAAAATGCTGAGTCAACATAGCATGTTACCCTGGCCCCCATCAGAGAAAGATTGAAAATCACAAGGCTCCTCACCAAACTTTCACCACTCCACAAGATATATTTCAGATCTGACCATATTTAGTAATATGTTTCTGCCTCTGAGTAAAAATTGGCCCAAAGAAAGGGAAGAGAGACAGTCCCCTCAATTCAAGTCACCAAACAATTAATTATGTAACCACAATATGCCAGGAGCAGTGCTGGGTGCTGAGGATCAAAAGGCAAAAAGGAAACAGTCCCTGCTCTCAAAAAGCTTAAATTCTACAGAGGTACAAATAAAAATGAAGAGGAAAATTCATCAAGGGGTATTTGTCAATGTCATTTTTTATAAAAGCATATATTCTTAAAGATAGAAACTCCAATTCTCTGTGGCATATAAGTAATTACTTTTTGACAAGTCATGTTGTATGTGTTATTGTTGAGGCTGACAAAGCCTACAGTGGAGGGAAAGAGGGTGTGATTTTTAAATCTTGCCTTGTTTTCACAAAGACCTTTGTATCATCATTGAGTCTCAGAGGGTTAGATCTGGATGGATTCTTAATGATCCTTACTCCAACCTCAACATGTTACAGATGAAGAAACTGAGATCCTAAACATTTAAGTGACTTGACTAAGGTGATGCAACTAGTAAGAGGTGGCATCAGCTAAGAAACTGAGTCTGAAACAATTCTCCACAAGTGTTAGCTTCTCTCAATCCTAAAGCAATAAATGGAAAAAAACAAATTTGTTCTATATTTTAGGTCTTATGACTGACTTTTAAAATGCCTTAGGCAATAAAGTGGAGGAATTCCATGTGAACTGGAACAACCTCCAGGAAGTGATGCAGAGCGAGAGGAGCAGAACCAGGAGAACATTGTACACAGAGACAAACACACTGTGGTATAATCGAATATAATGGACTTCTCCATTAGTGGCGGTGTAATGTCCCTGCACAATCTGCAGGGATCAAGGAGAAAAAAAACACTATCCAAAAGCAGAGGACAAACTGAGGGAGTAGAAACACCAAGGAAAAGCAACTGCTTGACTACAATGGCTGAGGGGACATAACAGAGGAAAGACTCTGAGCGAACACTCTGATGCAAATACTAACAACATGGCAATGGGTTCAAGTCAAGAACACATATGATACCAGTGGAATCACGCGTTGGCCACGGGGGGTGGGAGGGAGGAAAAGAAAATGATCTTTGTCTTTAATGAAAAATGCATGGAAATGATCAAATAAAATACTATAAAATTAAAAAAATAAATAAATAAATAAAAAGAAAATATATATTTGAATGCAAAAAGGCAAAAAAAAAATAAAATAAAATGCCTTAGGCATGAAGTCATATGCTCTTTTGTTTGTCTATTTGGTTAGAGAAATAAAAAACCTGAAAGAGAGTTACTCACTTGGTGAGTGATCTTCTGAAAGTCACTTTCTAAAACTATATCAAATAGGAATAGAGGCAGTTATTGCAAAAGTGTTAGTGCAATTTTAATCTACTAAAGCTTGAATGGTATTCTTACTTATAACTTGCCTCATTAGGATTTGGGGAAAACCAATGAGAATATTCCTTAAATATACTTCAAAGTTCATAGAGACAAACATTTTTTTAAAATATAGAAAGAAAAAGAAACTTTTACTAAAGGCATTATCCAGTTTCCATCTGCTAGTTAGGGGAGAATTCTGCTGTGCACAAGAACAAAGTACATTCTATCCATTAGAAAACTTCTAAAGGCTTTTAATTTCCTAAGTCAACATGAACAAGTTCCTGGAACAGAGATAAATATAAGAAACTAAGTAAATGTAGTTGAGGTTCTTAAACAACAAAAGAAAGGGTCTAGCATTTCATGAGTTCCGAAGCTCATTTGAAATACATTATGTCTTTCACATATTAAAAATTATGGAGCCAGCATCCAAATGCTTAGAAAATGGCAGTAATGTCACTTGTGCAAAGTTTGTAAACATCATTGAAAATGGATGGAGCTTGAGATATTGCTTTTATCTCATTGGTGCAATTCTCTAGGTAATAAAATAGAGGCAATTGGATGATGGTGAATAGAGTGCCAGCCTTGGAGTCTGGAAGACCTGGCTTCAATTGCTGTTTCTGTCTCACAAAATGAATTGTATGACCCCTGGAAAATCACTTCACCTCATAGTACCCTACGCAATTTGCTAAATAAATTTCAAATAATTTGCTGATCTCCATTGGTAGACCAAATTTTCCCCCCAGAAACCCTACATAAATGAAATTGTGGGTCTAGAAAAACAAAAACGACAAACTCAAAAATAAAAAAACACAATTGTAGAGGATGCCAATCAATAGACATTTATTAAGCCCCTACTATGTGTCAGGCACTATGCTAAGCTCTGGGGATACAAAAAGAAGTAAAAGACAAACATACAACATCAAGCAAATATAGACAAAGCAAAATATATTCAGGATAATTGGGAAATTATTTTAAAAGGGAAAGCACTGGAATTAAGAGGGGTTAGGGAAGCCTTCCTGTAGAAGGTGGGATATTAATAGAGACTTAAAGGAAGTCACAAATGTCAGTAGTTGGAGTAGAGGAGGAAAAACATTCTAGGAATGAGGCATAGCCAGAGAAAATACCATGACCTGAGAGAGAGTATCACTTGTTTCTAGAAAATCCAGGAAGTGAGTGTCATTGGATCTAAGAGCCCTTAAGCCAAAGGTAGCCTCAATTTCCACCTAGTGGAAACACTATTCTCCACAAACAGGCATTTCACAGTGCTTCCTATTTTGACAAGCTAATCCACAATAGACTTCTAACTAACTGAGTGTGGATATGAGAACTGTGCTGCATAAGCAGGGTGAGTATGTGGAAGTCAGCTTATAGCACTGCCTGCTGTTTTTAGTAAACACTATGGGAAATGGTTGACAGCTGCAGACTCAAGAAGAGCCTGTGATTTTCTCTTAAGATACAAAGGATTACCTGGGGCAGACATTCAGTTAGATTTTAAAAAGAATGTATTGAGGGGGCAGCTAGGTGGTACAATGGATAGAGCACCAGGTTTGGAGGTGGGAGGACTTAAGTTCAAATCTGGCCTCATGTTTCCTAACTATGTAACCCTGGGCAAGTCACTTAACCCCCATTTGCCTAGCCCTTGCCCATCTGTCTTAGAGTTGTTACTAAGATAGAAAATAAAGATTTGATTTTAAAAAACAACATTTATTGTACAATCATTGTGTTGGACAGTAAAGATACAAAGGCAAAAATAAATATTCCTTATTTTCAAGTGTTTAATTGGGGTGAGGAGGGTCGTGGAGGCAAGGTGAGAGAAGCACCCACTCTATTCCATCTTGCCAGCAACTCATATTTATATGGAGTTTCTTTTTTTTTAAACCCTTACCTTCCATCTTGGAGTCAATACTGTGTATTGGCTCCAAGGCAGAAGAGTGGTAAGGCAATGGGGGTCAAGTGACTTGCCCGGGGTCACACAGCTGGGAAGAGTCTGAGGCCAGATTTGAACCTAGGACTTTCTGTCTCTAGGCCTGGCTCTCAATTCACTGAGCTACCCAGCTGCCCCTTATATAGAGTTTCTAATATCTTATCAAATCATATCCCTGAAATAACCTGGTTAGTTGTACAAGTATCAGCACTCCAATTTAAAACGAGATACCAAGGCTCAGAGAAATGTGATTTACCCAAGGACATATGGCAAAGCTTAAACCTAAATCTTTTGACTCTAGAGCGAAGTATTTTTGGTTGTTTTGTGCTGTTTTGTTTCCATTGCTCTATACCCTGGACTTCCACTTATATTGATGTACTTAAGTTAGGATGAATAGAAAATGTTCATTTTAGGCAAGAATTTTATGACATTGGCAAGTTAGACATTTCCCAACTGGTTCTATGCTCTTTTGGACCCCATTATGCTTAGAAACCTCGCCATGAGAATTCTAATCATCCTTGAAGATCTAATCAGTCTTGGAATTCATATCTCATCAGTAGTTTCTGACTGGAGCATGCAGCTGTGAGCTCCAAAACCTCAACTTAAGGAGAAGGTCTCCAAGCCAGGTACCTTCTCAATCACTCTCCATTTCAGTTTCTTTTTGTATGTTCTCTTTTCCCTTAGGTTGTCAACTCCTTGAGGGCAGGGACTACCTGTCTTTTTCATATCACTAGGACTTAGGACAGTGACTATCCCATAGCAGGTTCTTAATGTTTATTAATTGACTGACTAATAGTGGGGTCTTTTCCTTCTGGTTCCAGTGAAATCTGCAAATACTTCTCATTCTTCCACTCAATAATAATATTGGATTCTAAAGAAAAATCTTCTAAAATGGTAAAAAGGGTCCGAGTCTTATATAACAAAGAATAGGGATGAGTCCACCTGAGGCTGTCCTCTGACACATACATACAATATTAATGCCACACTGCTTTTTTTGTAAACCCTTTGACCTGAGTCTAGATCAACATTTCCCATTGCCTTCTGCATGGGAACTCTAGAGCAAGGAATCCCAACTCTCCAAGAGGTTAAGCAAATGCCAAAGAGAAAAGAGCAATAAAATTGCTTATTCCAATATTTCTTCTCTAAAACCCAAGGGAAGTGGGGGTAAAGGGGAGGAAGACAAGAGAAAAAAAGGTTTGGGAGCCACAGTCATGACTGGAAGGGGGAGGGGGGGATTGAAAGGGATGGAGAATAACCAAAAGAAAGAAAGGTTAGGGGGCAGGATGGAGGCAGTATAACCAAGGTCAATTTGATGACTTGTTTGTGTAAATAATTCAGGACTTTTTGTTGGTCTGAAATATTTGGAAAAGAAGTACAATCAGATATTTACAACTCTTTGGGGATTTCTGTACCATTTTCTTCTTCCTCTTCCTTTTAAAAAATCTAGATAAAGTACCACTGGAAACAATTAAGCTTCTTCTTCGAGGATGGAACAAGGCTACTAGAATATTTGAAGGAGTTGGATTAAAAAAACAAAACAAAACATTACACAGAATACATCAGGTATTCTCAATCAGAAAGTATAATTCAATGTTAGCAGTAAAAAGTTGAAAATAGATAGGTTGGCAGTTTTGAAATGCTATAGAGTTAATCCACTTCAGACCCCTCTCTGGATCAGTTCCCGCACTTGCAAAAAGATGAGGAAATTAGACTAGATGAACTCTGGAGTTACTTTCAGTGTTAGAATTCTCCAGTTGCTCTTGGTTTATCTTAATTTCACCATTGTGCTACATTTGGAGTCCAATAAGCTGAGTTCAAATTCTGTATGTATAACTTGCTACTTCTATGGAACTGGGCAAGTCCCTTAAACTTCACCTGTAAAATGAGAGGTTTAAAATTGTTGATCAGTTCGGTCCTTTCCTTTCTAAATCCGTGGCCTCATGATCCCCTATTTTTCAATGGGACTAGACATGCTGAACTGAATCATTATGTGTTCTGCCTCAGAACCAAGACAACTAAAATCAGTGGGCAAAGCCCTGTCTCACACTATTTGACTCACTTAGGTCCTGAGACACCATCTAAGTCACTGTCATCATTTTTCATAAGAGAAAACTGAGACCCCAAAAAGTGTTTTTCCCAGTCATATGTGTTTTGGGGCAACTAGATGGCACAGTGGATAGTGGCCCAGAATCAGGAAGACTCATTCTCCTGAGTTCAAATCTAGCCTCAGGCATTTCCTACCTGTGTGATGCTGGGGCAAATCATTTAACCTTGTTTACATCAGTTTCCTCATCTGGAAAATGAGCTAGAGAAGGAAATGTCAAAGTGCTTCAGTATCTTTGCCAAGAAAACCCCAAATGGGTCCAAGATGAGTTGGACATGCCTAAAAAAACAAATAAACAACAACATCTTGGTATTGTGTTGCAGAGGTAGGATTAGAATTTGAACCATATGCCTTCAAATCTATTACTCTTTCTATATCACAGTATTTTGTTCGTTTCCATTCCCTTGTTGGAAAATAACTTGTATTATAATAGAATGCCATGTAGTAATGTCAGAAACCATAGTCTTTGTGAAGACAGTCAGGAAATATCACTTCTTGGTGATCTCAGGAAGAGCCTATTCCTCCTATGATGGATAGAAATATACTTCTCTGTACAGCCAGAATGGAAGTGTCAATTTTAATTGTCTTATCAAAGTCTCCCTAATCTTTGCCTGCCTGGTTCTAGATCACAATCTTCCTTTTCCCTCAAACTTGTGTAGTTTTCTCTAATTTCATGCTCTGGTTCTCTCCTACAGGGATTCAGAAATTCATAGAGAAAAGTTTCACAATTTAGATAGATAAGATGACCTCTTCATTACCCATTCTTTCCATTTCCTCATTGCTGCTCAGAAATGTAACTGCTCTATTTGACGACACTTTGTAACATTCCAAATTTAACAAAAAATTGTTCAGAAAATATCAGAGACCACCTAAAAATGTGACCTCTGGTGAAGGGTGACAGAAACCAAAGGAAAGAACTCTGTGAAACAAGGAAGCAGGGCACACCAGAAGCAAGAGGATGAATTCGAGAGTTACAGACAACACAAGAGAATCCAATCCCTTACCAAGTGCCCATGCAAAACATTAGCAACCAAGAACTGCAAAAGCTGACGGAACAGAGAAAGCCTGTACAAATGGTCAAACAAGCAGTCCATAATCATGATATCCATAGCAACCAAGGGAGGGTCAGTAGGGGAATAATAACAGCCATCATGTCCATAGTACTTATGGGAGTTGGGATTTGAACCTAAACTTTTCCTGACTCCAACTGCTCTACTTTTTCCTGGTACTGCTTATCAGATTCATTAATGTTTAAGTATACATATGTGCCTACACATGCGCATACACACATACAAATAAATCCAAAAAACCCAAACATCTCCCTACATTGACCTGATAATTGGTTCAGTTGGCATGAAGAACTTATTACATGGATCTCTAACAATGTAATCAGCTCAAACAGAGACCCAAGAGAACAAATATTGCTACCAGCAACAAAGAAAGGATGCTGATGTTTCAGCTGCTTTTATTACTCTTCTGCCCTGGTGAGAAGCAGTCCTATGGGAGCCTGGCCTTAGGGTTTACTAGCTGCCTATGAATTGAACACTGAGATAGATAGGGAACAGATGTAAGCCTCTGAGACAGACTTTCCCTCACTTAAAAGCATTAAAGATGACCTCAAAACATCTGAAATACCTATAAAATATAATTAAGGAATGTATCTTGATTCCTTGCCAGGTGGTTTAATGGCTAGAGCACTGAGTCTAGAGGCAGGAAGATCTGAGTTCTAATTCAGCCAAAGACCCTTACTGGCTATGTGACCCTTGGACAAATTAGTTTCCTCAGTTCTAAAATGGGGATAATAATAGTGTCTATCTCAGAGTTGCTATAAGGTTCAAACATGATATGTGTAGTGTTCAGCATAATACTGAGAACATAATAGATGTTTATTAAATACTTGTTGACTCACTTCCTCCCTCCTCCTCTACTCATTTATTCTAACCCATTTTCCTTCCCAGAACAAAACAAAATAGAGGATAGATAAAGAATCTGCTTTTTCATTGATTTAGGAAAATATTCCTAGGTGAGGACACTCCTCCAAAATTTAGTAACACAAAATACCACTACCACTCGCTACAATATTTAGTCTTAATATTATGCCTAGGCACTCAAGAGGTTAAATGACTTGCCTTGGGTCACAGTCAGTATATACTAGAGCTAGCCATTGAAACAGGCTCTTCTTGGCTTCAAGGCTGACTTGTCTTACTTAGCCAGGAGATATCAAACACACCTTCAGCCCACAACACTCCCAAGAACAGCCCAAACCAAGTTAAAATATATTTGGGAAATATCTAACAAAATAGATTAAAATATAATAAAACATAGGCAACATTCTATTTTGAAACTAAGTCAATGTGGTCTGCAGAGTTCCTTAAGTACAAATTAGTGGCCCCTGTTTCTGAGTTTAACATCACTGAATTAAACCCTTCTGGCTTTCCATAATACAAATAAAAAAATAACCAAGAGAAAAAAATAAACCCAGAAAATCCCAAGCACTAGCTTAAAGAGGTTATGCCTCTCTTAGAAGTTCTTCAATCAGTTGGTCAGTTTATCCTAGAAGTCTATCTATTTCCTTTGTTCCAACATTGAATCCATTGTGAATTGTCCCACATTTTCATTAGTAAAGCACATAGTAAAATGAGGTCACTGCCATCTATACAAGACCTAGATATGCTGCTTAATTTTTCAAAGATTTTCTTTGTTTCATAAGCAGTCATTTCTAATCTAAGTTACCTCACAAAAAGGTAACTGGTTCCATGGATCAGGCAGAGGAAAAAGTACATTTAGATCAATTGTTATTTCTTCCCCAGTTACTCTTAAATGATGACAATATCAGAGAAGGGTCTCTTGTGAAGTGTGCATGTCCAATATTCTGAGAGGCTGTTGTTCACTTAGATGCCATTCTCTCTCTAATCTCTGATATTTCAGACTTTTGCTGTATCAGGACTAAAATGCACTGGATACTGTCATCAGAGTCATATAATAGGTTCTTCATAACAAATGAACCAACACTGAGGTCAATTTAGAGAGAGTTGTTTACCTGTTTTGATTTATGAGTGTATGTGTAAATATTTTTTGTTGTTTAGTAGTGTCCAAGTCTTCATGAGCCCATTTACAATTTTCTTTTCAGATCCTGGAGTAGTCTGGCATTTCCATCTCCAGCTCATTTTACAGATGAGGAACTGAGGCAAATAGGTTTTAGTACATTGGCCACATTCTCAGAGATAGTAAATGTATGGGGCAGTATTTGAATTCATGAGCACAAGCCTTCCTGACTCCAGAAAGCACTCCAGCATCCTTGCTGCCCTAAGTATATCTGCAAATATATATAATTATTAATGATCAATAACAAGCACACTATTATTGCTTTGGCTCATTTGTTTGAGGTTAAATCTTACTAGGAAATAGTATCATCACCAAATCATAGAATTTCATAATTGAAATACTCCATATTGTTCAACCATCTTCTTATTATAAGGAATTCCCTCTATAGTATCCCTAAGATTTGTATATTCAGACTCTGTTGAAAAACTTCTCATGATGGGGTGCTCATTACTTTGGAGAAAGAGGTCTTCCATTGCCAGAGACTTCTGATTATTAGAAAACTCCTCCATGTGTTAAGCCAAGATCTGTGTATGTTATTTCTACCTTTGTGTTCTAGGTCTTATCTGCAGAGCAACACTGGAAAAGTCTAATCTTTTTTTTTTTCTCATATGACAACCCTTCAACTTAATACAATACTCCTAGTTTAAAGAATAATGGAATATCACCTTCCTCTTTTAACCTAGACACTATATTTCTGTTATTCTTCCATAAGCTTTTTTTAAGGCAACTGTATCACACTGCTGTGTAGATAAGGTCAACTATAACTCCAAGAACTTTTTCCTATGAGATGTTTACAGGTCAACTCAGCTCCAATCCCATTTTTGTATAATTGTTGCATCCTTGAGGGCAATGATGATTTCATTTTTTTTTTTGTATCCTCAAAGCCCAGAATAATGCCTTATCCATAGTCACTTAAAAGATGCTTGCTTAATTGAATCTGCTACATTTCTTGTTAGTTTTTATTCCATTTTAGCCTTCCTGGAGATATTTTTGTATCTTGATTTTTACATTTTATTAGCAATCCTTTTGACCTAAGTAGCCTTTGTAAAACTGATGTCTTTAATGTCTTCATCTACATTATGGATAAATATTAAATTGCAAAGTGTCCAGTGACTTCAAGTCAACAAATACTTAAGTGCCTAGCATGTACAACCAATAATACTAATAGACAGTAAGCCCCTGTAAGCAATGCCTCCCAGATCATTGGTCTCTATTCCAGCATACCATCCTGTTCCCTTCTACTGACTATCATCTTTTTTTATTTTTTAATTATAATAATTTAATTTTTCCATATTACATGTTAATATAATTTTTGATTATTTTTTCTGACATTATGCAATCCATGTTCTCTCACTCCTGACCCTCCTCAAAAAAAAAGGGTAGGTAAAGCAATATAGGTTGCAGGTATATTATCATAGAATTCATACTTCCATGTTTGTTATGTATAAAAGCGGACACATATTGCTTTCACTAAAGAAAAATTCATGGAGGAAATAAGCCTTATCCCAGAGAATAATCCCCACGAAAATTAGTCACAGATAATGAAACCTAGGGAAGAAAGTTCATGCCACCATGTTCTTAGCATTGTCAAATCACAAATAGTCATGATTTTATCAGTAAAAATGGCATTCTGGAAGGGGGGAGGGAAGGAGACAATTTGGATCTAATAATTTTGGAAAATATATGTTAAAATTGCTATTATATATAATTGGGAAAATAAAATATATTTTAATAAAAAATAAATATTAAAAAAATAAAAATGGCATCAAGGAAAGGCATTACCATCACCTTTGCTGTTGTCTCCTAAGTACCACAGGGCTATGTACTTCACATCTAGGCATTGCCACATAAGGGATTACTTACCATGAATTTAGATCATTTGTTCCCACTCCTTCCACAGTACCACACTACCTGATTTCCATATAAGAAATTCTTAACATTGCCTAGTATATCCAAACAGGACTAATACATAATTCATGCTACTACTTTTTAAGGTTCAAATCATCACAAAAAGAATTGAATTTCTATTCTTTCTTCCAGTCAATATTCTTCAAATTTTACCTCCTTTTTATCTAATTACTTGAAATTTTCAAAGGGTCTGACTTCTACCTCCCCTCTCAAAAATCATTAAAGAAATTCAATTGAGTTTAAATATAACAGAAAAGAAAACTTTCTAGTTTGTCTCTTATAGCTGATAAAATCAAAGAAAACTAAGCAAGATTTCTAAGAAAAAAAAAAGTTTTCCTTAAGCACTTGACTTTGATCTCTCCATTGCCCATACAATATTCTATGTTGTTGAAATATGACTTGGGTTCAAATTTCAGCTCCACTTCTTACTACCTGGGTGACCTATTTTGAGTGTTTTTTTTTTCATTTTTATAAACTTCAGTTTCCTCATTTTTTAAATGAAAAGCTAGGAATAAGTGACCTTTGAGAACTCTTCCCATTCTAAGTCCATGATTTGAAAGCAATTTACTTACACATGATGTCTCCTATTAGGTCATAAATTCTTTGATGGCTGGGATTACATCTAAATGTTTGTCATTTTAAATCTTTGTATATTGGTACCTAGCAAGATATCTTTCAAAATAGCAGGTGCTTTAGAAATAGTTGATGGACTGAATTGAATCCTCATTTCTTTAGGTGCTTTTTCTGGGAAAATCTAAATTTTCCAGAAAATGCTTCATTAAGCCATTGAGCATACAGCATCATTTGATATAATGTATTAAACAATTCAAGAGGGAAAAGACTTCAGTTGAGATTGGTTTTAAAACCTAGCAACTTATTTTCTCCTACTAA
Organism: Monodelphis domestica; assembly: GCF_027887165.1. Lineage (NCBI taxonomy): Eukaryota > Metazoa > Chordata > Mammalia > Didelphimorphia > Didelphidae > Monodelphis > Monodelphis domestica. The sequence goes on from NC_077227.1 coordinate 250,018,239, forward strand.
AGCCCATCCTCTTGCACAAATGCTTTTAACAATGCCATTGTCTGCTTGACTGAATTCCAGCCACACAAATATAAAATGAAAGACAACACTACCAGGGAAGACACAAAAGAGATGAAGTGAAAAAGTAAAAATAGTAATGAATGAAATATATCTAAATAAATATATCAATCAAACACATCAGAGACTCCCAATGTCAATTTGACTCAAAAAAATTAACAATAGATAGATATGGTAGTTCAAAATAAAAGTTATAAAGATTAATGTTTACTGGTTCTTTATGGGTAAACTGGATCAAATATTTGCCATTCTTTAGTTTCTTCATCTATGAAGTTGAAAGACTTTCTTACTCTATAGGAATACTATAAAGATTTCTGTTGGTTTATAAAATATCCCCCTAACTTTGGAGATATAAACCATTATTCAGATCCTCCAGACTCTTCTGTTACTCAGCTTATGCAATGTTCAATAATACCTGTATCACAACTCCAGCAACAATTCATTAAAGATCCCATTTTGTGATAAAGGTTCTTCCTTCGTTCCTTCCTTCCTTCTTCCTTCCTTCCTTCCTTCCTTTCTTTCCTTTCTTTCCTTCCTTCCTTTATTTATTCACACCTTTTTCTTTCTTTGTTTCTTTCTTGTTTTCTTTCTTTCTTTCATCCTTTCTTTCTTTCCTTTTTTTCTTTTTTTCCCTTACCTTCTGTCCTTGAATTGATCAATTCCAAGGCATAAGAGCAGTAAGGGCTAGGCAACTGGATTTAAGTGACTTGTCCAGGGTCACACAGCTAAGAAGTATCTGAGACCAGCTTTAATCTGTATCCTAATAACTCCAGGTCTTGAGCTCTACTGACTGTGTTACTTAACTGCCTTATGCATCTTTTCTTGATGGAGACATTGATATGAATTTACTAGATGTATTTTACTCTTTACATTATTCTATTGTTCATGTCTATGAGCTTCATGTCTCAAATGATGGGATCAATCAATCAAAATTTATAAAGTGCCTACTATGTGCTGGGCACTATACAAGGAGTTGAAGATAAACACAAAAAATGAAATAGACTCTTTCTGTAAAGTAGGTATCCTGAGGGAAAGAAAAGAAGGAACATGTGCCAAGTGAAACAAACTATACCTTGCAACAACTACCACCTCAGACCCTGTTGGAGACAGTCTAGGACTCTGAGACTTCATGAATAACATGACCTCCTACAGCATTAGCTTTGCTTGCAGACCCATCCTTATAGCTATCATGAAAGGGACAAAGTTTTGTGGAGAAGAGAAGCAGTAATTTCACCTTGATCAACAGTATTAATAAGTAGGCAAATTCCAATGCCTCTAGGAAAAGAAAATCTGTGCCCTACACATGACTTGTAGGATTACCCTTACCCCAGAGTAAGAATCCTTGTGAAGATTCAACCTGACAACTGTCTTTGCAAGTTCTATAGTCACCATTTCCTCAATAAACACAAGTCCAAATAATCAGAAAAGGAAGTTACTATCATCAAATCTTTGGCACTTTCAAATGGTTCAATATTAAAATAGCTATGGTTTTATCCAATTGCCTTGTTTTTCTATTTGTATCCCGTCCTGCATATACTAAGCCTTCCTTTTATTTTTTATTCATTCATTTAAGGAGCCCATATTGGAATGCTGATGATAGTTAATCTCTTAGATTCTTTGACTTCTAACTTTCTATAATTGTATTGAGTTAATACTGCATCTCTAAAAATGTCGAACATTTCTCCTAAGTACATGCAGGTATATGTGTGTGTCTAAATTTGTTCCCTGATATGTATTGCATATATTGATCAGGAGCTCTTGAACTCTGAGATGGAAATGAAGAAATAACATGAATAGCCAGCTATTCATAGCCCAGTTCACTACTGATACAGTGAAAACAAGGTCTAAGAAATTTAATTAAGTTTAAACACATCTATATACACACATTTTTGAAGCTTTGACCAAAGACTTGAATTTAATACTTTGCTGGAATTGTTTGGTAATGAATTCTTTTATTTTGTTAGTAGAGACCCTGTAGTGCCTAAAGGTTAGAATCCAGGAACTAACCTGGTTGAAGGAGAAAACAGCTCAATAACTGGGTGAAGTTGAGGCTAACATCTAGTTGTAGTGAGGAATAATAATATCTATAATTTATTTAAGCATGACTATAGCAAAGAACCAATCATCCCTAGAAGCAAATACACATGCAAATCTAATACTGATAATGATTAACCATGAAAGGCCAAGGTCCAACTTGGGAAAAGTCCAGTATAGCAATCAGAAATTAATGGAGTTATAAATGAACAAATCTCATGACTTTGTAACCTGTTACATTCAGTGAGATACAATATTGGTGATTCATTCTATCTAACCCCAAACTCTTGCTCCTTTCTCCACTTCACCCCCAACCAGGTCAATTTTCACTCTACTATTCTTGTTCCCATAATGTTAATTGTTAATTTATTTCTCGTTCCAATATCTGAGCTAACCCAGAGCCTATGTTTTTCTACCTCTAATCAGCTTGTCCTGGGGATACAGCTAAACCTGCCTTTGATCAGTGTTTAATCCTTCAAGATGCTCTAGGGTGTGTAGTTTAGTATCTATGAGAAAGTAATTAGAAAGGATGGAAAAGGGGAGGAATATGGTTCCCACCAGCACAAAGGAACAACCAATCATAACCCTCTACTCAATCTTTATCTCACAGACAAAGATATGTTACAAAGGAAGTTTAAAGTGGGGGATTGGAGGGGATAGAGATTTGCTTTTAAGTAAGGGTGGTCATTTGGAGAGTGAATCCAATCGATTATACTCCAGTTATGACCAACAAGTGCTCAAGAAAACACAGTTCTAATATTTCTGCCAAATACTGGCTTCTCTCAAGTAACACATACCCTTATTTTCCTGCATAATAAGTTATAGGCAGCATTAATCTAGCAGATGTTTGCATATGTCTACAAGGAATTGGGGGAAGGGGTAGAGTAAGTATGCAACTTGGCTAATGATGAACAAAATAGAAAAAGGAAAACAACAGCCATATTCAATTGTTCAGGGTGTAAACCGCAAAGAAGGGAAGGTGATATCTGAGAGGTCTGGAGCAAACACAAGTAGAAGTAATGAGGCGAAAAATTAAGAAAGAAAAATTTAGGATGAATATCCAAAAATATCCCCTAATGGAGAATCACAGGAGTTTGTGCAAAAGAGCTGTAGAAATATTATCATAAAGACCATTCAAAAATACTCTTCCCAAAATAAACCAGCACCACCATCTAAATTCATCTTTTCATTTTTAATTTCCTGGACATCATCAACCACAGAGTAATTAATCTAGCATCTCTGCTTCCTGCCAGTTTGTCCTAAATATCTAGTTGTGAAAAGAGAATGGACAAAGACTTATACATACTATTAGTTGACCTCTAAGAACTTAGTGGTGAGGTTTAGTTTCTGATAGAATTGCTAAGGTAGTAGTATATAACAATTCAAATGAAATATTTAATCTATTTCTCTTTTCTTAATGACTAAAGTAATTCACTTGACATCTGACCATACCCTTCACCTTTTATCATCTCAGTTTCTTTATATGTAAAATAAAGGAGTATAATGGATGAGTTCTAAGGTCTTTAGAACTATTATTTTACTAGTTTGGATTACTTCAAGAATTGAAATTTCCCCTACCAATGTACCATCTCTGTAAAATATCATCTTAATTGCTTACGACAGTGAGCGGTTATGCAGTTCATCACAGAATAAGCAAGGCACAGAGGTTTGAGTGACTAGCTTAGCTACCATGACTCTTGAAAATGATCAAAAAAGGAAGTGGTTTAATCCTGTTATGGAGGGAGAGAGAAGTGAGGGAACACCTAGACTGTCACACTGATATCTACCTAATGTTAAAAAGGAATCCAGAGGAAGGCTTTTAGTATATTGGATAGATATTCTATGGAGAATGTAGGGGAACATGTGGATACAATCACACCAAACTTATCTTTACCCTCAAATACTTACCTCTGTATAATTTCCCTGTTATTGGAGAGGGCAGCACAACCATTCTCCCAGGCACTGAGCACACAACCTAGATATCATCCTCAAAGTCTCATTCTCTTACCCCACCATATCCAATCTTTCCTCAAGGCTTTTATGTCCATTCTGCCTTCTTAACATCTCTCACTTAAATCATATATATCTTTTGTCCTCTGACACTGATACCTCATCACCTCATGTAGTCAGTTAAAAAAATTTTACATGATGATGATGCATTTTTAGTAATTATTTTCTGGCGTTTTGCAATCCATGTTCTCTTTTCCTCCCACTTCTCCCCCCCCCCAAGATGGCAGATAATACGATGGCAGGTATAATACATGTTTCCAAGTTTGTCATATGGAAAAAGAAGACACATATCACTGACATTAGAGAAAAAAATTATGGAATAAATAAAGTGAAGAATGTTATGCTTTAATCTGTATTCATACTTTTTTTCATCATGAATCTTTTAGAGTTCCCTTGGATCCTTGCATTGTTTATAACAGGTAGTTCATTCAAAGTTAATCATTATACGTCATTGCTGTTACAACTCTTCTAGACAATTACAGGTTAATCTCTCTGCCTCAAGTCTCTTTCCCACTCCAGTCTACTCTTCACTCATTTGTCAGTGATTTTCCTAAAGCACAGGTCTGATCATGTTAGTTCCCTACTTTATAAACTTCAGGGGCTTCCTAGGATCAAATATAAAATCTTTAGTTTAGTGTTCAAAAAACTTCATTAATCTAGCCCCACTACCTCAACCCTTCCAGTTTTCTTGCTTTTTATGTCCTACTCAACATACTCAATGATCCAGTATCACTGGCCTCTCTGTTATTTTTTGCACAAGACCCTGCATCTTCCAAATCCAGGAGTTTTCACTGGATGCCCTTCACACCTGGAATGCTCATCACTACCTCCTAGCTTCCCTGGATTCCTTCAAGTTCCAGCTAAAATTACAGCTTCTACAGGAAGCTGTTCCTGATCTGCCTTTAATTATAGTGCATTCCCTCTGTTGATTATCTCCAATTTATTCTACACCTAATTTGTTTATACACACATATTTGGAAGTTATTGCCCCCATTAGACTGCGAGCTTCTTGAGAGCAAGGGCTGCTTAGCTTGGCATATGGCAGACATTTAAAAATGTTTTTTGATTAACATAGGATGTAGTGTGGATAGTCACAATAGATATCACTGAACAGAGGACTCATGCTGTCATGCTACTGGATCTATTTAATTACTGAAATAAAGTGATTAAAGTAAACTTCTTGAGGGCAAGGACTATTCCATGTTTGTATTTGTACCCCTACTATCTGACATAAAGTAAGTACTTAATAAATCCTTATTGAATAGATGATTAACCCAAAACAGGGAGCTACTCAGAAAGAGAAATCACAGAATAGATCAACTTCTTCAACAAACACCTGAAATAATCTTGGCAGACAATTTTGACTGAATGCTTAAAATATGTCAATCATAAAGGCATATCACACGGATGATGAATTCCTATGTAATATCTTAGTGATTTCAGGTCGTTTTCTTTTGGATTAATGAACCTAGATTTTAAAACCACCATCCAACAAGAAGAAACTCACTCCCTATTGACAATCTTTATAATAAAGGACAAGGTATAACAGTGGAACTGAAACAGCTGCCACATGACCCTCAATTCTGCCTTATGCTATTGCATTTTCTTATGGGCCAAGACACAAGGAACTGGGTTTGGAGTCAGGGAGATCTAAGTTCAAGTTCCATCTCAGAAATTAACTGAGACTCTGGACAAGTCACTTAAATCTTGTTCTCTCTCAGATTAGTCATCTATAAAATGAGAGAGCTGAATACATTTAGTGATGTCAGGCACTCTCTTCTACCTCTAAATATATAATCGTTGGCCAATATGCCAGTAAAGGAAAGTGATAAGTGTTTGAAGGGATGTGACAAAATGAGGCAGCAATGCATTGTTGTTAGAGTTGTGAACTGATCCAACCATTCTGGAGGGCAATTTGGAACTATTCCCAAAGGATTATAAATACAAATACTGTGTCTGCATCCCAAAGAGAGAATAAAAAGAGGGAAAGGGTCTATTCTTACAAAAATATTTATAGCAGCTCTTTTTGTGACAAAGAATTAGAATTTGAGGGGATGTCTATCAATTGAGAAATGGTTGAATAAATTATGATACATGTTGGTGATAGAGTACTATTTTTCTGTAAGAAATGATGAACAACATTATTTTGGAAAAAGCTAGAAAGATCTGCATGAACTGAAGCAAAGTGAAATGAGCAGAATTGGGAGGGCATTCTACCGAGTAAGAGCAATATTTGTACAATAATCGACTGTGAAAACATGACTACTCTTAGCAATGCAACCATCTGGGACAATCCTGAAAGACTTATGATGGGGAATGCTATCCTCCTCCAGTGAAAGAATTGTGGAGTTGGATAGATGCAGATCAAAGCACTATCTTTCACATCAGAATATTTATAATTTTTTTATAACCCTTAACTTTAGTCTTGGAATCAATACTATTTATTGCTTCCAAGGCAGAAGAGGGGTAAAGGCTAGGCAATGGGGGTTAAGTGACTTGTCCAGGGTCACACAGCTGAGAAGTGTCTGAGGCCATATTTGAAACACTGAGCTACCCAGCTGCGTCCCTGAATATTTGTAATTTTATTTGGGGGTTTTGATTTTGTATGAGTGTGCTCTTGCAACAATGACCAATATGGAAATGTGTTTTTCATGACAATAAAAATAAAATAAATAAAAATAAATCAATAATCTTATGAAAAGAATAAGAAACATTTATAGAGTAAAAATATAGGATATCAGTCAATTTAGGTTTAAATCCTATCTATTCCATATAAATAAATAAAGCACTTATCTCTTCAGAGTTCTTGGCCTTGTTCCTGCTGTGAAGACTGAAATGATGTAAATTAAAAAGAAATAGGAACCACGCTTTCCTGACTAATGCGAGAGTCACTCCTAGCAGTGAAGTAAGGTTAGACTTTTACACCTTTGCAAAGTGATGGATTCAGCCTAATTAATTTTGATGTCTGGTGATTTCAGAATCCTATTTGCATGTGATATCATCTGGAAATGCAATTCTTGTTCATGTCTTTCCCTAAAGAGCTATATCTTGCTCTTGCTTGCCATTCAGCAACAAATAACAGCCCATATTAAGGAATAAAGATTTGTGTTGCATTAAAATGTACTAAATAAATTATTTTCCAAGGAATAACTTCTGTTGTATCTTGTTCTGGTTGGTGGGGCACACTGGATAGACCAAAGAATAGAAGCATAGAATCATTTGTCTATAATTTGATTTTAGTTGTGTCATAGCCAAAGGGGGAAAAAAATGGATTTTGTTGTCAGAAAACTCTTGTTTGAATCTTCGTTCTGAAACTTACTGGGTGTCTTGGAAGTCAATCATTTATTCTCATTGTTCTTATTTGTTAAATGTTAATGATAATACACCAGAGGTATCAAACACTTTGTTTCAACAAAACTCTTGAGTGTAGCCCAAATCAGATTAAAATGTAATTGGGAAATATTTAACAAAAGAAATAAAATACAATAGAGCACAGATAACATTAATATGTGGTTTGCTAAGTCAATATGAGACCCAAAGGGATACTTACATAAGGTTTCTATTTGAGTTTAATGCCACTGGCCTACACTACCTTCTTTTTTTTTCTAAGCCTTTATATTCTGCCTTGATAAGTCTCAGTTCCAAGAGAGACAAAATGGTAAGAGCTAGACAATTGGAGTCAAATGCCTTGCCAAGGGTCACACAGCTAGGAAGGGTTTCAGGTCATATTTGAACCCAGGACCTCCCTTCTCCAAATCTGAAACTCAATTCAGTGAACCACCTTGCTGCCCTTCTCTACTACCTTATTCACAGAAATGTGTTACAAATGAATTTGCAATATATATGAGTACTTAATATATCATGAAGTGCTATATAAAGTCGTCTGCTACTACTGTTCTCGTTGCTACTATTTAAGGATAAGAACCAAACAGATATTATATACGAAAATGCTATTGGGTTTGTATATACCTCTCAAGGACCCAGTTTGCACATCTGTAAAATGATGGGGTTAATTAGATAGACTTTGAGGTACCACTGCAGATCTGTTTTCCTACTATGCTAAGACTGATCTATTAAAATCTAGGTTTTGTCATTCCTTTATGGATATTTGTCTTTTAAAATATCTTGGTCCCTGGACTTTTTCCAATGGTCAGTTCAATTGTGCTTTCCATCAATTTTTTTTTTATTTTCATTTCCAAAAAATTTCTTTGAATTTACCCAGTAGTATACATTTAAATTTGGAACTGCTGGCAAAAATTCCAGAAAGACTTATAAAACTTTGATTTCAAGGAAAACTAAATACCCTACTGGAGAACTTTTTGGAAATCTGCAATACAGGATGTATTTGGCTCATTCAATGCTCTCATATTTGGGGTATTCCAATCACTACTATTCTGTCAGGCAGGTACTGGGGGTGTTGTTTGTTTGTTTTGTTTTCCCCAGAGAAATGCTTCTATCAAAAAATTACCCTAACTTTTCCCTGGGGAGAAACTGGAGAATATTGCCAAGTAGTTTTCCTAAGCTTTCCTTGTTTTTATCAAGCCCATACTTTATGCCTTAATGGCATGGATACTGCCACCTCAATCATAATTCTGGCTATTTCCCATCATGTTTAGAAAGTGACAATTGGAATCTGCACCACATTACATGATAAAACCCGAGAAATTAGATACATTAGACTCGCCTGGGAGTTCCAGCTTGACTCATGTGCTTCCAACTCTCAAGAGAAAACAGGGTTGTTGGTGAGCAGCTGTGGAGGATTTGGGCAGGAGCATGGGAGTTTAATAAGCAGGCACACTGTGCAATGGATTAAAATGTTTCCCTTGTGCTGATGAGGAATAAACACTAGGCTATTGGAACAAGTTAGTTCTTAAGATTAACAATTTTCTGTCCATTGACTTCTTAATGGTAATACTTGTGTCTTTGTCTTTAGTTCTAAGATGAAAGGGAAACTTTGCTTCTTTGTCCTCAAAGCATCCTACAAGTCACAGAGAGGATGTAAAAGGCAGTGTGGTATATAGTAGGAAGAGCTCTGGATTCAAGGTGAAATGAATATGATTTAAATCCAGCTGTACTGTTTATTATATGCTCTGAGCAAGTCACTTAGCCTCTCTGCTTCTCAGTTTGGCCATTTTAAAAATGAGGTGATTAGCCTAGATGACCTCTAAGCTGTTTTCCAGCTTTAAATATATGATCCTAAATAATAACTTAGTTATACTTACCCTGAACTTATCATTGACTTACTTATTCCTTCCACATTAACAAGATCTTTCCTCATTCATCTACAGTTATAAAAATTAATAGATGTCAGGAAAGGGGATAACAATGGTAGCTGACAGAACTGTCAAGATAGTCTATGGTTTTACAGGGTTCTATCTTCTCAGTTCCAAATAGACCTGCTATTTTAAAAGGGACAGAATGACCCAAAGATCCCCTGTGACCTTCAAGTCTGACAGAGAGATTAGAATGTATAGTGGGTACTCTGCAGAGGGAACACAAGAGACAAGATTAGAACCTCTATCAATGGGAGGGGGATGGTTGGGAGTATCCTTGTTTCCTGACTACATCAAAACATTAGGGAAGACTTCATACAGATACAGAAGACTTCCATTCTCCCCTTTCAGGGTTTTCTCTCTGACAAATAGGAGAGAAGAAAACATTGCCCTTCTGTCCTTTATTTGGATCTTCTCAGAAGGTCCCATGAGAAGAAACAATTATTCTACTTCTCGGTAAGATAGAAAAGTAAGTGGCAGTAGTCCTCTCCCTCTTTCTCTCAGAGGAAGGCAGGGTGGTCTTACATCAAAGTACAGTCAATTGGGCCTAACACATATATTGATTGGTTATGTCATCATATTTGATGAAACATTTGTGTGACTATATCTTTAGAGAGATTGTTTAACATTTTATTTTCAACTTATAGGAGTCACATTTTATAGATTCCTATGTTTGCACTGAGCTAGAAATTTTCCCTACAGTCCATGTGCTTCTAAATATATTTAAAACAACCTTCTCTCTTGTAAATCATGCTTTTAATTTAATTTTTTGCACTGAACAATTTTGCCAATTGAAAAAGAAAAAAGAGAAATAACAGTCTGGAACAAGTACACATAATCAAGCAAAACCAATTCCTACATTGGATATATTTAAAAGTATGTCTCTTTCTTGCACCTTGGGTCTATTACCTCTCTGTCAGGAGATAGGTACCGTTCTAGAAACTATATGAAACTATGCCCAACAAGATGCCAAACTATTCATTTCTTTTGATATAGTGATACCACTGCTAGGCTTATACTCTAAAGAGATCAAAGAATTCTTTGTTTTTATTTCATTGAGTTCAGTTTACTACTATGTTCTTTCAATAATTTGCTTTAAGACAGGGTTTTAGAGGGATGTAAAATTGATTAGGAAAAAAATTCAAATTCGTTTTTGTTAACCACAAACTGAAATTTAGCATTTCTTTCCATTATGGATGTAGATAAAAATATATAGGTGTCCACAGACTTGAAAGAAAGAAAGAAAGAAAGAAAGAAAGAAAGAAAGAAAGAAAGAAAGAAAGAAAGAAAGAAAGAAAGAAAGAAAGGAAGGAAGGAAGGAAGGAAGGAAGGAAGGAAGGAAGGAAGGAAGGAAGGAAGGAAGGAAGGAAGGAAGGAAGGAAGGAAGGAAGGAAGGAAGGAAGGAAGGAAGGAAGGAAGGAAGGAAGAAAATTCTGGACTTAATTATACTGAAATTTTCTAGAAGTAGTCAAAAAGCATTTTCCCATCTTTTCTGGAGCAAAGCATTAAATAAATTTATCGACAAGGTTCTATTTCATTTCTACTATGTACCAGGTACTAGGGAAACCCAGCCCAAAATGAAGTATCCTCAACCCTCAAAGAACTTTCATTCCATTGGAAACATAATGTATAAAGATATGTGTGTAAATCCATGCTGTCTTTTAAAGGGAAGCACTAAAAGCTTGGGAATTTATAAAGGAGGGAGCCTTTTCAGCTGAGCTATAAAGGAAACAAAAGATTCAAGATAGCATTTCTGGCATGGGGAAAAAACCTCTATAAAAGAATAAAGACAGGAGATGAAATGGCATGAGTAAAGAACAAATCTGGCAGAGGACACAGGACACAGAGTTTAAAGACAATAGTGTCTCTTTAATGACATGATAATAATGACATGATTGAACACTTCTGGAGTATCTTCAAGCTACACTGTATTCTATTAGATAGGTGTGCTTTGGGTATAGGTTGGAAGATAAATTAAAGACCATCCCTTTCATAAAGAGTTTAAAAACTCTTTGAAAGTCTTAAAAGAGCCATTTACCTAGTCTATAGTAAATGTTCTTCATCCCTCAAAAAATACCATTAGATTTTTCCATCCATCATTGTTCTAGTAATGGCATGACTGATATCTGACACTTGTTTTTCAGTCATTTAAGTTGTATCTGACTCTTCATGATGCCACTTTTCTTGACAAAGATGCTGGAATGATTTGCTGTTTCCTTCTCTAGCTCATTTTATGGATGAGGAAACTCATGTCAAAAGGGTTAAGACTTGCTCAGGGTTACATATGTAGTCAGTGTCTGAGATCACATTTGAACTCAGGTCTTCCTGACTCCAGCCAGCTTGGCTTTCCATCCACGGTGCCACCTAGTTGCCTGGAAACTCATGTTATTACCCCTTTAATAAATAATAGAGAGAACTGCAGCCAGACACAACCAGTCCCATAGAATACAAAATTTGCTAGCATGTGAGCTGATCAAGGGAAACTATTATCAGTGATAACCTGGAACTTCTGAAATATTTCAGTTTCCCTTGACCTCTTTTAGCTTGTCTTTCCTATGTTGTCATGCTATTACTGCCCCCCCCCCCCATCTTCTCACTGAAACCTGAATTCTATAGATTTTTTTCAGTCAATTAAGGAAAATCTCCTGTTTTCCCAACACATCTCTTAAGTCTCCAAGTGTGAATCTCTGACCAGGACATTACCCATTTTGAGCCACTTCAATTCTGATTTTTCTTCATGGCCACTCTGACGATAATCCTACCTCTTCCTGCTGTCCACCCTCAAACCTTCAAATCTGTGCTCCTTAAGATCAGAGACTGTTTTTTACTTATCTTTTTATCCCTAGCACTTAGCACAATGCCTAGCATTTATTTAGTATGCTCAGGGTTAAATGCTAGCTGACTAACTCTACCTAGCTGTCTGCTAGCTATGAGGTTAACCTTTTCTCAGTCTTGTTGACTGGATGTGAAAATAGTCAAAGCCAGATCCAGGAGAAAGTATCTCAGAATAGTTCTCAGAATAGTCTAGTCTTGGGATAAAGAATTAATAGGAATTCATAAATTTCTCGAAGGACAAACCAGAAACTTTCTGCACCTCAGTTTCCTCATCTGTAAGATGAAAGATTTATACTAGATGATAGTAATAGAAAAGATTATTATTAATAGTATTTATGTAGTACTTTAAGTTTTATAAAGCTCTATAAACATTATCTCATTTTAGCTTCATCACAATCAATCGATAAACATTCATTAAGTCCCTATTATGTGCCAGGCATTGCCAGTGGAAGGTAAATATTATCTCTATTTTATAGATGGGAAAATTGAAGCAGACAAAAGTTAAGTGAGTTGCCTAAGGTTACACAGCTAGTGAGTACCGTCAAATACTCTCTCCATTGTACCTAAATGATTTCAAAGTTCTCTTTCACCTCTAAATCCAATATTCTATGATCTAGGAAGGCTTATAATGCTATACCCTCCAACTGGAGCAGGATTGGGAGGAGAAATCTTCCTCATATGTGATCATCTTTATAAAACTTTGCTATTTTCTCTCATAATGCAAATCTGTATGGAAGGTGATAAGGTTTCCTAAAGAAAAGTGAAAACTCTTCCAAAAGAAACAAATGGTTCATTATGGATATGACTATGACAAATATGTTATTTTTCAGTAATTTGGTCTGCTTCCTAGTCACTAACTAAAGTGTTGGGCAGAAAGCTTGCCAATTGGGAAGATATAAAGGGAATGGTGAAGGGTGAAATGGAAAAAGCCCTATTCTCAATGAGTAAAAAAAAACCCAGATTTTAGTTCCAGTTATACAACTAATTAGCTTCCCACCCATGACATATTGCCCAGAATGTTGAGTTTGGAATCAGAAGATCTCTGTGGCCTTAGTCAAGATCCATGGCTTCTCTGGGCTTTGGTTATCTCATCAATACCTGGGAGGAAAGTGGCCTAGTTGAACTCTAAATCCTATGTCTACAGATTTAAGGTGTATTGTTAAGTCATTTAACTTTTCTGCATCTCAGTTTCTTTACCCATAAAATGGGGAGCTTGATTATTGTTTTCCAAGATCCCTTCAGCTAAATTATATAATAACATCACTCTCCTGGATTATATGGGGCCTCTGAGATAAAAACTTTTATTGGTATGCATTGTACCTTCCCATTAGAATGCAAGATCCTTGAGAACAATAACTTTAAAATTGTTGTTTTCACCTTCTCCTGTGGTTAGCCCAGTGCCTTGGTGGCCCAGTGCATCAAGGACCTGGCCTGAGTCAGGAAGAATCATCTTCCTGAGTTCAAATCTGTCCTCAAGCACTTATTAACTCTGTGACCCTGGGCAAGTTGCTTAATCTTGTTTGCCTCAAGTTCCTCATTTGGAAAATAAGCTAGAGAAGAAAATGGCAAACTACTTCAGAATCTTTGCCAAGAAAACCCAAAATGGAGACAATAAAAAGTCTAATAAGACCAAAGCAACTGAACCACAAATTGCATATGATATCAACAACTGACATAATTATATTACTGAAAAATTTGCTAAGACTTTTCTTTATATTCATCATGATTGAGCCTCTCAGCAAACTTCTATGACAGATTCTAGAAGTATTACTATCCCCATCTTCAGGGGGGCAGAAATGGAATCTCAGAGTAGTTAATGGATTTTCCCATTGTTAGATATCTAATAAATGCAGAGGAAGGATTTGAATCCAGATCTTCCTGAGTCATCACTAAAAACCACACCTCCCTACAAGAAGCTGTTCTCCATTCCCCATGTTGTTTATGCCTTTTCTATTCTGATTATCTCAAATTTATTTTGTTTATGATAGATATTTGCATATCTCCTCCATTCAACTTTGAAGTCCTTAAGAACTTTTTTTCTCCATTTTTTTGGATCCCTTGGTCTTGACCCTAGTAGGTCCTTAATGAAAGTGTTTGTTTATTGAGTGACAGAATCCATTCTGCTACATTACCCTGCTTACTAAAATTCTGATGGATTGAACTGATCTTAAGTTCCAATACATAATTAGAAGTTAAGAGAAGCAATACCCAAAAAATGAACACAAAGGAAAAAAGCTAAACCAAGGTGAAGAAAAAAGCTCTCAATTAAGATTATTTACAAATAAACCACCTTGAAGAAGAAGGTCGACCTCCATCTCACCCCTTTCCCCATTGCCTCTTCTTGAGTCAATAGTTCGTAATCAGGGTCAATGAAAAAGGTACACCCTTTTCAAAGACTAAAAGGGCTGTCAAGTTTAATGAAGCCAATAATGGGTAAAACCAGAGCCTGTTAATCACCCAGTATCTCCCACAAGGTGAAGTCTGGTGCTCCCCAAAGCTCTGGTCCCAAAGCGTTAATAGGATGAACAGAAAAGAGTCAAACAAGATGCTATCTTTGCAGACCTGATGCGATTGCAATTTGCAGACATCAGGGCTTATCTCTGATGATGAACTAGGTGTCAGGGCTGAGTGGAACGGCAAGAAGCCAGCTCTAGCCGAGACCTTGGTGGGCTGGCAGCAGGGGGACTGGAATAAAACCTCCCCAGCTCAGGACACACTAAATGAGTTTTCTGGATAAGATCACAGTGTTAATGAATAGCCATTAAAAAAACAACGAAGCAGACAAATAACCTTGTATTAAAATAACTGTAGAGGTGGAGGGTTGACTCTGCTAGAGCTGCAAAATAAAAGTATTCCTATTAAAGGTAAAGGACTTTTGTGGGTAAAAATATTAATAGGAGAGAAAATATTAAATGAAATAATGTATTAAAGTATTTTGCAAAGCTTCAAGTGCTAGAGACATATAAGAGCTAAATATAAGAGGACAAAAGATTATGGGGATTTGAATTGGGAATTGGGAAAACCTATGAGACCTTGGGCAAGACTGTAAACTCCTCTGAACCTCAGTGTTCTCATATATACAATGAAAGAATTGGCCTAAATGAACTCTCTTACCTCCTTTTACCTTCAAATTCTATGGGCTCAATAAATATGAATAACTAAGTCTTTTAGCTTCAAGACATGGAAGAAACATCATGACTAAGGAGAGGAAGTAGACCAGTGTTTATCTATCAATATATTTGTTTATTTTTAAACTCTTACCTTCTATCTTAGAGTCAACAGTAAATATCATTTCCAAATCAGAAGAGCACCAAGGGCTAGGCAATTGGGGTCTAGTGACTTGTCCAGGGTCACCTATGTGTGAGGACACAATTGAATCCAGGACCTCCTATCTCCAGGCCTGGTTCTCTTTCCATTGATCCACCTAGATGCCTCTTGAACAGGTATTTATTAAGCACCAACTGTGTGCCAGGTACAGATATATCATGAGATCGCAACAAAGAACCAAAAAGAAGAGTTATAGAAAAAAATGCATAGATAATCAATTATTAAAAGTAAGTCTTTGCATTGCATATCCATCCCTGAGCATGCTTCTGATTTATTTTCCTTTTCTATAAATAAAATAATAAGGAATTTAATTTTATTCATATACATAGTGCTGAATATGCCTCTAATTTATTTTCCTTCTCAATAAATAAATTAAGAGGGAATCAATTTTGTATCCATTTCCATGGGAAGAACTTCAGGCTGACCCAAGACTGTTCTCTTGCTTGTTCTGCAGCAGTAATGGAGTCTTCTCTAAAGTGAGTCACAATAAGTTGGGTACATCAAATAATAACTGTAGAGTTAGAAGGGATTTTAGAGGTCTTCTGGCCCAATAACACCATTGGAAAGAGGAAGAAAATAAAGCTGAGAGAGAGTAAATGACTTGCCTAAAGTCACCTAGGGAGTAATAGGCAAAACTGGGATTCAAATAAGGATTCTGACTCGATATTTACCAATCTGCCCTCTATAATCCTCTAGTCCCCTGACTAACCCAGGATTCCTCTGTTATTTCAGCATGTTTACTTGCCTGTCACCTGAACCTGAGCTTAGTTCAATTCAGTGACATGATGTATTCATATCACAAACTTTGCCTTGCCCAGGGATTGAGATTTCTCACTAGGGCACTGCTACCTTTCGAGGGAGAAAGATATTCTTCAGAGTTTCAGACTGAAGAGATTCTGTGACTGCAATTTTAGCCCAAACCCAAAGCAGATCCAGATCCCTTCCACCAAAAACTTGATCTACTAATTAACTGCTACCATACTGTAACAAAGGGTGAACAACTTTAATAATAGGTTACTGTCTCGCTTTGCAGGATGCTGAAACTCAGAGAGTTTCAATGATTTTCAGCATATCTGAAGCAGGATTCAATTCTTGATCTACTTGCCTCCAAATCCATTGAGCTTTATGCATTAATGCTATGAATTAGAGAACTAGAAGAGACCTTAGAGATCACTTAGTTCAACCTTTTCTTTTGGTAAATGAAGTCAAAAAGAGTAAGTGATTTGCTCAAAGAAACAGAGTTAAGAGCAAAACTAGGCATTTTTTTCTTCTAATTCCAAGGCTGTCACCTTCCCACATTACTTACATTTAACACTTGAACAATTATGGAGCATCTTTCCTTCAGATAATTCTGGATTTCTCCATTTCAGATGGCAATTTCCTTATATTCCAGAGCAATTAAAATTATCTCAAAAGACTAATTTTCCTTCATTTTAAAATAATTTATTCAATGACAAGTCAAAATGTTCTAACTGTGGTCAATGATTCTGTCAACCATCACAAGACAAACAGAAATTTCTGGCCCAGGTACATATATACATCTCTGGGAGCTCATTATTCAGCCCCTCCTTTGAAAATCCCAAGACATCTTTAATTGGTGATTGCTAATGAAGAGGTGGTCCATCAGAACCTCAGCCCTTCCCCAAACTGATAGGTGAGGTTTCATATATCTGCAGGAAAAGTATCAGTATAGAACTTCTCCTGTCAGCCCAAGGCTATGAAAGAAGCACATTTCTCAGGACACAGAGAATGCAGAAATCTATAGACTAAATGGAGCCAGATCCTGAGACCTAGCTCAGAAACTTTCCCTAATACAGCCTTTAGAATCCATGACCCAAGAATTCAGGATATAAAAATAAATCTTCACAATTATATCTAAATGTTGTCTCTAAACACACCCCACTGTGTGTGCATGACCAAGGAGGCGAAGGACAGAGCACAAGCTCCTATATCCTTAAAATATTTGGCAGAGAGATAACACAGTTACTGGGTAAAAACTGTTATCTTCAGGAAGCCCATCTGTATTTTTGCACACCATTCCATATATTGTTAAATGGACTATTGAGGAATGGGACTAGAAGGAAATCTGATAGTCTTTTGACATGTCTTCCTTCCTAACCCTAACCCACATTTTATAGGTAGGGAAACTGGAGCTTAGGAAGATCAAATAATTTGATCAAATTTATATTACTCTGAATATTAGTTGCAATTATTAAATGCTAGTATTTATGTAGTGCTGTAAGGTTTGTGAATTAATTTACATATATTGTTTCATTTGATTCCTCAACTACCCTATGAGATAGATGCTGCTATGATCTCCATTTTACAGATGCCTCTACTGAATACTATGTTTATATAGATATATGTATTTATGAAATACTATATTTATTTGTATACACACACATAAAATTTCCTTGGGCAGCCAGGTGGCAGAACAGTTAGAGTGCCAGATCTAGAGTCAGGAAGACCTGAATTCAAACCCAAATGGAGGCACTAGCTATTCAACCCTAGGTAAATCATTTGAACCTTTTTGCCTCAGTTTCCTCATCCATAAATTGACTTGAAGAAGAAAATGGCAAATGACATTATCATCTATGCCAAGAAAACCCCAAATGGGGTCATAAAGATTGGATATGACTGAAGTGATTGAACAACATAATATTTTTGCCCTTAGACACAAAGCCTTATCTCTAATTTAGCATTATTAACTATGGCATTTCTCAAGTGTAATTTTACTAAGCATAAATGGCATAGTAGGAGGAAAAAGTGTTGGCCAAGGAACCCAGAGATCGGGATGCTAATACTGGCTGCAAAGTTAGGATTAATTTACTGTCGCATTGGACAAATCATTCATCTTGCTGAGCCTTAGGGTCCTTATCTATAAAACGAGGAAACTGGATAAGTGGAATCATACAACACTGCAATAATAGGGACTAATAGTAACTTTTTCCCCACCTTGGGAGATCTCAATAAATTTCGTTCTCTACTAGATTGAGGCTATCCATTAGTGCCCTTGAACTTCAGTTTCAACTTGAGATATCACACATAGAAAAAAAGGGAATATTTCAGTTGCTATCTCTATCTTTGAGTAATTAACCATGTGACCATAAGTCAATTTCTTCCTTAGCCTCAGTTTACCAATATGCCAAATAAAAGAGTTGGACCAAATTCTCTCTCCCAGATCCAAAATTCTATGAAATTATGATCTTAAGTTATATTCTTAGACCTTTTACATAGGCTAAAGTATTTATGGTGCTTACTATCCATTTACCACTTTAACATAGTAGGGGTTGAAAACTAATCATTCCACCCTTCCCAAATTCTGTAGGAAAGAATATTGGCAACTATTAGCTCTTACCTGTTCCCTTCTACTATCTCCCAGCAATTCCCTATATATATATAGCCTGTCAGCATGCTTGCCCTATCAACCCAAATATCCCATATTGCATTTGCCATCAGTATTCCCACTTTCTCTCCTAGTCAGTACTCCAAAATTAATTCCATGGTTTCAACATAAAAAAGAAGCAGGAACCCCTGAAATTTAGTAAACCCTTTATTTTCTTCTGGAAGTCGAAATGAATCGTTCCAAACCTAACATGCAAAGCCAGGTGCCTGTCAACTCCCAGGAATGATGTATAGGGGTTTGATTTGCAACTAATGGAAAAATCTATTTCTTTCAGTTTCACTTCTATCACACAAAACCTGCTGTGTTCCCTACCAGAGACACCTTTCCCAGCTATCATAACTACAGAGCTGACATACCTCATTTGGCAAAATGTGCTGCCCCTGTGCTGCCCCAGGGAGGGCTATTCACTTTAAAATTCAGTAGTCCAAAATGACTTCCAGTGAGGGCTGGTAGGAAGCAACCCATGAAACCAATATTCCTTCATTCACCTTTAAGCTAATTTCTGTTTTTCTATATCTTACCTCAATTCAGTTCAACATACATACATTTGTCTAAGATAAAAGTGCTAAAATCTGTGTACCTTTCATTGTTTGCAGACTGTTTTTTATGATTGTAGTGTATACCATTGCACTGTTATGGGCTGTAGTTCTTTGAACTCTTAGAAAATAAGAAATTTGAGTACTGATTTTATACTCTGATCATTTGAAAAATCAGAACGTTTTTTCTATATATTTTATTTTTCCTTGTTTGCATTCAGAAGTTTGTACTTTCAAAAATGCACAATTCTTAAACTTCTACAATGTACTAGACACTCTCCTAGGCAATGGGCATAGAAAGATGTCCTTTATTTTTAATCCTTATCTTCTGTCTTAGAATCAATACTAAATATGGTTTCTAAAATAAAAGAGGGTGAGGCAATTGGGATCAAAGTGACTTGCCCAGGGTGACACAGCTAGGAAGTTTCTATGACCAGATTTGAATCTAGGATCTCTCATCTCCTGATTCTATCCATTGAACCACTTAGCTGCCCCCAAAGATGTCTTAAGCAACAGTAGAAAGGTTACAGCACCTGCCTGGATTTTCCCTCCGTCAATGCTGTGGAATTGCCAGACAACTCCCTGTGTCCATAGAATTAAAACTATATAGTACAGTAATAACAGTGCTAAAAGGATTGTTTCACCTCTTTCTGAGACAGGAAATACAACACAATGCCAAAGAATGATTGTTATGGAATAGCAAATGCAAAAGCACTTTGAAAAGTTAAGAGCACAATACTTAAGAGAGGAATTTTAATTATTGTTGCTATTTTCCTGCATATACCAACTAAGGTCTCCAACTGACAGATGAAAATGACCATTGTACTCATCATCTGTATTTGCACAGAATTTCAGATCTAGAAAAGATCTAGAAGTCATTTAGTATAAGCTTTTCATCTTACAGGTAAGAAAGCCAAGTCTCAGGGAAAGGGAAGTAGCTTACTTATAGCCCCATGGCTATTATTATTGTCAATTGTGAGTAATTAACATTTGCATACTTCTTTAAGGTTTGCCAAGCATTTTACATATCTCCTCTCATCAGATACAACAACCCTTAGTGGTACATGTTCTTATCATACACATTTTACATAAGGGAAACTGAGGCAGAGCAAGGTTAAATAACTTTCCTATGGTCACAAAGTATCAGAGCTGAGATTTGAACCCAATCATCTGATTCCCAGTGTAAGGTTCTTTCCTATGTTATTATGGGGACTAGCATCTATTTCCCACAAAGGCATTTCCCCTAATATACTCCTTGGTCCCACACAGGGGAATATATTGAAGGCATCCTAGATTACTTGGTAGGTATGGGATAAAAAAATGACAGCAGCTAATATATTTGTATATGGAATATTAAAATTTCTAAATTGTCTTGCTGAGGAAATATCTGCTTTTTTAAAAGACATACATCTATCCAAGACTATGTGGTCATTTGGCCTTTTTAGAACTGAAAGCCACACAGGTCTACTTAATACAATTGAAAAATAAGTAAAGAACAGATTTGCTGTTGACATAAATCTGAATGACTAGAACTGCATCCTTATTGTCTATAGTGGGCTCTTGGGATGCATTTTTTCCTAGTTATTTATCTGGAGATTGGAAATTGGTATTTGGTAGAATATCACATTATGACATAGGCATGTTCCACTTTGAGAAAATTTACTAGACTTAAAAAAGAGATTCCTTGGGGGTTTATCCCATGCACAGTGGAGAATGACCTGCTGCTTTGAAAGGGGATCTGTGACAGAGAAATCTATAGATAGAATACTGGGTTCTAATATCCCCTTAGGATATATTAGAAATGAAGGCCAAACATCTCTGAGCTAATATTTAAAGTTGAATGTAAAACAAAATTGAATTTTTATCTTTTAAAGTAGTCGACAGATAAGTTTTCAAGTATATATCATTTTAAGTAAAATATAACTACATGCTATATTTTTCTGAAGCAAAAGCAAAGGTGATTAGAAACACTCTGAAATAAAGCCAGCCTCATGTGTCAAACCACTTACACCAGAGACAAGTCACTTAACTGTTTGCCTCAGTTTCCTCATCTGTAAAGTGATCTGGAGAAGGAAAGGACAAACCACTCAAATATATTTGCCAAGAAAACTCCAAAGGAGTCAGGAAGAGTTGGAGTCATGAAGAGTCTAACACAATTGAAAAATAACTGAGTGATGAGTGTGTTCAATAACACATCTTGGGTGAAATGCTTTTATGTTTTAGGTACTGGAGGGTGCTGGAGCCTGTTCAGACTGGAGAATGAGAGCTGATTGTTAAATTCCCATCATGAGTAATACACCTCAGAAATCAGCAAAGACTACAAATCAGGGCTCAATTTGCTGTGTTGTTGATTTCTAGACTTAAGAAAGTATTGGGAAAACACATTAATTCTGCAGATTAAACTTTAGAAATGTGCCCACACTTTACCAAGTAACAACTGACCAGCACACTCATGATTACCCATTATTATTCTCCTAGACATTATTTGGAGTTTTTTTCCTTAAAGTAGTGCTTTTCTGCCAAAGCTGCTGTGCTCTCCTCAACTAGCATCCTACACCTCACATTCATGCATTTTCACCTTAGATAAAGTTCTACTTGGATACACTCCACTCATTTGACTAGCCTGGGAAAACTATCAAGAGCACATAGTATTGCAGCTGACTTTGGGAACTATTAGTGAATATATCCCAAATATGTTTAGAGCATTACATACAGTATAGAAGCATAGTGGATTATTTTTCTCATTCATTTGTATCCAGCTCTTTGTGACCCTATTTGGGGTTTTCTTGGCAAAGCTACTGAAGTGATTCACCATTTCCTCCTCTAGTTCATTTTATAGATGAGGAAACTGAGGTAATCAGGGTTAAGTGACTTGCTCAGGGTCACACAGCTATTAAGTGTCTGAGGCTAGATTTGAACTGATGAAGATGAATCTTCTTACCTCCAGGACCAGTGCTCTATCCACTGTGCCATCTAACTGCCCCATAGAGGATTATACATATCATCTATAGGTGAGCATCTCTCACATATAAAAGCCAATATGGTAATATCATCCAAAAAAGTCTTAAACTATGGAACTACTCTCAGCTACTTCTAATTTTTGAACAGAGTACACATTTTTCTTTTCATGACAAATTGTCTTCAGTCAAGAGCTCCTTGGGTAGTTAATGGTATCTTGTGATGATCCTTATAACTCTCCTCTCCTTTTACTCTTGATTAAAAAGAAAGAAAGAACAGGATCTAAACCCTTGACTGATTTACACTTCAATTTAATTTCTCTCTTTCTCTTTCCTCTTTCCTTTCACTAGATGAAACCTTCCATGTAATTAGGCTCAAAAGCTCTCATCAAATGGTTTGATTGAACTGCGGCAAACAGCTTCCCTTCCAGGCTGCTGGGGCAGAGAGAAAGAACAGGGGACACTGCATGTGCCTGGAATGGCTTGGATGAAGGGAGCACAGCACTATGCGAAAGCAATTAAAGAAAGTGGTGTGATTGTTCAAGTGTCTCAGTTAGACCCCTTCCCTCTGCTCCTTGCTGTGCTGATTTGTTACTCAGGTTCTACCTGGAGGAAATTCCAATCTCCTTTCTCAAGCAAACACTGGTAATCAAGGGCAAAGATAGTGAAAATGAGAACGCTGTAGGAATAATAGTCTGGGAGTCACGGAAAGTGTATTGGACTTACAAAACAGGATGTCTGCTTTCTAGCACAGCCTATGACACTAGCTAGAATGGGTGGTCTGGGATATGCCTTTCTGGGCATCAATTGATTAATATGTTAATCCAAAGGGTTAAAAGATCTCTAACTGGTTTTAAAGTTCCATGAGTTTATAGAAACCAAATAGATCAGATGCCTACAAGATTATCAGGTTTCTAATCTGCACTATCTATTCGTTCCAGGGCAATATTAGTGAGCCGCCAAAGTACAGAGGACTCTACAGTCAAGACATCCTACCTACTGTGTGTTATTCCTGTTCACTTATATGACTTAGGAGAGCAAGCAGGTATCTTATTGGAATGGGGTTCTTACAGAATACTTAAGATGGTACTTAGCCAATTAGCTTCTTATTAATTGATGAAATACAATGTATCAAAATCTCTCCCTATTTATATGTGTGTGTGTCTGTGTATATAAACATACAAGTATGCATACTCTGATGGGCTCTGTGTCCACTGGCAAATAGGAAATTGGATCTTAAGATTCATTTCTTAAGATGTTATTTCTTTTTTTACTTCAAAGCCTTTGCAAGTGGGAGGGTATATAAAAAAGACTTCAAACCACTTTCCTCACAGTAATAATGTCATCTTAAATTTAGGATGATATGTCCATTATCATCATTAAATCGACATGCCAGTCCTGGACTTTGCATCAGCCAGTGGGGGAAAAAATGAGTGTTCAAATGAAGTTATCTGAAATCCTGATTTCTTTCCATGCCTGATATGCACAGCATGCAGTGATCATATTTGATTACATTTCAGACAAAGATTTAATTAGAATATTTCCTTGAGGAGTTTCCACACAGTTCTAACCAGCACCACCCACATGCCCATATCTCAGATTGATGCATCTAATGAGCTGGACTCCTAAGAAAAGTGTTTTATTTTGTTTGGAGTTTGGTTTTCTTTCCTTTTAAAATTGACAGTCCATTACTGAGTGTGCAAATAATCAGAACATTTTCCCTATACATTTATTTCACCAATCAAAAAATATGTGAGTGTATATATATATGAATGCATATATATGAATATGTATGTATCTATAAATAGTTGAGTGTTCTGCCTGGCTTTTTTAAATGATTAATTCTTATCTCTTTAGTCTAAATTAGGAAGTGAAGACCCTATGAAATATTTAGTGGATGAAATGACAGCAAGAGTCTTCCAAGTGATATACCAAGAAATTGACTAAAGAATGGGGGATTAGTAAATACTATGATTTTTTTTTCATGAAACCAAAAGAAGGTAATTTCTTGGGTTTATCTTCTTGATGAAGAAAATTATTTTGCTGCTGAATTATTTTTTTGTTTTGGTTCTTGTTTTGCGGGGTTGGGGTTAGACTTCTGACCTTATCATTAGAGACCTCCAGTGATAAGATTCCCTCCCATTAGTAAAGGTCAACAATATTTCTTCAATTTAGGGTCTTAGGAAATATTTGTTTGTGTGATTTTTTAGAGGGGAGGGCTCTCTAGAGGCTCAGAGTCATTGAAAAGTTAAATGACTTGTCCAGGGTCACACAACAAGGAAACATCAGAAGCAACTGGTATGTGAGGTGGGACTTGAACTTACATATTTATTCTTTATTTAGAAGTAGCCATTATTTACTTACTGTCTCATACTATGAGACACAGTTAAGTCATTTAGCAGAGTTTTCAGGGCACCTGAAAAATTACAGATGAGTGGAGGGGTTTCTAAATCAGTAGCATATCAGATCAATGATGTCAATCATCTGATGTCTTAACCACACATACAGACACACATATTCATGCATGTAGGCATGCATGCAGACACATAATAGTAAATATGTAAATGCGTACTGTGAGCATTGAGCTCTCAGGAAAAAAATCAGTCTTTGACTCAAACTTTCTTCATAGGCTCAAAGCTCAGTTCATTTCATAAAGCTTTCTTGGATCTTTCCCACTCCTGACATCCAGTTAGCTGTTCATGCTCTCTCCAATCTCCAGTTATTTTGCTTTAATTTAGCTGGACGTATGTTATCTGCCCTGAGTAGTATGTAAGTTCCTTGAGAGAAAGAATTATTTCATTTTCGGCTTTATACCTCTAGTAATTAACAATGTACTTTGCATACAACAGCTGCTTAATAAATGTTTATTGAACTGAATTCATATTATGCATGAGCAAGAGAAATAAATATAATGGAAACCTCTAACAATGAATTGCTCTGAATACTTTATTGGACTTTCTGTTTTAGCAATCATTTTTTAAAATTTAAATTTTTGATATTTTGAATGAAAAGTCAATAAACATTTTAAAGTACCTACTATGTACCAGGTATTGTGCTAAACTAATTTTCACTAAAATCTAAATTATTCTTAGATTTAAAGATCAAAGAAACCTTGAAGTGACTTGATCCAACCCTTATTTTACATGTGATAAAAAAGGAGACTTGGAAAGTTTAAGTCACTGGTTCAAGGTCATGTGAGTGGTATGTGAGTACCTCTTAGTACAGCAAGGTCAACACTTGAACCCAGGTGCCTGGACTACAGATTTCCCAATCTTTCTGTTGGAACACTTTGCCATAGCTTCTCAAGCAAGTGGATACTCATCCTAATTTAACATTTTCTTAATGACTCAGAATCATTATTATGAACATCAATTTTCATCCTGAGCTGTAATAGAACAATGCCCTCAGAGGCTATTCAGCCATGTAGGACTTTTTGTTCTTTCATTTAATTATCTGGTACTGCTGTGAATTTTTAGTTCTTATGTCTGCTTTTCATAGTGTTTCAAGCTCTTCCTTTGCGGTCTTGTTATTAAGGGTTTAAACTTGAAGAGACATCTAGTCTAACACTCTCACTGTATAAATTAGGAAACCCAGGCTTCAGGAAGTGAACAGTCTCGGCCAAGGTCCTATAGAAATAACTACCCTCTATATACTGTTTGAAGATTTATAATACACTTTACAAGAGTATTATCCTTTCCTGGCTTTTTCATACTGAGCAAGTCACTTAACTCCATTTGCCTACCCTTGTCTTTCTGTCTTGAGTCATAATTAAGACAGTGTTTTATATATATATATATATATATATATATATATATATATATATATATATATATATATATATATATATATATATATATATATATATATATATATATATATATATATATATATATATATATATATTTTAAAGCATATTTTCCTCATAACCTTGGGAATAGAAGCTCTTATTATCCCAGTTTTACAGATGAGGACACTGAGGCAGACCAAGGTGACTTCCCAGGATCACATGGCTAGTAAGTGTCTGAGGCTGGATTTACCTTCCTAACTTCATGCCCAAAGTTCTATTCCCTATACCATATATAGTAAATGGTAGAGACAGCATTCAAACCCAGGTCTACTAATTTAGAACCTTGGAAAATGCTTTCCACTTTTACGTTACTCTGCATCACTTATTAATTCTCCCAGATGTCAAGAAGCTCAGAATAGCCTCTCAGCCTCCTAGCTTGTTGCTTCTAATATTCTGTGGGCTTAGAAACCAAATAATCTGAGCTAAGGCTGGTTGGTCTCTTATTTTAAAGTTATACAGACTGGGCTGTTGACCCCCAAAGACTTTTAGTGCTATTTTCATCTTCAATAAGGAGAGTATAATCTAGATAAGTGAACTTGCTGGATAACTGAGCATCACATAGGTGAGGTGCTAATGTTCTACAATACCAGATGGCATTTCTCAGCTCCCTCTACCAGAAATAGCAAAGGTTTGCAGTACAGCAGTATAGCACTGCCTTTCCTTTCATTCTACCCTCCTCCTTCCCTCTACATTCATAAGGACTTCTCTGAGTCTTTATTAAAACTGGCTTTTCAAAGCAATTAGAGGAACTCCCACGGGCCATTAGTCATCAATCAAAAACAAGTCAGAAAAGACCCTGATGTCTATTGACATTTGCTCATTATCAGTCTCAGGATTGAAGCCAGGGATTGAGCTAGATGGAAAGGTCTGACTCTCTCCCCCTTCTAGCCAGGGGGGATTCCCTTTGCCTAGATAATAAGGCAAAGAAAACCTAGTGTTAGGAAGCTTGATGGTCAGTGAGGCCATAGTTACCTCTGAAGACAAGCTAACCACTTACATTTCTGGTGACACAGCTTGAATTTTTTTCTTTCACTATCCTAAAATCATTTTCTCAACTAGACTTCAATAATGCTCCAAATGGTGGGAAATCCTAAATAAAAAAGTCTTATCCTTTAAAAAAATTTTTTAATTGAGATAATGACATAGAGATGGATTGATCTAGGGTTGTAAGCAGGAATTGTGCCATAAAACTACCTAGTATTAGGATAGCCTGATCTATGATTATAAACAAGAATTGTATTGTAATGGAAATAATGGGACCCCATAAATTATTATAAAACATGTCCAAATGAAAGTAAATAGTATTAGGTGGGAGATCTCAAGCTAAGCTTGAGAGATTCCCAAAGACAGTAGTAATGATAATTAGAATTATTAAATAGCATTTATATATTTATTATATACTCTTTTAGAAATATTGTTTTATACTTAAAACAAACCTGGGGAGGTTTATTATGATTCCCATTTTGCAGCTATGGAATCCAAGCCAGACATAGGTTATATGACTTGCTAAGGCTCTCATAGCTAGTATGTGACTGTAAGTGGATTTCAACTCAAGTTTTCCTAACCCTAGTGCAATGGTGGTGAACCTATAGCACCCATGCCAGAGAGGGCACACAGAGCACTCTTTGTGGGCATGCATACCGTCACCCACTAGAGTTTATCACTAAAAATAAACAGAAGAACTTGGAGGTCAAGCTGCTCCCCTCCTCCTTTCCATGTGCCTGAAGACATTTTTTTCACTTCACCTGCCATTCTGCCCCATAGCCCAGTGGGAGCACTTCCTCCCTCTCCTATCTGTGGCAAGGTGGGAGGGGGCACTGCACTTGGTCTCTAAAAGGTTCACCATAACTGTCCTAGGGCCTGTGTTTTAACCACTGTGCCACCTACCTGCCTCATAATCCTCTATATGCTCAAGCCCAGATTCTGGTCCAATCATTGTTTTTCTCTTTTTTTTAAGTTTAGTTTTTTTTTTCATAAATTTACTTCTAAAATCAATATATTAGAATCATATGAACACAGATTTTGAACTCATAAGGTCCACAAAGATTGACTAGTATAGGTATCCATAAGTTCATTTGGGAGAAAATTATATCTTTATTTTCACTAGCCTCTATCTGAAACTTAATATTCCTTGTGTGATTTAAAAATAGTCTTCTGAGAATAGTAGCAGTTCATAGGTTGCAGAAGACTTCCAAAGTGGTTGTGACACACAAAAATCTTTGAAACATTTTACATGTGAGAAAACTGGGAATTTAAACCTCTGTTCCCTGTAGTACTGTATACTATGTAGTGTTCTCTCTCACTCACTCTCTCTCTCTCTCTCTCTGTTTCTCTCTGTCTCTCTGTCTCTTTCTCTCTGTTTCTCTCTGTCTCTATCTCCCTCTTTCTGTCTCTGTCTCTTTCTATCTCTCTATCTCATTCACTGTGTCTGTTTCTCTCTGTTCCTCTATCTGCCTATCTCTCTCTGACTCTCTTTTTCTCTGTCTCTGCGTCTCTGTCTGTGTCTCTCTCTGTTTCTCTGTTTCTGTCTATCTGCCTGTCTCTCTCTCTTTCTCTGTCTTTGTTTCTCTCTCTCTCTCTCTCTCTCTCTCTCTCTCTCTCTCTCTCTCTTTCACACACACACACACACACACACACACACACACACACACACAGGAATACATTTTCAATTATTAAGCATTTATATTTTTCTCTCCCTCCTTCATCTCCCACTGGGAGAAAGAAAAACAAATCCATGATATTCTGAGGAGTAGAGGAATGTCACCCATATCATGACAGAGTGATGAAAACCTAATATGTAGAATTTCATATACATTTTTGGACACAGACAATGATGATAATTCTTTTGCTTGACTCTCCTCCCATATGTTGATTTATTGTCTTATCCTGCCTACCTCTTTTACCATTCTTGTCTGTAAGGACATCAAGTGACAAAAGGAGCAAAGAAAATGTTAAGTCACACTTCAGTCTTGGTTCAGTTTAATATTGTCCTCTATCAACCTGCTACAATGCTTAGCAACCACCATGGCTCACACAGAGTTCATTTTCATTTTAATGCGCCACACAGAAAAGCAGCCTAAATATATGTCCCCAGATCTAAAGCATATAATCTGTAAACTACAGGAACAGGCAGATCATTTCCATTAGTTCCTTATGTAGCAAAAACCACAATTTGCACCCAAAGCGTGTAATTATATTCAAATTCTGAAAGACAGTGTCGGAAATAGTTGAAATTCATAGTTTGGGGGAAAGTCACTCAGGGGTATATACAGCTATGTTTTAATGTGGAAGAAATAAAGGAGCGAGGGTGAGAAAAGTAATGGGATAAGGGTATGGCATTACAAATCTGCTTTTGAGATTACCTGTTCAACATTCCCTAGATCACCAAGGAAAACACTCTTTTAGGTGCCACAAAAAATCCAATACTTTGGAAGTTCCTAAAGCAAGAGGAGAAACAGTAAGAAAATGCCCAGATTTTCTTAGCAAATGGAAATATCACTGGTTCTCTTCTGTTTCCTGATGAGTAAAGAGGCAAGAGGAAGCTGTATCACAGCCCTGGAATTTGACTTTGGCCCCTGAAGTCATACCAAAGTCCTGGGACATTTAACCACCATATGGGTCTTTACTCCTGGAGAGGGTCATTTTGTCACCTGCAAAAGCAGGAGATGTGACAAGTAGATGGTTCAAAGACCAAATATTCAGGCAATATTCATTAAATGCTAATTTTTTTAATGGCTAGGAAAAGATGAAGCTGCTAAAATCCACATAGGCTATAGATAAGGAGAGTTTCCTCTGGCAATAGTTTGCAATTTGATAAAAGACTTATAAACCTGAAAGCTGTATACCATCCTGCTTAAACATTAAAGATCAAAGGCAGCTTTTTTTCCACATAAAGGTAAGTATGTGCCCACATTCTTGTTTTAACATACTTCTACTATGGAATCCAATTCTTAATTTACCCAGCATTCTTACATTTGTGTGTGTCATGGTCCCCATGGCAGTCTAGTAAAGTTTGTGGTAAAGTTCTTCTCAGAATAACATTTTAAAATGCAATTAATAGTGCATAGGATTACATTTATTTAAATGAAGTTATCAAAATATTTTAAAATTCAGCTGAGACAAGGATCTCTAGCCATGTTGGCAAATCTATGCTCCACATACTGGGGGAGGGGGGAGTTGCTACTTTTGCCCTCTCTACAATGCTTGAGGACATTTCTCACATGACCCATTCCCTCTGCCCAGAAGCCCAATGGTAGTGCTTTCTCCCTCCCCTATCTGGGGTAAGGGGTGGGGGTGGACCTCACATGCAGTATGAGGGTTGGGGCACTTGGTCTCTAAAAGGTTCTCCATCACTGATCTATAGAGTTCTCATTATTTTTTTTTCCTTTGTTATCATTCAGCCCAGGTACATAAATTCAATGATCAGTGATTTCTAAAGAAAACATTGTAATTAATTACTGTTTGGGTTTTTGTTTGTTTGTTTGTTTGTTTTCCCATTTGAACTTTTTAATCCAACCCAGTTATATTTAAAAGGATAGCATAGATTTTGAGCTAGAAAGACCTTTAGAGATTAGTAACTAAAACTTCTTCATTTTATAGATGACGAAACGAAGACCTTGAAAGGTACACAGTCTTGCACACAGATGCACACATTGTAAGTGGCAAAGCCATAATTTTAACCTATATTCTTTACCCTAAGTGGTCCCCCTATAATTCCTTTGGCAAAGTATATTTTCTTTCATTAAAACTGGCAATGTCCCATAAAATCCAGGAAGTTTGGTCTTGGTATGTTCATAAGGTCCTTTGTGAGCAAAGAAATAAAAACTCAATAACCCACAATTCTAATTTTATGACAGCTGTTTTATTATCTCCCTATGTGATAACCTCCCATTGTGGTGAGATCCCACTTGAATTTAGCTTAAAAGAAAGCAATATTATAAAGATGTAGCTATAAAGATCCTTCTCTCTCTGTCTCTCTCTCCGTCTCTCTCTCTCTGTTTCTCTCTCTCTCTTTTATTAGAGCTGATATTCATGTAAGTTTTAAGATTTTCCAAATGCTTCACATCCATAATCTAATTTGATCCTCCACACAACCCTACCAAGTAGGTCCTATAGGTATTCCAATTCATGATGAGGAAAGTAGAGTTGAGAAAAATAAATTTCTTAGATCACTCAGCTGGGAAGCATCATTAGGCAAAAGTTAGATGTAGCATTCAAGATTGCTAACCCATTTCTCCTTCCATTATACTATGCCTGTTGCCTAAAGGAAGTAGCTCAGTTGAAGAAATTCATACTAAGGCATTATATGTCAAAAGTTTAGCTTTTCCAAGGCTGTCTACAATTTCAAAGAGCAGATTATTAACCCAAATTAATTTCTAATCTATATGAATGGTTCTGGGACTGTCCACATGCTTATAAAAAGAAGGCATTGTCTACATCCTCTGATATGCTGGTAAAAGTCTAAAAATTTCTTCAAGAAAAAAACTATATATATATATAGCCCAGTTTTTAGGTTTAATCTATGCTATTAACACTTTCTCATCACTTTCGCAAGTCTAGATTGTCTACATAATAACACCAGATACTGGTTTTTAGCATTTGCTGACTTCCAAGTTCTAATACTAACACTGAAAATCTAACAATCATCTCCTGTGAACCAATATGAGCTGAATCTAGTATAATACCATCTAGATCACTCTTCCCCTACCCAAACAATACCTTAACTCATAGAATAGTATAATTTTCTACTGAGAATTCTTCTTCCAGAAAATCTTTAGCAAGAGGACTAAGATCCAGAAAAACACAGGTTTCAAATAAGGATCTTCTATACTAACTTTTTTCTCATAGATTTTGCTACTTCCCAATTAGGAATCATTGTTCTAGTTGAGGTTTAAAGGAACTCTCAGGCTCTAAAATTCTATGCAATTCTATTTAGGGGCAGGGAAAGGAGAAGGGGAAGGGGAAGGGGAAGGGAAAGGGAATGTTTTCCTATATTCCTTGTTCAATTTATTTGACTGTCATTCTTGAACTTCCCCTCCCACCTCCTATCCAATCCTGTAATAACAAAATCAAGAATCTGCCTCCCCTTGCTACAGGTATGCACAGGTCTGGAATAGATGGGGATTATTTTAACCAGAATATTTTGCTAGCCAAAATAATTATTACCTGATTCTCCAAAGACAGAGAATGTATGGGACTTTCAGCCTGACCTATGTTAACAAGAATAACCTACATACCTGACAAGATAGGATTATAGTGAGGGATTGACTTCTGGGAGATAATCAAGAAAGTCCCCTTAAAAAGTTTCATAAACACTTAAAATCTTATTAAATTCAGATGCTGTGTTGTCTCCCTTTTCTTTTGTGTCAATTGCTGCAAACATAGTAAAGTCTATAAATAACACATTGTTATTTTATAATATTAATAAATGAAAGGAAAACTGCTTCTTTCCCATCTCAACTTGACTACACTGTGAAGTCTGATTACTGCATTTATAACATCACCATGTGTTGCTTTGGTATATTAGGACCCTGGGTCAGAAAAGGAGAGAATACTTGATCTGTGGCTTTGGCATAAGGACTTTTGATAGTGAAGAAAATAGGCCAATAAAATATTGGGAGGTCTATAGAAGTTAGACAGGTTTAAGATGCATCATGGTATCTTTTAAAAAGAGAAGAATCATGGAATCATACAATCTGAGAGTTGGAAAGGACCTCAGAGCTCATATAATGTAACATTTTCACTTTACAGATGAAGAAGAAATAGAAAAGAACAGATGTCCCAGTTGTCTTATTAAAACAAAAACACACATACACAGAAATATAAGTAAAGATAAGGGGCAGGTAAGAACAGAGATGAGATGCTCTAGTGGAATATCTGAGAGTGGAAAGGCAGAACATTTTTTTTCTTTTAAAGATGCCTTATCCAAGGTCCTAAGGCCCCAAGGTTAGGGACAAAGTCAGAATTAAAACCTAGTTTTTCTGGTTCTCAGGTCAAGTTCCATGACACCAATAATTGTTAAAATCAACTTCATGTGTCACACATTGAAATTTCCTGGGATGGAAAATATTGGGCTATATTTGCTCTTACATTTCTAAATTTGGGTATATTTAGGGTCTAGGAAGGATAGGAGACACAATAAATGAAGGTAACCACTTCAAAATATGAAAGTCATCACACTAAATAAAGCATGATACTTTCTCCCTTCATGAATTAATATAAACATGCAGATACCACAGGATTACACTATCATATATTTGCAGCTGGATGGGATTAAGAGGTCATTAAGTTTAACGCCCACATTTTACTTTGTGGAAACTGAGACCCAGAGAGGTTAAACATGACTTGGCTAAGGTCACACAGGTAAGAAATTAAAGATTTGGGATTTGAATCCATGTCCTCTAATTCCAGATGCAATTCTTCTCACTAACTTTTCAATTAATCTCATCACCACATCTTAAATATTTTTTATTTGTCCATTTTCTCCTAGGTCCTCTAAGATTTCCAGATACCAGACTCCAATTGTTTCTGTTTTCCAGATATGAAATTGTTTCCAAATGGTTTTCTCTCTCTCTCTCTCTCTCTCTCTCTCTCTCTCTCTCTCTCTCTCTCTCTCTCTCTCTCTCTCTCTCTCTCTCTCTCTCACTGGATGGGGGAAGGGGATGAGTGGCTATAAGGGATTTGCTGTAATTAGTTGATTCATACTTCTGATTTACATTAATGGATCCCTCGCTGAGGGGAAAGTTATAAATAGTTCTAGTGATAGTTGCCAAGGAACAAAACAGCCAAGTCCATCTTTGGGAATATTGTCCCTCTGCTACCATCATAGAGTAAATATGTTTTAGACATTTCCCACATGTAGCAAGCCCTGATACAATAACAGAGGCTTTCTGCAGATTGGTAAGTTAGATGAACTGGTAAATCTGTGCACTTAGAACTGATGCATGAACAAGTTTTTTTTCTGGACACCAAACATTTATGAAGCACTCTAGTAGACACAGAATGAAGATAATGGGAAAAATTAGAATTCTTCTAATATGCCCATCATCAATCATTTGAGTACCTTCTATCAAATGGATTAGAAGAGCCAAAAAGGAAGGCAACATGCATGTGCAGTGAAAATAATTTTTGTGGAGTCGCAGGACCTACCTTTCAATTTTGCTTCTGACACTAATTATGTATATGACCTTAAGCAAGTTACAGATTCACTGGACTTCCATTTTCCTAACTGTAAAATCAGAAGGTTGGACAAAGTGGTCTCTGAGCTTTCTTTCAACTCTAGATCTAGGATCCAGTGAAGACATAACCTATCTAATAAAGCCTGACACTCTGCCTTAAATGTGTGTATTTTAGTTCCTAAGTATTTTTTACATATTTTATCTAATGTGATTTTGACAGCATCCTAGTTAAGTAGTCAGGGTTAAAGTTGTACTCACGTAGAAGAGAACAGCAGGAAAATGAACGATGAAATGGAAATACTTTAATATGTCATTTGTGTCAAGTATAAAAGACAAGCTATAGGATTTACATTTTTTATAAATGTCTTTTGCATTTTGATTTTTTGAAGGGCTATTCTCACACTGTTGGGTGAGACCCTGGGATCATAAGATAATAGATTTACTGATAGCAATGATCCTTAGTAATTATCTGGTTCAAACCTCCATTTTAAAGATGAGGAATGGAATCTCATTGATATTAAATGACTTATCCACAATCACATAGCTAGTAGCAGAAATGAAATTTGACGACAAGATTTCTGGTTGATTTAAAGAATTACTGAACCGTGAAGGCTAGGGTAGGTGCTAGAGGGTTGGAATAGTATTCAGGATAGGAAATAAATTGCAGATCATAAATTCACAGAGCTGGCAGTTGGGCAGAGGATAAGGAATTCAAGAACTATGAAGTGTCTTCCAAGACACCTTTGAGGGGGCTTCTGAGGAGGGAGAACAGTGTAGGCTGTAGTTTAAGTATTCCTGCAGAATGCTTGGTCTACACATGCTTAGAGTTCAGTCTCTAAGTCATCAAAGAAAGTCAGAGGGGGAAATAAGCAAGTAGAGAAACAAAAGCATATGAAAAAGGCTGACTTTTTTCATGTAGGCAAATATAGTTTTCTGTCTTTGGAGAGATTCTTTTATGTTTTAGGTTTTATTTTGAAACTTTACCTTTACTTTGAGAAGTCTCTGGATGATATATACATATATATATATATACATAACCTATATAATCTCTCTATCTCTATATATATCTATATCTATATTTAGATATAGATATATTTTCCAACTTACCAGACCTGGTCAGAGAAAAGATTCTAAATGATATGAATTTTCTTCAGGGATCTATATGCTTATTTTTGACCAACTTTCAAGTTCCAACTACCTTCTCTCATCCCTACTTCAATGCGAATGGAAAATGCAACCATTATTTCTCCATTCTCAAGTCAAATCAGTATTCAGGGTCCTTAAACTTGCCATCCTCCTACTATCAAAAAGTACTTCCAGGAAAAAATCAGACAAGTTCTCCAATTTAAAGAACTAGAGACCCTTACCATAAGTATTTGCTTTTTAACCAAATAGAAAAATCTTAGACCAGCAGTTCTTACACTGGCTTCCATGAAACCTCAAGAATTTTATGGATTAACTTCACAGGGGCCATGAACTTGGATGAGAAAATAAACTATACTTTTAGGAATAACTGATTTCCTTTGTGATTCTCCACATTTTTATGCATTTAAAAATATTCTTCTGATAAGGGTTCCACAGGCTTCATTAGACTGTCAAAGAAATACCCAACATAAAGAAAGGATAAGAACCTCTGACTTACACCAAAGCCATGAAACTCAGATTATGGAATTTCAGTCATTAGTCTGTAATTAGGTTTTTTCTGGGTAGGAGCGATCTTTCTGGCATCTTCACACCACCACCACCACCACCACCACCACCACCACCACCACCACCACACACACACACACACACACACACACACACACACACACACACACACACACACACACACACACACCTACCAATCCTTTTATATCCTATTTATACTGTAAAATGTACAACTCCCCTTCCTTTCT
Organism: Monodelphis domestica; assembly: GCF_027887165.1. Classification (NCBI taxonomy): domain Eukaryota; kingdom Metazoa; phylum Chordata; class Mammalia; order Didelphimorphia; family Didelphidae; genus Monodelphis; species Monodelphis domestica. Next base: position 250,054,596 of record NC_077227.1, read on the forward strand.
GGTTTCAAGAGTCAGGGATACAATTTCTTTGGATTCTATCTACCCTCACGTGGTGGTCTGAACAGGGAAATTATAATATGTCCTTCAATACACTCCCATTTGCTCACAATTCCAGGAGCAAAAAGTAATATATGATGGGGGGAGGGGGGAGAAGTTAATTTAATTAATTCATCACCAAGGCCAAAAACATATAAATCTACTCATTTTATCTGTCAACCAAGGTTATGAATTATTCAGCAACTCTGGCCCTGGAAAGGAAGACAGAGAAAGCAGTTTAGAGAGCAGCTGGCTGAGCAAAGGTGCTAGTTAGATTAGTGTAAATCCATGGTCATGACTACAAAAACTGAAAGCATGGCCCTACTATCAGGAAATCAGTAGCTTCATCCTTCTTTAACAAGGACAAGATGCTGCAATTATTATTCCTGCCAGTACTAGACCACAATCAGCTTGGGTGGAAGTAAGACAGTGATCCCACGAGGATGCAAACTGGAGTCCTTTCCTTGGCCATCCTCTTCCTACAGCTTCTGATATAATAATAGTGAAGATTTGTATAGCCCTTTAACGATTGCAAAGCCCCTTATGTATATCATATCATCTGATTCTCACAGCAGCCCTGTGAGTAGGATGTGATCACCATCTCTATTTTACAGATGGATAAATGGAGAGGCTACAAGACTTGCCCAGGCTCCTACAATTAGGGTCTGATGAAAGATCAGATGTCTCCTTACTTCACATCTAGCCCTCTGTCTCTGATAAACTGCCTATCTGCTTCATCAATATTTATCCAGTACACTGGATTGTTACTGATGCTATTAAAAGTAGGCGGGGTGGGGGTGGAGGGCTGAGATACTTCATATTTTCAGTTTCTTTGATCTATCTCTTTTGAGTAAAACTAAATTCAGAAAATGTAGTCTTAATAGGTAGGGTCATCATCAGCCAGGAGAAGAGTAAACTGTATTTGGACATGTTGAGCTCAGGTTGCTCCCAGACCCCTGCTTTTCAAAATAGGACACTATAGCAGAATGCTAAGTAGCAATTTGGTCCTAGGGAGCAAACTTTAGAAAATGTACCCAGGCCAAGGAGAAAGAAATGAAAACTCAAATTAACTTTTAAAGTCAGATTCAGATTAGCGACAACCATTTTCAAATTTGCATTTCTCCTATTAGTGATAACCATTTTCAGATTTGCTATTGGTACCCAAACCAGGTCCATTGATGTCTGTTTTCTCATTAATGGCACAGTTCTGAATGCTCTTCTTTGCCCACAGGTTTCTTGATTTCCCCAATTATGAATAATGGGTATTAGTACAAAAATTGATACTGAATTAGTTTTTGACCTCTACTTCCTCAGCCCCCCCCCCAACTCTAAGAAAATAAATGGACATGACTATTTAATATCTGCTAAGTTAGGACCTTATAACCTAATTGTCCTTCAGGAATTTTTATGTATGTTTGATTTTAGGACAATAAAAAACCAATTTCTATTTTTTTAAAAGACAAAATCAATTGGGTATTGGGGGAAAGTACAACCATTGGCAGGATTTTATTTTATCTTTTATTCTCATTTAACTAGAGCCTGGACAGTCTTGTATTAAGCTCAATTGTTTAGTAAGGAAAATTTAGAGAAAGAAAAAATACCTTAATGATTACTCTGAATGATATAGGACATACAAATTTGTATTTAACAAGGTCCATTTTTTAAAATTATGATCTTTATAAACTTTTATTCAGTGTGTGCCTTTCTGTCCCTGCCTTTATAAGAAAACCTTTATAGGTAGAGAAAAATCCTATGGAACTGTTCCCAGAACAGTCAAGGAGGCAGAGTAAATTTCAGAAGGGAAGGGGCATGAAAGTAAGAAAAAAACAGTGGCTATGAAAAGTAGACAAGTCAGAAGTTCAATGTTTTTTGGTTATTATAAGAAAAATAGGTTCAGGCCTAACTAAAGACACATTGACATAGTGGATAGAGCTCTGGTTTTAAAGTCCAGAAGACTCTATGTTCAAATCCTAATTCTGATATTTATTTTGCTAAGAGCAAATCATTTTTTACCCTTGAGCTTCAGTTTCCACATCTGTAGATTGAGGATAATAATGCTTATAAAAACTGATTCACTGGGTCAATACAAGGATAATACATGTAAAAGCACTTTGAAAACTTGCTGGTATCATGGCTAGATTCTAAGTGGACCAAGACACATAACTTTTTGAAGACATATAAGAGGAATATTCATTAAGTTTCAAGTCATCTCTCAGGTTACTCATTATGGCACATGGAGTACTTTTCTCATCTCTGACAGGATTTGCCAAATGAGCAAGACTTGAAGCACTAGTTGTATGTCCTTCAAGGACCAAACTTCTTTCTATATGGAGAGGTACATCTCCAGAAGATTAGACCCCCATAAATTTCTTTCAGCCACTGAAACCAGTAAAGAACAATCAGCTATGAAGAGAGATATCTAATCTTTACAGTTAGAGGTTCTTTTGACATATTGAAAAATGCTTTGCTGATATAGTAGTTCTCTTTGCAACTTCCTGTTTCTCTTCATCCTAACCCTCCCATTTTCTACTCATACTTTTTCTAGGACTGATTTTCTCCTGCAAGAATATCACCAGAAATTGAGAAAAAAGTTTATCTATTCCAGATAAATGTGTTTCTCATCACCTCCCCCAGTTCCAATAAATATGCTAAGGATAAGGAAGGAATACCTAGGGTTTCTGAATGTACATACAGGATATTTGGTTTCTCAAATGAAGTTTATTTAGGGTCTCTATGTTTATGAAATTACAAAGGTGATAAAGAAGGTTCTGAACTCAGGGTTCTTTTATCAGATTCAGACATAGAAGGAGGACATTTCCTTCTTTACAGACAATTGAGAATGATGACTTGACTCAGTGGGCCATATAAGGTAGTCCATGTATTAGACATTCAACTTATGGTACTAGAACACCCCCATTCCACCTCCTCAGTCTCCATTAAATTTCTAAAATGTTTTCCTTATGAGATTAATTTTGTCTAGGACTGAAAAGGCCAGTAGGTTGGCTACAAGTAGGAACTGAGATATATTAGGAAAACTGTGAAGGGGCTCAGGATTCTTATTACATGAAATGAAAAAGATCATAGCTTAAATGCAGCATAAGGGTCAAGATTAGTCTGAAAGCTGCTCTCTTGGTCCTTGGTTTCAGGTTCAAAGACATATTATTAAATCAACAAAAACTTCATATAGATGAGTCCACTCACCAAGATCCAAATCAGTGAATTGAAACTGAAAGAATTTAAGAGCTAAATTCTTTTTGTGACATTGCAGCTCTTGAATCTTTGATACTCTACTTTTGTGAAAACATGCAGAATCTAGAGTTCATGGTTCTGATTCATCTACTCCTTTAATCTGAAGGAAAAGCATTGGAAGTGTCAATGCTCAAGTATACTTTGCTTCATCTGTCTACTCATTTAGATTAGCTAGCTATTTTTTTTCCCCATAACCCCAAATCTTATCCAGTTTAGGCTAAAGAGGAAGCTGAGTTCAAAAAGTCAAGTAGGTTCAGCAGAGTAGAGTACAACCCAGATGAAGAATGGAGAGGGAGAGAGACAGAGAGACAGAGAGACAGAGAGACAGAGAGACAGAGACAGAGAGAGAGAGACAGACAGAGAGAGACAGAGAGAGACAGAGAGATTTAATCTGTGTAGGGCTCAAACCCTTAGCTAAGGAAAGTGAACCCTTTGAGAAAGGAAAATGCAGAACTCCTGGGGAGTGATGGATTATTAGATTCTATCACTTACAACAGCAGTTGTTTTTAACTGTTTAGAGACTAAAGAAAAAGCATAAAGATCTTGCCAATGTGCAATCTTCCAACCAACACATAATCTTCATGTCCCTGCTGATCATTTACACTAATTAGCCAAATTTGGCTAATTATTGCAGAGCATTTTGGGTGCTTAATTATGGTTATTAGGAATAGTCTAGTTTATTTCCCACATACCCCATTTTCCCTTCCTACTCCCTTTACCCCTCAATCTCAACCCTTTCCCCCTATTCTTTGCCAGTTTGCATTTCAATATGTTGGTATCCCCCTCCCCCCTTTCCTAGGCTTTTCAGGAAGCCCATACCAGACCCAGCTGGAGTCAGAGAGAAAACAGCATCCAGCTCAAGATCAAGCATCCCCCCTTTACAAGCTCTGAGCCGCTTGACAACTCCATCAAATAAAATTTAAAGAGAGAACAGAGCAAGAGCCAGAGTGAGTGTTGGCATTTTCTCAACGTGCTTCCACTTAACATGACAGACAGCACATAGAAGCCCAGGGCGAAGAGCACCAAGAGGAAAGATGACATCCAGAATAGGGTCTGTATGTTACACCAGTTTAGGTCTTAAAAATCCAAGTCAGGTCAGGAGAACTACATGATATTACATGCTCTGTCCTTCTTGAACTACCTGCTTTTGTGGTAGAGATTTATCTATAATTTTTACTTTTCTTACCACTGGAGTGTAGTGCATAGTAAATAAATGTTGTAGCTCTTTTATATCAGTTCACTATAGCAAGCCCATACCGTGATTCAAAACAGCAACCCTTCAGAGATGGCCCACTGAGAATTGAATATATATTTACCCAAAAACCACACACACACACACACACACACACACACACACACACACACACACACACACACACACCTAACTACTCACTCTCTCAAACATACAGAATATACATATTTCCTCTAAAACGTATGGACATGCATACCCATGCTGTGCACCCTGGCATCTTCTCACACATCTGCATCAAGTATTGAACAGAATTTATTACTGTGTGCAGCTTAGCCCACTGGGGTAAATTGCAAATGGGTTTAACCTTATCTTGTACTATGCTTCTTCTCTCATAAATATATGCAGTAGCATAATTGTATAGTATTAGAGAATCCTGGCTTTCAGAGTTACAGAGGAACACATAAAGCTGCCAGAGTTAATCAGACTGTACACTGATTATTTGTTATCTTTTCTCTACTCCCAAGCTCAAGTCCTTCCTCTCCCTGACCTACAGCTACACAAAGTGATCCACTGGAGGAGGAGTTAATCAGTTCAATTAATTTCATTCTGAGGACCTAAGGAGTCGGCTTTTCTTTCACTTTCTGGTAGACTAGCTTTCCAAACAAGACTAGCATCAGGAAAGGGAAAGGGAAGATAAATGAATTAACTCTCAAAGTATAGCACTGGGGAACTGTTTAAGAAGTTAGCTATCATTACAAGATTTTAAAGGGGGAAAAAAGTTTCTGGAACTAAGAGGGAAGGAGATAGAGAAGAAAAGGCTTGAAGAAAACATGGTTTGTAGTAGGAATGGAGAGATAGCCAGCTTTTAAAGGGAAAGGGACATTTCTCTCTCATTCACCTATATTATCCTATTTTTTCTTTCAAATTAAGTATTATGTCCTCTTCCCCCACCCCCACCCCCATTCTTCCTGAAGGAAAGAGTTGAAACATATCTATGACAAGTTATAAAGATAAAGAGTAGAGACCCACCGTGCCCTCCTCGAAGGGAGACAGGGGAGCGATAGATAGAAATAGGCACTGAGTGATGCTTGCTGCCATGGAAATGGTGTTCATGCTGAGAGTGAGACACTGGAGAGGAAGAAGAGGAGGATGAAGCAACATTAGAAGAACTCCACACAGAGCTGACGATACATCCCCAAAAGAGGGACCAGATCCCAAGGGTCCAGGCAGGACGGCGAGGCGGGCTCCGTCCGGGCAAGGTGCTTGTGTGTATTCTCAGGTGCATGGTCAATGCACTGCACAACTACAGATGGGCAGTCTGAATTCCAGCCAGGGTAGAAAAATGAAGTTCATGATGCCCAGAGGCCCATCATAGCAGGAAGAAGGCGTGTGTCTTTGGTGAGGTGAGGGACACACTTTTTCGAAACAATCAAGAGGTGAATATCCCAGGGGGGGAAAAAGACAAATATACAAAATGGCAAAAAGAAAAAAAGAAAAGAAAACAAAGAAAAAAGAAAAAAACAATTATTTTCCCCCTAGTGCTGGATAAACCTATATTGCCAGTGTCCACCCTGATATACAAAGCCTCTGGTGAGCCCAAAAACACCACACATGTCACGGAAAGGCCCCAGCAATCTTCCAGTTGTGATGTTTCCTCCTAGGCACTCAGGGTCCTGATGACTCTAATTGCCAAAACTCCAAGAATATCACAAGTGAAGGAAAAGCGAAAAAGAAAAGAAAAAATCCCCAAACAAAACAAACAAAAAAAAAAAATCGGCAGAATAGCAGAAGAGCCAAGTAAGGTTTAGGTTAGTGTATCCCAACATCCAAGGAGTTTGAACATTTTTTTTCTCTTTTGCTTCTCCACTACCAAGCGATGCAATGCAGAACTGCCAAGCGAAAAGGGGGAGGGGGTGTTAGAAGGGGGGTGTTCTCCTTCTTCTCCTCCTCCGATTCTAGGCAGTAGAGAACCAAGACTGTTAACCCTGTGCGATCTGGAAGGGCACTGACGGATTCTCTTCCGTTTCTTCCTGGATCTCTCAACAAAATGAAAAAGCAGCAGCAGCAGGAAGAGGAGGAGAAAGAAAGGCAGGGGGTGAAGATAAGGGGAGCAGGGTGGGGGAGAAGGAAAGACCACAACAGCAACAACTACATACACACACACACACACACACACACACACACACACACACAAAGGGAGTAAAACGAAAAGAAACAGAAACAACAACAAGAGGAATGTTGGGGGTGGGATCCAGGGAAAAGGAGGGATGTTAGGGTAGGAGTAGTGCCCAGCGGAGTCAGGAGAAGAACGTTGAGGGGTTGGCGCATACAAAGTGAAGGGAACTCTGGAGCTCAGGTGAACTGAAGCGAGGAGTTAGGAAGCCAAATTCACAAATGGGCAAGCCGTATGCAAATGGGCACACTCGGGAGAGCAAATCATTGAAGCCAGAACACTCTGCAGAGGGGACTGGCTGGTTCCTGAGAAAGGAGGGGCTGGAACTGGGACCTGAAATCCCAGCCCTCTCCTCAGGCTCTGTGCCCATCCCCATTCCCCTCCATTCATATACATACTCACACACACACACACACACACACACACACACACATACACGCGCGCATACACACACTCTCACACAGATACACATGCAGGTCTTTCCATCCCTTTTCCGTTCGCCTAAATATCCTCCACCCATCTTCTTTTGCTGCTTGGCTTCTTGTACACTTGCAACTTGTGTATTTGTGTGTGTGTGTGTGTGTGTGTGTGTGTGTGTGTGTGTGTGTGCTGGTTCTTTGTCTCCTTTTTTTCTCTCAGGCTCATTAAATCTACTAGGGCGCCAAGGCTTCTTTTGCAAATTGGCAAGAGAGGTTGGGATGGGGTGGGGAGGGGGGGAAGAGAGGGGGTTGGGGAAGAGCTGACGTAGGAGACCGGGTGGCAAGGAACGAAGTAACCAGAAAAGAAAATAAAAATAAAACCCCTTGAGTCAGCATCAGGAGTAAAGCTGTTGCTGCCGATGCCTCCTGTTCTTTTCTTCTTCAACAACCCTTCGGGCTCCTCTCCTTAAAATTAAGAGCCTTAGTTTCCATTGGGGGTAGAACCGCGGCACCTCGTATCCCAGCTGCTGGAGAGCTGTAAAGTCTGAGGAAACAGACCATGTAGAACACAGTGGATCCTGGGCTAAGAGGATCTTTCCGGAATTTTGACTTCCTTCGCTTCCCTCCTGGGATATTGCCTCTACCTATATGTACACGCAATCAAGCCTCCCGTTTCATTTCAGAGTCCAGTGAGGTTAATTTGCTTGCTGCCCCTCGAAAACTACTTCAGGGGGGAGCTAGAACCCCATCCCCTGGTAGAGGAGGAGGAAAATCCCACAAGCAAAGTGTATTTTACAAAGCTAGGAAGATGGGGGGGGAGGGGAAGGGGACGGGCGGGAGAGGGAGCACGGTTGGGACAGAATAGAAGACAGAGAAGATGATGCCTCATAGGAGGTTAAGAATCCTCCCCATCCTCTTAGGTGGAAAAAAAGTCTGCAAATCTATGCTCTTCACTCAGGAAGTAAAAATATGATTGCACATTATTAGGATGGCATGCAGGTGGTACCTGCATTTGGAGGAGGTGGAGGAGGATAGAAAGGACTTCCAAACAGTAGGGCATCTGTGACACTAAGAGGGGACTTAGCCGGTTTGCTGGTGGGATAGTGCTGGGCAATTGGACATTTTAGAAAAGTCAGAGAATGGACAACATTCTCCCGGAAGGCAAATGAGCCAGAAGCAGTAAACAGCCAAGCCAAGGCTGAAAGGGTCCAGGTCATGATTGCTTCATCAGCTCTGAGGCTATTTGTTTATTCTGTTGGGAGGGGGGGAAATTCCATTTTAGAGTTAATCTAATTGCCCACCTAGCCACTACACTCACTACCTTGCCTCCAGGCTGCATTTTTCTTTTCCTGAGCTCGAAGCACCTTTAAAAATATGCAATTAATAAGAATTCCAAAAAGGGGAGAGGGGTTTAAAAACCTTAGTGTCCAGAAAGTTCAGGAATTCAAAGACTGTATTATTTGTCTTTGATATGGATACCTTAGTGGGTTTTGGGGGTGGATAGGGGAGGAAGGTGTAATCTTTAAGATGCACAGAAGATAATTTGCCTCCAAGGTTAACCAGCAAGAGTGCTGCAGATGTAAAGTCAGTCACCTGCTATTCTGGCCTCTAAATAGGGTTTTCTTGACTATTCCTGGTGCTATCATTTAAAAGTAAATTGTTCAGAGAAGTTTTTAGCAAAGGCAACTTCAGAAATGATTAATGTGACTTCATTCTACAAACACTGAATCTCTATTACAATATGCATCTGGGGGTATGTAGTTTTGTAATAAGAACTTGGGAGATGCCCAGTGCAGTATCATGTGCAAGATGGTTTTAAAACAAATCATAGATACTATCAAATATTTAAAATTAGTAGGGACTCCAGATAAAATGTCTTCCAATCCTCTCCCTAATTCCTCCTCCCCATTTCACAAGTAAGAAAATTGAGACTGATAGAAGTGAAATAAATTGCCCAAGGTCACTCAGGTAGTCACTAACTGGGGCAGAATTTGAACACAAAATCACTAGGCTCTATATATAGCATTCCTTCTAAATACATCATAGTCCACTGTAACTTTAAAAATATCTTTGTATACATTCACCTTATACTAAATTTCACTCTATTAATAATCTTGCATACAGTTCTAGTGCAATGATTACAGAGCCTCATGTCCAGTGCTATACAGTGAAAAGATAGGTAGCACAAGAAAAAGAGCACTGAATCTAGAATCAGAAGGCTTGAGTTCAAATCTAGCCTTTAATACTTATCTATTATAGGATCATTGTCTTATCTGATATACCTTGGATCCTGAAACAACTTTTTAGAGATTAAAAATTCCCTCACAAGGATTCTCATAAATCACTCATGAAATTCCTCTCATAACAAATAGATAAACTGAGGTACACACTGATTGCCCAATTTCACTGTCAGCAGAGAATCCAGGAATAAAGTTTAACATTTTACTTTTAATCATATTGTAATTCCCTTCAACATCCCTGTATGCTCACCCACATATCCACATGGCCCTTATACTCCCTGTCTCACTTTTAAAAAATACATCTGGGTGTTCTTGGCATTTGGAGACAGAGACAGGTACAACAGAAGCCTGATAAACAGGTTACCTTTCCCTTTAAATGTGCTTTCTTTTCTAAAAGGGTATTGAGCCTTTTTTTTTTTAGAAATATGTTTTGACTTGGCAGAAGAAACATGGAAAGCATGAGTGGATTTCCCAATGAATTCATTGTTAGGCAGTAAAGAGAAAATAAATATTTCATGTAGCCCCCAAATCTGGTAATGCTGCTGGTCTATCACAGCTGGAACTGTTCATTTAACTCATAATACTTATAATTCATTTATTTACTTCTTTGTATAAAAATCAACCAACTCAGTTGGGACATCCCCACAAAGCAGTGTGACAGGAATACATTTGAGGATAATGGGGAAGCATAGCTCAAAGATGATCTAATTTAACTTTCCCCTCTTGTTTTATAGATGAACAGGAGGTTCAAGGAGGTTCCCTGACTTACATAGTATCACAGAGATAATAAGTGTTAGAAATGGGATTTGAACTCGGGTAATAACTCCAGAATTCCATTATATTTCATAAATACTATCTGAAGGTTAATAGATTACAACAGAATTCTTTCTTTTTGACCAAATTAGAAAAAAAATACTTATCCAGAGTAAAAGGATTCCCACAAAATAAGTAATTTTAGTTTTCTGACTTTGTTAGATAGCTACATATATGTTTATATAGTCATTTTACACTAATGTATTATATAATGACATAATTATATAATACACACATACTTATATAATTAGAACATAATTCTATAATATGTAGTATATAATTAGAAAATAATTCTATATTAGAACATTTTATATGTGTATATATATATATATATTATCATTCCCTTTAATTCAAGTTAGTAATGGAAGTTTGTTTTTTTTTTAATCATGGACCCCTTAGTTGGCACAGCAGAGATAGCACTGGGCCTGGAGTCAAGAAGACTTGAGTTCAAATCCAGCCTCATACAGTTACAAGCTGTATGACTCTAGACATCTCATTTAACCTGTTTGCCTCAGTTTCCTCCACTGTAAAAAAGGGATAATAAGAGCACCTGTCTCCAAGGTTGTCATGAGGATCAGGTGAGATAACTATTATTAAGTACTTATGACAGTGCTTGGCACATAGTAAATACTTTATAAATGTCAGGTATTATTATCATTATTATTAATTATTATCTTCTGTTCCTTTTTCTTCTCCTAAGCTAATTTATTGACATGTAATGAAAGCAAACTCTTAGAATATTGTGTGTGAGAAGAGATAGCTATAGCCCATGTGGGAGCACATTAGTAGCAAGCAAATGTGAAAGCAGCTATCTCTAGAGTGTATTCACACACGTGACACATATATATAGAATCTTTAATCTTACACCTAAAGGCATTTTCTTGGAGGAGGGGAGCAGGAAGAGAGGAATGCTACAGCAAAGAAGGGGCCACAAAGAAGAGTACAGAACTGAATTAGTGTCCATGTGGGATGAAAGACAGTGTGGGTTTGGGTTCCAAGAAACTGTACAGCAGAAAAAGATTCAAACACCTTTAGCAGAGGGAAGAAAAATTATGACCCTTTATCAGTTGTTATGCCAGAGAGCTACCCCATTCCTTTCTCAGCTCTGTTCAAGTTGTTTCTGAATCACAGGCTTCCTTAAATATCTCAGGTAATGTATTTCTGTCCCACTCATTCATATCTCTGTTCAGAACTCAGTTCCCCCCAGGACTCTAATCTCTACCTAAAATAAAAATTCCAGGAGAACGCCTAGTAAGGGCTTTCACATAGTAGGCATTTCATGCATATTTACAGAAAAGTTAAATAAGTGATTTTTTTTGTCTTTGATAGATATCTCAGAAATATAAGATGATAGAGGTAAAGGGAAATTTGTGGCTTTTGTAACCCAATATATTGCCCTCTCCACATGATTAACCAATTTTACAAATCAGGAATCAGAAATCATAATTGTTCACATTGACATAATAATCATGTAATAGGACATAGGAGGACAGTTCAGGTGCTATACTGGTGTCCATGAATTGTAAAAAGATCTGAAGGAAGGCTTCTGGCATGTTACATGAATTTGCTAAGGAAGATTTATGGGAGGGCATGGACAAGAGTTTTAGGAAATGAGAAAGTATAGATGAACTGTAATCTGAATCACTGTAGTGAGTGGCTACATTGATGAGATCTTAGACCTAGTGAACTGTTTGTGATTTACAGTAAAATATAATTATAATAATGAACAACATAATAATAATAAGTATAGAGTGCTTAGTCTGTCCCAGACACTGTGCCAAGTGCTTCACAATTATCTCATTTTGTCTTTCCTACAAAATAAGATAGATCCTATTATTTTCCCCAATTTGCAAATGAGGAAACTGAGGTAAACAAAGATTAAGTGAGATACCTACGGTCACATAGCTGGTAAGTGTTAGAGACCAGATTTGAACTCAGATTTTACCTCTAAGGAACAACATTTGAACTATTTCATGACTCCAGAGCCTGTACTCTGTTTCATCTTGCTATCCCAAAGTACTTTATAATGATTAGCAAATGTTTTCTTCACAACAACTCTGAGAAGTAGCATAATATAAGCAGAGCCATAACTAAAGTGGGAAGTGATCAGAGCTTTGTCTGAAGTTGCCAAAAACTTTGTCCTAGGATCCTCAAAAATAAAGGGAATGATATCAGTTGCTCCTTAAGCAGGTAGAAGCAACTGACTCAGTTGGCAAGAATAATTAGTTAAGATATGAAGCTACCAGATGACTTGCTTCCTCCAACTTACCCCTGATTACTGAAACTCAGATGAGTTTCTCTCCTGTCTGCCCCATCTAGCCATCTAGTTATGGCTTTGAGTATAAACAGTGTTATTCTCCATTTTTATAGAGAAAGAAACAAAGACTAATGGAGGTGAAGGGATTTATTTACAGTCAAATAGCAAGTAAGAATCATAGCCAGGATCTTTTGGATTCAGGATCCAGATTTTTTCAAAATCTGTTCAAAATCTCCATTTGGGTCTTTGGACTTCAAGTCCTATGCTCTCCCCATCATGAAATGCTACCTCAAAAACTATTTCAGTTCCTTTTTCTCTTGTTCCAGTCTGAACAAAACAAAACAAATGTGATACATTTTTTACCTCTAGGGAACAACACTTGAACCATTTGCTGCTTAAGTCTTTTGACTGCTCACGGGAATAAGCATACTGCCAAGAGTGAAGACCAGAGTATAATTTGCAGACAAAAGAGAAGAGCTAGATTTAAAAAGATCTTTGAACAAATCTAAAACATGGGAGGATCCTAAAATGCTTTACCATTAGGGAAATATTTCAGGAAACCCTATCAAGCATCCATGGGAAGGCTCAGTGGACCATAACTTGAAAAACCCTGCCATGGATAGCCATCTTTGATCATTTACATAACAATCCATATATTATAGAGATTCTTAAACTTGTTTTGTGTGTCATGGACCTCTTTGGTAGTCGAATGAAGCTTCTGGACCTCTTTTCAGAATAGTATTTTACAAAAAATACAGAATCACAAGAGAAATCAATTATATTATAATACATCCATATATCTGTATACATCCACATATCTACACACACACACACACACACACACACACACACACACACATATATTTGAAGTTCACAGACCTCATGTTTAGAACTTCTTATCTACATTGAGTAGCTCAATATGATATGGATTATCTCTATGTCATACTCTCTAGTACATACACACCAGCAAATTTTTAAACCTTGCCCTTTTCTCTTAAATTTAATACTTTTCTCTGGGGCCATATTTGAACAGAGGACCTCCTATCTCCAGGCCTGGCTCTCTATCCACTGAACTACTTAGCTGCCCCAAGTACCAGCACTTTATGACAAATCTTTGTCCAGGGAGCTTTGTCCTATGTTGCTCTGTATCACTGTTTTAAAATTTTTTTCTGGATTGTTATAGTGTTGCCTAAAGTGTAACAGAGTCTAGCATCATGGATCTGGTGCCAGCCTTATAGCAATGTTCCATTCTGTTATAATATATTATGAATCTCAACTACTATACCTCCCTTAGACAAATATCTGGGGATTTTTTTTAAACCCTTACCTTCCATCTTGGAGTCAATACTATGTATTGGCTCCAAGGCAGAAGAGTGGTAAGGGCTAGGCAAAGGGGGTCAAGTGACTTGACCAGGGACACACAGCTAGGAAGTGTCTGAGGCCAGATTTGAACCTAGGACCTCCAGCCCCTAGACCTGGCTTTCAATCCACTGAGCCACCCAGCTGCCCCTCTGAGGATTTTTACAATCTCTATTTCCTTGAGCTGCACAAAAATAAAGCAAAATTGCAGAATGGGGCATGAAATGTTAGAATTGCCTTTTCAAAGAAAAGCTTTCTATATTATCTTTAATCAATATCCCTGTTGGCTCATACATAGTTCCTTTTGGTCAACTCCTAATATATTTGGAGTCCACATGTCACTTTCTGAATCTTGGAACCTGCTTTGCCATTTCATTGCCAGCAGGTGACACTTGTCAGGATGCTTGTCTAAGACATTGGTCTAACATGACTGCTCAAAAAGAGAAAAGCCAAGATTCATCAGAAAAAAAAAATGTTTTAAAAAGCAGACACCTTGTTTCTTATATACAATCTAAAGCCTTGGAAAGCAGAATTCTTTCTCCAAATGAGAGCAGAAGAAACCCAGAGACTAGATTTTTCAGTGGGGGCAGGAAATGGTAAGTTTGAAAGAAAAGTTACAATGGGGAAATGAAAGTAAGACTGAAGGAGATCTAACTTCTACTAATGTAGAATACAATAAAAGTTCTTTTTTAAAAATTGACTGTTAACATAGCTATAAATACATCCCAGGGTTCCAGTGACATCATCATAAAATAGTCCAACTTTGCTCTGCTCTGCTTTATTGGGTGTCAGCACATATATTTATAGCCCCATAATTCATAGTTCTTTTCATTTATTTAAGAAAGCCATCCTGGGATGAGGGTAGATTTTTACTATTATGTTTTCCATTTGGGATATAGATAGAGAAGTTTTATTCTTTTAACAACATTACCTCTATTATTATTTGATTTTATAGAAAGACCATAACATACTTGGGTTTTTTAAAATGGTATATATTATGTCAGCCCAATTTTTTTTAAACAATCATTCTCTTGCCATCAGACTTGAAGTAGATGAATCTCAGAAGTTTGTAGGTTCTGAAACCAAATACACAAAACTCTTTTGGCTAAGAACCATGTTTTCTAGAGGACTTTCATACATTTTCTATAGAGGAAGGAAGCCCTGGGTTGTCCTCTACAGATATTTTTGCCTTAAATGCTTTGAACCATAAGGAGAAAAAACAGAAACTTTCTCTTCCTAAAACCAAAACAAATAAAAAACCTGATTTAGACTTTAGATTTAGTATCTAAGTCAGTATCTTTATTTTCTAGAAAACCTATAAACCCAAAACTATGTGCAATCCAAGACATTAGTAACAAATCCATCTTATATCATCCATCTCCTTCATATCTTCTATAGTTGCTTTTCATACAATCTGAAGATGATAGACTCGATCCACAAAACACAGATTCAAACAGAATCCACCCACTTTTAGTTTACTAAATAGTACTCAAATTAACAAATTGGAACATATCTCAAGAGGTTCATATTGACCTTTATTCCCCTTTTCTTTAGAGTGGATTTAATCAAAATCTATCTATCCTGATGGACCATGTGGCCATAACTCAATTCAATCAAGTTTAACTTGAGAAAGCTGAGGCTCATAAATGGCAAAGTACCTTGAGTGTTTGATTTGGGATTTAATTCCTATAGCTATAGTCTCTACAGTATTTCTCTATAATTTGTTACAGTCATAGAAAGTGGATCAAAAAAAGTTCACATCTTGGTTCTATTACTAGTTGTGTAACATTAGGCAAGTCTTAAATTCTTTGAGCCTCTGTTTCTTCATCTGTTAATTAAGAGTACTATCTAAGCTGCCTACTTAAATAAGGTTGTGATTGTAAAGCACTTTGTAATAAAAATTATATAAATATGAGTTATTGTTATTTGCCAATATTTATAGATAGCATGTTTTCCCTCATAGTTTATCAACTTCTCTCCTGTGGATTTATGTAAGGTACTGTCCCTTTCAAATGAAGACATTTCAGTTGCTGGAAGGGGCAGAAAAAGAGCATTTGTAGAAAAACACTGATAAAACTAGATTGAGAAGAAATACAATTTCTCAGATAAAATCTTGTGGAGAGACATAGACTATTATGGAGACCCGAAATAAAACCATCCCTCATGTAAATGTACTAAAAAAAAATCTGTGAAAGCCCAGTGACTGAGCTAAAGATGGCTGCTGTGCATTGTCACCCATCAATTCATTTATTTATTGTGGTTTTCAGATTTTTAAAGGATATAGAAGATCAATCATAAATCAAATAACTGTTATGGGACTGTGAGAAGATTATATGAGAACTATGGGGGTCATATCTAACAGAAAGATAGATTTTCTTTGGATTTTCACATCATAAATTGGAGATAGGTAAATGATTTTTGTTAAATGGCTCTGATTTGAGACATTAGTAAGATAGAAGGGGTAGGAAATAGCCAGATAAAAATGGAATCATCAAAGGAAGTTTGTCACAGGAGGCAGCAAGAGAAAATACTTACTGAAGAAAGACCTTAGAAACTTTCGGGAACTGATTTAAACTGATAGGCAGACTTTGCAAATGTTTTACTGGAAGCCCTGCTGATTGGAAGAGAAACATTGGATTATTGAGAGTTGATTGGTTGGAGAAAGACAGGATTATACTCTGCTGCCATCTGTTGCCTGAGGGAAGGGAAATATTTTCAAGGTTTTTGCTTCCTTGACCCTTTATTGAATTCTCCATTTTGAGAGGGACAAATGAGAAGAGGTAAAAAATAGGATTTGCAACTGTTTAGGTGTGTGAAGAGGCAGGCCTTTCCTGATTTTTATTTGGAGAAAACAGAATTTCTTGTTTACAAACTATCTGGGTAAAGTCTTTACGGTCCTATCACTACGGTTTAAGAAAAAGAAACAAATCAGCATTTTAAAACAAATCTGCAAGGCAACTATGATTGCTTGTCACTCAAAGAGTATAGTATTTCTCTGGTCTCTGCCAAGAGTGGCTATGAACTAAAAGAGCTTTCACTGTTTCAGCAGCCCAAAAGGTAGTGGCTTTGCCCAGCTGGTACAGATTATATGGTTCTGACTATTTTCTAAAGAGTCCAAGGACATCAAGTTTCCTCATTCAGAGTTATGAGTTGCTCTGGCTACATGGGTTTTTCTATTCCTCTATTTCCTTGCTAAATCTCTTTAAATTTGTACCCATTTTCCCCATAAACCTAGGTATTGCATATACTGATAGAAAGTATGACACAGGTTTATGAATATTTTTTTCATTAATCCTGCTTCTGCCTCCTATTGAGCAAATATTATGATTATTCTTGCTTTGCCTCATTAGTGTTTTATCAATATTTCATGTTTGAACCAATGGTGTCATAATAAGTGATTTTATATAAACAGTAAGAACACTTATTGGGGCTCCGAAGCTTTAGCACTTGTAGTAATAATATATTCCTCCTATTTTCACCCCTGCCTCTTCATGTATTATATAGTAGCATGCTTAATGGTCATGGATAATCCTCTCACTCTGAGAAAAAAAAAATCTTGGACCTACTGGCATAAAATTAGGATAGAGAAAATTGAGACATTTCAGACAGAGAAAACTGGAATATGAGTAGAGGCAAAAGTGTCTGAGAAAATAGGTCTGTTCTATGCTTGGAATACATATAGATAAAACATAGGGTCTTTTTGAACAGTCTTCAAGGGAGATATAGTAAAGCTCATTACCATATTGCTTATAAATAGCCTTTGTATGTGCTAAGTTTATCTCACCATTGACACAGTAAAGCTTGCTATGGGACAAATCACTGGAGAATATTCAGCTATTGTTTTTTGAGTTTTGAAAAGACCTTCATATAATGTGATGTAGTAGAAAGAACTGGGTTCAAATGTTGACTGTTTCATATGACTAGTGTGACATTTGACAAATTGATTTCATTTTCTGGGCCCTAGTTTCTTCATCCTTAAAATGAGGAACCAGGTCCTTTCTAGCTCGGAATGCTATGATCCTATGATAATCATTGCTATGTAGAAGATACAAAATGCAACTTGCCCTATGAAGTAAACAGTAGTATCCCAGGAAGACAAATGGAAATAGCAATAGAAGGACTAGAATTTAAAAATACTTCAGTCATTAGCACAGTGCCTGATATATAGTAGGCACTTGAATGTTTATTGACTGACTTTGAAAGATCAAGCAAGATTTTTTGTATGTTAATTATCATGTCTGGTCTCTAGATTTCAAAAATGTACTCTGCAAAGAAAGCTTAAAGGGAACCAGATACTTTTCATATACTAAAATCTCTTCTGAGAGCAATAAGATCACAAGGTCAGATTTACCACATTCTCTTTAACTAATATACTAAATACCATATGAACCTATATAAATCCTCATTATATATTATTTTTTTAAAGCCTTTACCTTATTCTTAGAATTGATACTACTGGTTCCAAGGCAGAAGAGTGGTAGGGGGCTCAGCAGTTGGGGCTATGTTACTGGTTCAGGGTTACATATCCAGGAAATGTTTGAGTCCAAATTTGAACCCAAGATCTCCTGTCTCTTGGACTGGCTCTCTATACACTGAGCTACCTTGCTGCTCCTAATCATATTTTTAAAAAGATGTCACAGAGATAAAATTATTGCTCTGTTGTCTTCAAGTATTTAAAAGGCTAATCATTTAGAAGGGGTACTAGACTTTGGCCTCAGTTAACAAAACTATGGGAGCAAGAAACAAGGAGGAATATTTAGGCTAGATATAAGGAGAAAAAATTAAAAACAACACAAACCTTTCAATAATTAAAGTAATTCTAAAGCAGAAAGTTTTGCTAAGAAAGAATATGGGTTTTTCCTCAATGGTGACCTTCAAATAAGTACCAAATAACTAGTAAATCAGTCAACCTAACATTTATGAAATTTCTACAGTATGCCAAATGCTGTGCTAACCACTCAAGATGCAAAAAAAAAAGGGAATAGTTCTACTCCCAAGAAGGTCATAATATAATGGAGGAGACAATATGCAAACAACTATGTCCAAACAAGATTTATACAGAATACAGTGGAGACAGTCCATAGAAGGGTGGCTTTAGCTTAAATTAAAAGATATTGAGAATAGCTGCTTGTGGAAAAGGTTTCAGATGAGACTTACAGGATGCCAGGGAAGTGAGGATATTCAATGAGGAGAGAGAGAATTCCAGGTAGAAGGGAGACATTTACTGAGTGTACTGTAGTGGGAATTCTTTCTTCAGGCTTATATTGAACTATTGGACCACTGAGGTGTCTTCTAGAACCAAAATTCAGTGATTATATGATTTAATGATAGCAAACCAAAGGCTTGAAACATGTGACTTCTTTTCCTTTAAGTTTGAGAAGCTATAAATAAAATTAACAAAGAAATCTTGAAGAAAAACATTAGTCTAGCTGATAGAATCTTAATTTTTTTTTAAATCATGGACCTCTTTGGCAGTTGAAACTTGGTGGTGGCAAAACCCAAGGAACCTTTTAGAGAAGTGTTTTTAAATGCATAAAATAAAACTTGCCTGGTGAAACCTAAAGATCCCCTTAGAAAAATGTTTTTCAATTCATAAAATATACAGGATTACAAAGGAAACTAAAAGTTAATGAAATATAGGTGTCTTTTTTCTCTATTTAAGTTGATCAATTCCTTAAAATATATCCACAGACAAGCCCCTGAAATTTACCCATGAACCCCCGTTTAAGAACCTCTGCCCCATCATTGCTGGTAGAGTTGTGAATTGATCCAGCCATTCTGGAGGGCAATTTGGAACTATGCCCAAAGGGTGATAAAAGACTGTCTGCCATTTGATCCAGCTATAGCACTGCTGGGTTTGTACCCCAAAGAGATAATAAGGGAAAAGACTTGTACAAGAATATTCATAGCTGCACTCTTTGTGGTGGCCAAAAATTGGAAAACGAGGGGAAGCCCATCAATTGGGGAATGGCTGAACAAATTGTGGTATATGTTGGTGATGGAATACTATTGTACTAAAAGGAATAATAAAGTAGAGGAATTCCATGGAGACTGGAACAACCTCCAAGAAGTGATGCAGAGCGAAAGGAGCAGAACCAAGAAAACATTGTACACAGAGACTGATACACTGTGGTACAATCAAAGGTAATGGACTTCTCCATTCGTGGCAATGCAATGTCCCTGAACAATTTGCAGGGATCTAAAAAAATACTATCCACAAGCAGAGGATAAACTGTGGGAGTAAAAACACCAATGAAAAGCAACTGCTTGACTACAGGGTTTGAGGGGATATGACTGAGGAGAGACTCTAAATGAACACTCTAATGCAAATACCAACAACAGGGAAATGGGTTCAAGTCAAGAACACATGTGATAACCAGTGGAATCCTGCTATGGGAGAGGGAAAGGTGGTGGGAGGGAGGGCGGGGAGGAAAAGAAAATGATCTTTGTTTCCAGTGAATAATGTTTGGAAATGACCAAATAAAATAATGTTTACAATTAAAAAAAAAAAAAGAACCTATGCTCCCAAAAGAGGAATTTGTTAATGTTTAGTTAGTTTCTTGGTGCAACATTGGGGAAATGGTACAGTGTAAAGGGTAAAATATAAATACATTTTGATGGTAGTGGTCTACAGCACATCCTATTTGCAAACTTTTGCTTTATGACAAGCTTACGGACCCAACTATGCCTTCCAAATGCCTCTTAAAATCAAGATAAAGTAGACTGTGGACAGCACCAATGCATGAGACAGAATTATTGCCCTTGACCCACATAATTTTGGATTTCTGAACACTTATTTTCTAAGTTTTATTCAAACAGGATGAAGATCAATATCATTATGATTCAATTCACATTCAGAATCACCCAGAAGAAATGAAAAAAATCTAGTAGCCCTGACTTAATGTGGAGACTTACAAATTACAAGGTTTCAAGCATGAATAATGAAATCATGTCCCTTTCCATTCAAATTTCCCATTTGGGAAGGAGGAGTTTTAATTTAATGTCACACCCCTACAAGGGTTAGGCGATACTGCCACAAAAAAAAAGCTTCATTTTGCATTCCTGTGAATAGCACAATTTGTCTCTAGACATATTAACTTTATGTTTCTATTTTAAATGCCAAACCTTGGTTCTTCCAGTAGAAACACCCACTCAGCAGCTGTTCCAGTGTTCTGAGACGACATTCTTCATGGTGAAGAGCCCATTGCTACATAGAGAGTACACTCAGTTGCTCACCCTACTGTGCTTTTTCCCAGCAGGGAAACCTGGAGGTCTGAGCACAGATAATAATGAATCCTCTGGAAGGAAAAGATTTATCCTCCCTCCCTCTTTTTTTCCTCTCTCCCTACTACCACATCATCTTTCTCTGTTTCTCTCTCTCTCTCTCTCTCTCTCTCTCTCTCTCTCTCCTCTCCTCTCCTTTCCCTCTTTCTGTCTCTTTCCATCATTTTCTTTCTTTGTCTGTTTCTCCATCTCTTTCTCTCTCACACACACACATACACACAGAAACTTCTGTCCTATATAACTATCATTATTATAGTAATTTGATCTAAAACAGTTCAAAATACTCCTTCTTCTAAGGAATAAAATATCACACACACACACCTGAGATTTATACCTATTCACTAGAGATTATCATAGCCCCTAATCCCTAATTATCTGTATTGATAGTAAAGATATGTAGTTATGTAAATATACCCATATGTATATGCATATACACATATATTTTAAAATTTACACTGTATGTATATTTCTAAGCATTAGTGAATACCTACATGCATATGAATATCAGTGTATATCAAATATAAATATGTTCCCACACACATATACACACATGCACTTGTACCTTGGATTACCACACCTCTTATTGGATAATAACTTACAAATTTGTGCTAATTTTGGAGTTTACTGCATAGTATTAGGCATTACGCTTCAGATAACAAACTTTTGACTAACAGTTGATTATCAGCAAGTATACATCACTTATATTTGAGGAAAATAGCTTTGAGTAAGATATTTTCATGGATAATACAAAATACAGATAATCTTCATACGGGTATTTCAATTCCTTCTTGATCCAGTGACTTTTCCTTTCTACCAATGTACCTCTTATAAAACCCTAGGCTTTTTCTTTTCTCATTAATATCATCAACAAAAATGCCAAAATTGGTATAGGTTCATTGAAAGTAAATTTCCAGTTCTTTTCTCTGAAAATATTCCCTTCTAATTTCAGGTCAGAGCTGACATATGTAGTCTGGGAATTCCCAAGACCCTGATCTTGTTTTTGTAACTAGCATAAGAATAAAGAGAAGATGTCCCTTTCCAGGGACCGCCAGCCTAGCCTGCTTCACACCAAGATTCAAGATTATCGCAGAAATGAATTTATGGCATTAAATGGTACTTGGCAACCTGGGAACTGAGTGCTGAGGAAATGCTTCTGATGAACCGTGACTTCTGATCCTTAAAGAGTGAAGCTCCCTGGAGACATTAGTCCAAAAAAGAACCTTACAATGGATGATTAAAGCATCAGTCAGAATGAGCTAGAATGGATTTTAATTTTCACCCACAAGAGAGAGGAGAGGAGATTTTTCTTTTTTTTTTTTTCTTCAGAGAAAATCACAAGTCTTTCAGGAGTCAAACAAGAAGAAAGTACACTTTTTTTCTGTTTTAGTCAGTTTATAAGTTAATGTAGGGTGACATAAGTAATGTAAACCTCCTAATGATAGGTAGTGTGATATAGTTGAAAAACTTCAAGACCAGGAATTAGGAGATGTGGGTTTGAGGCCAGAATTCAATATTTACTAGATCTGTGTGTGGATGTGACTCTTGGAAAGTTATTTAATCTACCAAGTTATTTAATCTCCTTTTTTCACCTCAGTTTCTACATTTATAAAATGAGGATGAAATATTATTTATACTACCTGTTTCCCAGGATCATTATGAGGAAAGCACTTTGCAAATCCTAAGGTGCTATATAACTGAGCTTCAATTATTAGATGATTACTTATAGTAATAACCTCTCAGGCCTTAATCTTCTCATTGTGGTGTCAGAAAATTCACAAAATCATGGATTTTGAGCTGGAGGTGATCTTGGGGTCATTTTGTCTAATATCCTTACTTTACAGATGAGGAAACTGAGCCAAGAGGTCAAGTAGTTTTCAAAAGGTTATACAGTCATTTGGAGTAGATGATTCTATTGCAATTCTATAATTTCATGCTGCTGTTTACTATTTGTGTTTTTTTTTCTCTTTTACTTTCCTTTTTGCTTTCCTTTCCTTCCTTCCTCCTTCCCTCCTTTTCTTCCCTCCCTGTCTGGTTTTGTTGGTAACTTATTTGTTCATATTTTAGTAAATAGCTAGTCTATGACAAGCATTTACATTGATTTTCTTAGTCATTAAAAGGAAAATGAGAGAGAGAGACAGAGATAGATGGACAGACAGATATGGAGATATGGAGAAAAAAGAGAGGAGAAAGAGATGGAGAGAGAGAGGAGAAAAGAGAGGGAAGAGTGAGAAGGAGAGAAAGAGCAAGAGAGCAAGATAGAAGGAGAGAGAGGGAGAGAGAGGAGAAAGAGAGAGAGCTTTTTAGTGACATATCTTAGAACAATTCAGATAATGAGTGAACCATTTCCTCCAATGGAAGTTGCTTATGTGGGAATAGAAAGCCTGTATGTGAGTCACACATCCTGATATAATTTCCTAAAATGTATACCTTCTCAGTGTGGAGAAGATGAACAGAGAGAAGGTCAGAGCATCAGAAGTTGTAAGGACAAAGAGTATGTGCTGTGATTTCGATGTTTTGGAATTCCTACAGGGTCCTTTAACATTGTGAAATCAGGCACTGTTCAATGCAAAATAAATTAAATAGTCATAGAATGAGGTGAATGCTTTAATAATAATCATAACACTCAATAATTATCCAATGCTATCCTCTTTACAAATACTTCTTCCTTCATTAAAATGATTATAGGATTTAGCAATAGGAAACTGCATTAGTCATCAAATCCAATCCCAACATTTTACATAGGAAGAAACCGAGGCCCAGAGATGTGGAGTAATTTGTTCAATAATAAGCAGCAAAGCTCTATATACCTGGTCTTAAAAATTCAAATCTAGTAATATTTATACTATATCATGGTGCCAATATATGCAATATCACCAACCCCTCTGTGTGTGTGTGTGTGTGTGTGTGTGTGTGTGTGTGTGTGTGTGTGTGCGTGTACTGGGGATCTGGGGTGGTATAGAAGTCTGATTTCCTCCAATATCTCTCATAGGATAGTGGGTACCAAATATAACACTAGGAATCACTGAGAAATCAAAATCAAAAGTTATAAAACATTGTTGTACCTTCTCTTTCTGTTCCCTCTTCCATTCTCTAGTCATGGTAGGCAATATGATAGTCAGACCAAAAGTATCACCACTTATTTAGTCTTTTGGTATGTTACTTCTCGTCAAATGTGTGGAATACATCTTTTTGCTCTGTGTTTTACTTTTAAGGACACAAGAAAAATGTCATACCCAGGGCAGGGAGAACTAACCTGAAATGTTAGTTTTAATAAGCTATGACCCAAATTCCCTTCTTTTTCTCCCTACCAATCCATCTATTCTCTGAGGATATGCAATTAAATGTTATAACTAACTAAAAAAGCAAATAAATGAACTAATAAATAAGTAGATAAATAAAATAAATATAAAACCCTGTGCTAAAGGCCTTCCTTTAATAGTAATAACTTCTCAAAGATGAATTATCAACTACTAGTGCCATGAAGAATTAGGAAGAGGTGGTGAGAGAGGATGTCATGTGGCAAACAAAGGAAAAAATAGTTATGCCTATACCACATGATGGTGTCCTGCATAGATATTTAGCCTAAGATTCAGGAAGGCCTGGCTTCATGTTTTTCCTAAGTTGCCAATTTGCATTATTAGAAGGAATTTCTATACTTCCTTTAAGAAGTTGACCAGAGGGCAGCTGGGTAGCTCAGTGGATTGAGAGCCAGGTCTAGAGACTGGAGGTCCTGGGTTCAAATCTGGCCTCAGACACTTCCCAGCTGTGTGACCCTGGGAAAGTCACTTAACCCCCATTGTCCAGCCCTTACCACTCTCCTGCCTTGGAACCAATAGACAGTATTGATTCCAAGGTGGAAGGTAAGGGTTAAAAAAAATAAGTTGACCAAACTGACAAAAATCACTGGTCCACCTTCTATGGATTAATAATTGTTCTTTCCCAATTTATGATATAAACACATACCTCACGCTCCATTTCTATCCTTTACAGGCTTATTGTGAATAAAGAACTTTGTAAAACTGGAAGCAAGATTTATTTTTCTTGCTGTTGCTTCCTTTTCAGATATTAAGATTTCTTCATTGATATCTAATTGATTTCTGTCCAAGTAGAGAGGCTTAACTTCAATGTGATCTGTTCTTTTTTTTACAGGGAAGGAAATTACATGCTTTGGCCAGAATTACAATTTTAGGGCACTGACTAGAACTCAGATCTTTTGACTACCAGTACATGGTTCCTTCCATTACTCTATGCCAGTGAGTGCCCCTTCTGCAGCCCCACCACCAATTGAGAGAGAGACAGACAGACAGACAGAGACAGAGAGACAGAGAGAGCTGAGGGAGGAAGTGCTGCACACTTTGGCTTGCTGGACAGAGGGGCGGGGAATGCAAAAAAAAAATAATCCTCAAGAACTGGGAAGAGCAGGAATGGAACTGCTCTTCTAGTGCCAGCTGGGCATGTGTCAATACTTTGCCAATGCTGCCCTGTGCAATAGTTTTGTTTGCCCTTGGTGCCTAATCAATGTTCTATGCATTTAGTAGATTTAAGATGTAAAAGCAAGATGTAGGGCTCTGTATGAATGTCTATTAATATGAAGAGATCTGCAGGTAAATATTGCAATTTTATCATCTTTCCTTTGACTGGAGTGATTTTTTTAAAAACCCAAATCCTTTATTTTTGTTCTGCTATAATACTCTGAGCAGAATACATCTATCTATAAATTATATAATGCAGATTTCTATACCTATCACTATAAGATAATACCATTAAAGGAAATTATGTAAGACCTCCCCCCCCCCAATTACAGTGGAATTAAAACACTATAAACTATCATAAAACATGCAATATCTGATGAAGAATCAGTAGCAGCTAATTTTTATTTCCCTAGTTGTTTATCCTTTGGAAGCTGGGGATAGGGTAGGAGAGCAGATGACTACCAACCTTCAAGTTACACTGCCAACTGGCAGGCAGGGTCACAACAGCAGGAATGAAGCCCGAGGTAGAGAGCTGCCCCAGCTGGGCCCTGTAAGTCACTCAGGACATGACAATATCAATATTGCCTGAGTAGCCATCTGCTTTCTTTAACCAATAAGGATTTGCCTGTATCCCAGTGAGGAATTCTCATTACTGTTCCCTGCCTCCTAAATTGTTCATCCCCCTCCCCTACTTCCTTGTTTCTAACCAGACTCCATTCTCATCTGGGGAATACAGGTGGGAAATTCAAATGCTTCAACAGAAGTCATATCCTGATGACTGATGGGAAAACAGCAACAACAACAACAACAACAAACCATACATTTGGGAAGGATTCATTTTTTTTTCCCACTGGCTTCTTTGCAAAATACAGTGATCAAAGAGCACCCCCTACCTTGGCATTCCATGCTGCAATTCCAGGTTTGCAGGGAGATGAGCCAAGGATAGACATATACTTCTTTTTTGACTTCAGAAACAGTGTGTGTGTGTGTGTGTGCGCGCACGTGAGTGTGTGTATGTTGGGATGGGGTAGCTGTGTGTGTGTGTGGGTCTGATATATTTCTGTTAGAATGTGGGAGGGAATAGAAAGAGGTGGTGGTGTGACTTTCATACTGGTTTTGCTATTTTTGCAACATTGGAAGGAGGCTGAATAATTCAGCCCCCAAATTGAGAACTACAGAATAGCGTCAGATACTAAATCATGCAGAGACAATACATGCTTTGAATGTAGGTGGCTTATGGGGGTCGAGGATGAGGATTTGTCAGGAGGGCTCCTGGCTGTGTCCTCTTAGATTCTTTGTTTAGTCTAAATCCATGGACTTTGAATAGTGAAGTTCTTGAGTTACTTTTCTTGCAAAGCTTCTCATCCCACCCTTTCACAATCCAGGATTTGTGCTTCCCTTTGCTCATTTCAGTCCCATTGTTTAAACTTAAAGACAACCTCTTGGAAATGGATACACACAACCTCTTCAGGCATGTAATATGGGCTTTTCTTCTCAGAAATCAGGACTGAAATAGTTTTCTGCTACTGAGTGAACAGAAATATATGTGTATGTGTGTGTGCATTTCCCTTCACTATCATTAGTAAAAGCAGAAATAGCAAGTTTATTTACAAACTTGTGAGGGACTCAAGGAAGCCCCTGATTTGTATCATTTTATAGAATCAATTCATTAGTCAGCATCATGCCATCATTTTTTCAGTGAAATTGGGGGAACTAAGCGAGGAACAGGGAAGGAAGGAAGGAAGGAAGGAAGGAAGGAAGGAAGGAAGGAAGGAAGGAAGGAAGGAAGGAAGGAAGGAAGGAAGGAAGGAAGGAAGGAAGGAAGGAAGGAAGGAAGGAAGGAAGGAAGGAAGGAAGGAAGGAAGGAAGGGAGGGAGGGAGGAAGGGAGGGAGGGAGGGAGGGAGGAAGAGAGGGAGGAAGGAAGGAAGGAATGAAGGAAGGAAGGAGGGAGGGAGAAGGAAGGAAGGAAAAAAGGGGAAGGAAAAAGAGAGACAAAAAGAATGACCAAGAAAACGGGAGTGAAAGGAGTAAAGGAAAAGGAAAAAAAAGTAATGGAAGGAGGAAGGTAGGGAGGGAGAAGAAAAATGAAAGATGGCGCCCAATACTACTTTCTTCTAAATTCTTTCCCACTATCAATAAAAATGGTTCACTACTCTAAGGAAAAGATCCCAGGATATCTCCTTAGATCTAAGTTCTTAACTCAATATAGTAGAGAGAAGAAAATCATGGAAAAACATTCTTTATTCCTGTTTAATACCATAAACAAATAATGACAAAAATCACTATCTTCTTAACTATCAAGGGAGAAGCTAATGAATTATTTTAACATCACTCAGGTCATAGAGAGGCTGCCATATATTTTGTTTATCATAACCCTTTCTTTCTTCCTGTGAGTCTTTAAACCTGGGTCCTTTGCAGAAAATAACAGAGATAAATACACTTGGACAGGTATACACACACACACCTCACTACACTGATTCTCAAAGGTAATTCACTTGAAGCATATCTAACTGTATTTTGTTTTGTGTGAGCTTTAACCCAACAGTATCTTTTTGTTCAACTTCTTAAAAATGCAATGGAGAGCTGGCAGAATGAAGGCTCCAATGATATTCCTTTCTATATCACTGGACTCCCAATTCACATTAGAGGTTATGATGAAATGGACCTAGGGCAACCTCAAGGAAGCCATCTCATTTTCCCCAAGAGAATAGAGACAGATTCACAATACAGTCCTCAGAACTAAAGTCCTTCCTCTCTCTTTCTCATTTCTATCCCATTGCTCCCTCCCTTCTCCAAAAGTGAGTAATCATTTCCATTTCATTTTCCTTTTCTTATTTTCTAGGGTTCATGTGGCCAGGGATCTGCTGATAGATTCTTCACTTCTGTTGTCTCACAAACTGTACAATAATTTTCTCCTAGTATAAGTGGAACATATCTGAAATCCAAATTACACTCTGATTACTCTTGTTTCAATCAAATGGGTAGAATAAGAAATATTTAATATTCATGATAAACTCTGAATATCAACAATGAAAGTTAAATTCTCTCATTTCCAATTTTACTAATATCCATGTTAACTGTATACCTGGATCTAGAAAGAGATATATTTCCTCATTGCTTACCCATTGGCAGAACCCTGACAAAGCATTTTGACATTCTAGAAAAGGTTTAGAAATTCTGCTTTTCAGAAAATGGAAATCATTCTGTTTCTATTACAGAGAAGTATAAGTAGAATGTCCCACAGAAGCCAAGATGGTAATTGTGTGGGGGATATGTTTCTACTGGATGGCAACCACTCTTCTGGAAGATGTTACTACCCTATTTCTCCTCCAGGCTGCCACCTTCAAGGTTCAATCAAATAAGTACCCTTTTCTTGGGCGGAATCTAGGTTTCTCTCTTAGCTTGACCACATAAGTTGATAGGTTATTCTTGTGTAACTCAAACTATATTCTGTGATGTGTTTCCCACTTCTGCAACTGTGTCTGTCCCAGGTTAAAAATTCATGATTATATTTTGAGTGTTTATTATCTACCAGATGCTTTTACTGTGATTGTTAAGATATGTTTTTCCTTGACTGTTAAGACCTGACTATTCAAAAAACATGTGAGATTGAGGGGAATCTTCTGGCACTTAAGATACATACATTTTATAGAAACATCTTTTTTTTAAAACATTTTTTTTGTAAGTTATTCTTGTGTATTTTTCCCTAGGTAGATGCCTACACTGACTTTCCTCAGTCTAGGTTTTGTATTGTTATGCTGTGTTCAGTCATATCTGACTCTTTGTGACCCCTTGAAGTTTGCCAATATCTTCTCCAAGTCATTTTATAGATGAGGAACCACGGCAAACAGGGTTAAGTGACTTGCCAAGAGTCACCAAATTTGACTTGGACATGTACTATCTTTAACTCATGAAGATTAGTTTTCCTGACTCCAGGCCCAGTACTCTGTCCACTGCACCACATAACTGCTGAAACCTATAGAACCTCCTAGGCCATCCTTGATTCAAATACTAATCAGTGCTAACTGATTAGCTTCAGAAATCAGATGAGATCAGGTATTGTATTCAGAGAGATATGGCCATAAGGGTGGAAAAAAGATGCAGATAATTCTTGAAAAAAATACTGGAATGATTTTCTGCTTCCTTCTCTAATTTATTTCACAGATGAGCAACCAAGTTTTTACGCAGTTTACACATTAATAATTGCACCTCCACATAGTAACCCAACCGGGGCTTACTCTACACCAGATGTTTTTACATTAAGTAGTAAAATTCTTTCATTTACATTCTGATATTTTTGCCCATTTTACTGCACACTATTGCTTTCACCTCCCTAACATAACAAGTAAAGGTAGAATTAGCCCCCCATACCAACAGCAATATGAGGAACAGACCACTGTGAAACAGATTGGTCAGTTATAAGATTCCAGGCTCTCATCTCTCCCAATATACATGACACTGAAAAACTTGGGCCACACAGGTCAATATGGTCTGGATCTATCTTAGGGACCACATAGGCACCATCACAACCTCCACAGACAACAAAAAGCACCTTGAAGACCCTAGACTTGAAGTGAGGAAAGTTGTGTACTTTAAAGGAAGCAATTTAGCCTCTAGCCCTCAATTTCCTCATGTGCAAGGGAGATGAGTAGATTCCAGGCTGACTAATGCTCTTTCTTTTTCCAAATCTATATTCCTTCTTAAAAATCATATGTGAATCTAGAAGATGATGCCATTCTTCTAGGACCAGGAATCAAAGTTATTGTTTTGTAGATATGTCCAGATTTTATAATAAAAATACAGAGAATAAAGAAGAGGGTCAGAAAGTAAGTCCTGAGATTTGTGAGCCTCAAGGAGAAAGCTAATTGTGTGTGTTTAGGGAGAGGGAAGGGTCACAATTATGATATGAGATTTGTGTGTGTGTGTGTGTGTGTGTGTGTGTGTGTGTGTGTGTGTGTGTGTGTTTTAGGGGAGCCATCACACTTGAGTTTTTTCTCCTTGGTTCACAACTATGTATGGATATAACCTTCAGGTATAGAAATGACCTCCATTACTGCAGATCAGCAACTCTTCTATAACTTAAAGACGTGAGTTTTTTTTTTCTTGAGCCCTGAGAATTTATTTATCTTGTTCAAGGTCCCACCAATAGTTATATAATTGAGATAAGCTTTGAACCAAAGTCTTACTTACTCCAAGGTCTGTCAAACTCTATCCATTATGCTCTGTTACTTGTCTTGTACTTAATTAGATCTAGAAAATAAGAAATACAGATTTTCTACATGAACTTCCAGTTGGGAGTTTTAAGCATGAAGAGATGAGATAATATTAAATGGACTAAGGAACATTTCAGATTTCTCTGTATTAAAATTTAGAAGTAGTGTTATTATAAACTATATCCTGTGGGGGCCATTTTCTATAATAAAAGTGAGACCATCAACACCACAAATTTTATTAGATATAAACCTCCCTGAGCCAATCTTTCCCTCCTAGGCATCACTGTCTTAAATGGGTCAATTAAATCTAGTTTTAAAAGAAACCTTCTATTACCCAATTGCAAAACTTAACAGGTCCTGGGCACTTTCAGTCAATTGCTAATAAAAACCTCAAGATTACTATTATTTTTTTTTTAAGGTGAAATTGTGTAAAGAGAAGTTTAAGTTGAATTCTAAGAAACATTTGCCCCTGGGTAATATTTATTGGCCTGGAAATTGATTTCTTAGGGATAATATTGAGGAATGGAGGGTAGAGAAGGGAGTTGTCTCCATAGCTTATGGATTTTAATATTAGAATTTAGTCTGCCCTAAGATGAGGGACTTTAATATTTGTTTCTTCAGTTATTCTCCTTACCTGCCAAATACAAAAGCACACTCCCCACATATATGTGTATACAATTTTTTTCTGCTAAATTAAATCTCCTTCTACCCCTATCCACACCTCAACCAGGGATTCAAACAATTGCTGTCCCTGGAACTGAGCTTCTTAAATAGCTGACATCTGGAAGAAATACAGTATTTGCTACTTACACTCCACTCAGCATGAAGGGAGGTTGGCAGAGAATTTATCAGTATCTTATTTTTAAAATATCACACACCACCCCCTCCTGCTTTCTACCTTCTGATTCAGGTTTAAGAAATATGGGTTCCATGCTCAGCTTCAGGAGCCCACCACCTTCTTTCCCAGACAGGAAAATGCTTTGAAAACATAGCTAGGTTCTTTATTTCAAAGCTGGGAAGGACCACCCACTTTAAATATAAATATGAAAGCAGGCATTTGGTTTCCAGCTGTCCTAAGATGCAAATTTCACATTCCCCTGGGCCCCTCCCCGCCCCAGCTCTTTTGTTCCGAATACAGGCAGAAGAGTTTTCACTGCTGGCTCATGGAACTCTGCTATATCTCTGTTGCTTCTTCTTCCAAAGGAATCTCATTAACAGGTTAGGAGAATTAAGTTAAGTTGACTTGACAATATTAATGAGACTCTCTAATTCGATTGCTACATGGAGAGAATGCCACCTGCTTTTCCTCCTAGCAGAATAGGATGTCAGAATACTTCTTCTTCAGCTTGGTCGCTGTGAGTTCATAGGAACTCTCGTAGGAGGCAGATGATGGCTGCCAGTGCTCCTGGGCTTCCTGGGACTCCAAGTGGCAGAAGCTATCCAAGGATGCAGAAACTGCTACCTTGGAAAACCCAGTGATGTAGTGCTAGGGGGTGCTGTGCTACAGAAAATGGTGTAGTGGGGATCTACCAGGGAACATTCATTCTTAGCTCTCCAGAGCTGGAAGAGAACTTTAACAGAAGTCATATCTCTGCGAACAGAAAAGCTAAATATTCTCCCCGAGAGCAACAAAGTATAGTTGGCTACAAATAGTATAGGTTGGCTGTATGGCTAGAATAACCGGATGGGGTATCAGATCTCAGCTCAAAATGTTCCATTTCTTGGCAAACTGTTATTAAGTACCTATTATGTGACAGATCCTTAATGTACTATAGACTAAGATAGCAAAAATTGGGAAGGGGCATGACCCTACCCTCAAAGAACTTAGTCTACCAGTAGGAATAGAATAGATAGACAAGAGAGATAGTACAGTTGAATGGTGGACTTGGAATCAGGAAGAGGTGGGTTTAAATCCCATCAAACCCAGACTCTTAGTAGCTTTGTGACCTTGGGCAAGATAGTTAACTTCTCTTAGCCTTAGTTTTCTCATCTGTAAAATGGGGAATAATGATAGCACAAAGCCCCACTCCAGTCCCCCCCCCCCATTGTTCGATGGATCATATTACATAAATCATTTAAAAAACTTTAAAGTACTATATACATATGTGTGTGTTGTTGCTATTGTTACTATTCTATTTAAAGATAAGGATGGAACAATGAAGAGTTTCAGACCAAATGTAACAAGGGAATCCAAGGAAGGAAGAGAACAAATCTAACTGGGAAGTTTGCAGGCAAATATCACTAAGAAGACCACACTGATATACTTTCAATTATTCAAACACATAACTCCCATCTCCTGTCTCCATACCTTTCCAAGAAAGGTTGTGCACCTTACCTAGAATAGCTGGTCTTTTTGTTTTCCAGGCTTTCCTCAACACTCACCTCAATTCTCACTTTTTTTCAGGAGGCTCTCCTTGTCCCACTGAAAACTTCCCCTTTATCACATATTTCTTGTATGTGCCTAATGTTTCCTTTTAACAAGAGGCTTTGACTGTCAGTGATCAATAATAAAGTAGTTTATTTTATAAATAGCCTCTGCTAATTACATTGTGCATACTTAAAAAAAGGGGAGGATCTTCCCAATGAGTGTAAGATTATGAGGGTGATCATGAACTTAGATGGGGAAAATTATCTCCCTATTTCCCCTAATTTCTAACTAAAATTAATAATTTCCTTTAATTATAAATTGTCAAAAAGATTGTTCAGAGATGAGGCTCATAGGCTTTGCTAGATGGCTGAAGCAACCTAAGATAGTGACATGGGCACTGTACCCCCAGAAACCCAGTCGAACTATTATCAGGGAAATTCCCTTGCCTTGCATCCTCTGTGACTCAACCTAGAAACACCCAATGACCCCCTAGGGTCCTGAGATGTTTATCCTCTTTGATAGTCCTCTAGATTTAAGATGGACAAAGAAATGAATCTTTATGCCTCCAGGCAGACCCCAGTCAGATGACCACTTCACCCCACCAAATGCCTGAGGGTTTACCAGTCTAGAGTCATGTCCATACCATGACATAGCATCTGTTGTAAAGAGTATAAAATCCCCAGAATTGATGTCATCTGGGGGATAGCTTTTCCATCCATACTGTCCTCATGGAGGAGCAGCCCTTCCATTCTTGCTGTCCTCCCAAGGAACTGCTCCCCATCTTGCTGTTCCACCTTGCTATCCTCCTGGCCATTCTCAACATTACCTCTTAAATTAATAAATTTCTCTTTTTTGTTTTTAAGCTAAATTTTGGAGTCTTGCATTCTTGCAAAAGGTATCCTTCCCGAACCCGAGGGGTACACACCTGAACCCCCATAACAATAGGAGAGTAGGTTAAGAGTCTCTGAATTATAGGATCATAGATTCAAACTGGAAAGGGCCATGGTATCTTTTAGTCAGATCTCTGATTTTAAAGAGGAACTAATGCTTAGAGTAATCAAAGTAATTCTTTTGAAGATACAAACTCAGATGCAAACTAGTTAAATTATAGCAAAGAATAGCAATGAAAGAAAAATATTGAAATTAAAAAAAATAATCAAGAGAATGAGACAGTCCTATTGTACTTGTTGTGGGACTCCCTACTTTTTTTCAGTATTTTCTTTGCCACTTAATCACTCTTAGTTAATATATTCCAAGACCAGCAGCTTAATAATTACTTTGCTCATTAAAACCAAATCTTGACCGAATATTATAAGGTGACAACGCTGGCTGGCTACAAATATGCTTATGATCATGTTACTACTCTATCAGCATCAGTGGGCAAAGCTCTCTATATGAAAGAAACAAAGTAACCTAAAGTGTGGCCTCTCTTTTTTCTTTCTGAGCCTGCAGAGAGGAGTAGGAAGGCACAATGATTCTTTTTTAACTTTCTGACAGCCTGAAATGTCACCTCGGAGCCTCATTAAGCCAGTCCTTTGCAAATGTGCTTATTTGTTCCTCTTTCTTTTTTGATTACAACAATTTTTCCAGATTTCATGTCAATACAATTTTTTAATATTAATTTTCTGATATTTTTGCAATCCAAGTTCTCTTTCCCTCCCAGGGCTCTCCCCACCCTTAAGAAGGCAGGTAATATAATATAGATTGTACACATATTTTAATATAATACATATCTCCATGCTCATCATGCTGTGAAAGAAGACACATAATGTTTGCAATAGAGAAAAATTTAAGTAGGAAATAAAGTAAAGAATAATATGTATTTGTTTCTTTTATTAAGACCAATATATTTTACTTAAAAAGTAAAATAAAGATGCTGTTTACTTATGCTTATTCATATTTTATATGTGTGTATGTACATATAACACATATACATATATTTGTGTATGTATATGTCTATGCATATAGGTATATTTATGGGTATGTTTTATTTGTGTGCAAGTGTTATACATAAACAGTTTTTTCAAAGAAGCTTGGCATAGTCAATAAGAGCTCACCTCACCTCAAAGCCAAGAAGTCCTTAATCCAAACTACTTCTGAAACATAATGGCTATCAAGAGTTTGCTGGAGCCAGCTCTAACAGGTTTATAAGAGCTGATTGTTAAATTTCCAGTAAAAACATTTGCTCTACAGAAACTGGTAGTCAGGACTCAGGAGAGCTTGATTTATTCTTTGCTTGATTATCTAAGCTTAAGAAAGTGTTAATAATGCAAATTAGACTTTAAAATGTATGGATGTTTTTAGAAAGTTCAGTTGTTAAATATTTACCAGCACACCCTTGTATGTAACTGAAGAAATCACTTACTGTCAATGCACTATAGCAGTGATGGCAAACCTATGGCAAGTGTGCCAAAGATGGCCCACAGAGTGCTCTCTGTGGGCACGTGGCTGCCCACCTCTCATCCCCAGAGTTTGTTACTAGAAAGTCCGGGACTCAGGAGGAACTGCTCCCCTCTCTCTCTCCACTGTGCCTCAGAACATTTTTTCACATCACCCACCCCTCTGCCTAGTAGTCTAATAGGAGCATTTTCTCCTTCCCCTGAGTCTGGTGGGGGTTGGGGGGTGGGTGGGCAGAGCATGGTACTCAGATTCTGCAGGGAAGGGCACAGCCCATAATCTCTAAAAAATTTGCCTTCACTGTACTACAGGTTTCAAAGATGGGGCCAACATATATTACAGGGAGTACCCTCTCCTGAGAATTCCTAACATTAAAGAAATTTAAGATCCAATCCTTAGCTCTACTTTTTTCTCTTTCTGTCTATGTCCTTCTGTCTATATATGTCCTTCTGTCTCTCTCTATACTCACGCACATGCATTTATATGTACTACTGTGTACATATATGTATGTCTATACAAATCTATCTCCTATACTCTGTGTGTGTGTGTGTGTGTAGTCGCTTTCTTTATTTTTTAAACCCTTACTTTTCATCTTAGAATCAATACTACATATTGGTTCCTAGGGAGAAGAGTGTTGAGGGTTAGGCACTTGGGGTTAAGTGACTTGCCCTGATTCACACAGCTAGGAGGTGTCTGAGGTCAGATTTAAATCCAAGACCTCCCATCTCCAGGACTGGCTCTCTCTACTCAGCCACCTAGCTGCCCTTGTAGTCTTTTATAATTTACTTCCCTCCTTAAATTCTATTTTCCCACTCTGCTGGTCTCCTTGCTGTTCCTTGAAAATGACACTCTATTATCAGGCTCCATACATCTGTACTGCTTGATCTCATATCTAGCGTGCTTTCTCTCTTCACTTCTGTCACTTAGAATCCCTGGATCCCTCATGATTCAGATTGAATACCATGTAGCGGGCCTTTCCTGATCTTGCCTTGCTGCTAGAACATTTCCTTATCAGCGCATTTTTTACCTATTCTGTATATATTTCACAAATACTGATTTATGCTAGGTATCCCAAAAATCTTAGGGCAGTTTTTAAGCTTTGAGAGCTTAAAACTATGAACAATGACAACCAAAACAAAATTTTACCTTTGTTTTGGTTGTCATTGTTTTGTCATTTCAGTAGTGTCCAATTCTTTGTGACCCCATTTGGGGTTTTCTTCCCAAACTGTAGTGGTTCCCCATTTTCCTCCTGCAGCTCATTTTACATATTGGGAAACTGAGACAAACAGGGTTAAGTGATTTGTCCAGGATCACATAGCTAATAACTGTCTGAGGTCAGATTTAAAGTCAAGAAGATGTTTTTCTGATTCCAACCCATGTCCTAACCACTGTACTCTTTGACGCTCAGACTTCTTCAATAGGCTTCCTATTTCCTAATAAAAAGGATTTCTAGAATTTACATACGTGCTTTCCATTTACTTTCAAATGTGATCATCACAAAACTCTGATGTGTGTCCTACCATTATCCCCATTTTACAGAAAAGGAAAATGAGGCTGAAAGTGGTAAAGTCACTTGCCTAGGGTCAGTTAGCTAGTAAAATACCTAAGGCTTAATTTGAACTTGAATCTTTCTGTCTAAAACTCCAGGGCTCTACCTGTTCTACTATGAAGAAAAACCAGTTTCTTTTCCTTGCCTCCCTACTTTTCTGGCCTCAGTTTATTCATAGCCTCACCATTTAAACATTCCAGCTAAAGGAAAATACTTTTTGCTCTAAACATGCTCAGTACTTTTATGCCTCCATGAATATGCACATTGTCTCCTGTGCCTAGAATGCCCTTCCTTATTCTCTTTGATTACTCAACTGAAATGCCACCTCCTTCATGAAATGTATCCTAGACCACCAAGTTGTTAAAGGACCTCCTCTCCAGATTGTACCTAATGCCTTGCTTGGTAAGTAAGTTTCTGATGCATGTGGTTTTCTCTATTCCCTATCATTCTTTTCAAGGTCCTTTAAATTTTGTATCTTGACGAGTCCCAAGCTCAGCTGTTTGCACATACTAGGATCAAAAGATCACAGATCTCAGTCAGCTAGGTAGCTCAGTGGACTAAGAGTCAGACCTAGAGGCAGGGATTGCTTGGGTTCAAATCTGGCCTCAGAAACTTTCTAATGATGTGACTCTGGGCAAGTCATTTAAACCCAGTTGCCTAGCCCTTACCACTCTTCTGCCTTGAAACCAATATACAGTATTTATTTTAAGATAAAGAGTTTTAAATAAAATAGATGATAGATCCAGAGCTGGAAGTTACCTTACAGAGGTCATCTAGTCCAATTCCCTCATTTAATAGAGGAGGCACAGAAGTAAAAAGATTTATGCAAAATCACAGGAAAATGAAAGATACTTAGTTTAAGAAAATTTTTTTACTATATCACAGTTTCTCATCATTATTAATAATAATAATTTTAATGTTTATATAATACTACATATCAGTTACTATACTAAGTATAATTATTATAATTATTGTCATTACATTACATTTAATACCTTATAATTGTTATTACAATTATTATTCTACTTGGTCCTTACAACTTTGGGAGGTTCTATTATTATCCCCATTTTTACAGATGAGGAAACTGAGGCATGGAGTCTAAGGTTATACAGGAAGTATTAGAGATAAACTTAATTCTTTTGCTTCCAAACCCAGTATTCTTTCTATAATATCATTCTTCCTTTCTAACAGTACAGCCTTATCACCAGTAGATGCTGTACCATTGGGTTCAATTCTTACTAGTAATTTAAATTCCTAATCATTTTTAAAAATATGAATATCTCATTATCCTCACATATTCATTTTCTTTTAAATTGTCCATTCTCTTTGAATATGGCCCGAGGATTCATCTATGTCATCTAATTCCAAGATACCTAGAAGAAATAGCATCTGTCATGAAGTATTCTTGCCCCCTACCCTCAGCATTTTGTCCTTTTCAAAATGAGCTTTTAAGAAGGCTATTTTTAAAAAAATAAAAAATTGAAAGTTCATTTTATAGCTATAGTAATTGACAAGATGGCTGGTGGGTTAGGGACAAAAAAAAGAAAAGTTTTGACTACAGTATCTGACAAGAAATGGGAAAGGAGGGAGTGAAGAAAGTCCTTTTTTTTCCCCACATAAATATCACCAGTAATTAAAAGGGAAAACCACAGCAACAGATAGGGTGGAAAAAACAAATGAAAGGTAAATAGATTTCAGTTCTAAGCCTGATAAATTTGAAAGGTTTCCTCCTGAGGATGATGCTCTATTAAGATCCCAGAAGATAACTTCAATTTCTGGTTATTATTCACTTGTATTAATGCCAATCATGCTGACATTCAGATGTATCTTACTTGAAGATGCAGAGTTTGTAAAAGCTCTAACAGTCATGATTGTGACCACTAAAAGGAGGTTTGCCCTCCAAAGTAAAGTTTTAGAGCCTATTCTGGTGATAGGAATAGT
This sequence comes from Monodelphis domestica, assembly GCF_027887165.1. Classification (NCBI taxonomy): domain Eukaryota; kingdom Metazoa; phylum Chordata; class Mammalia; order Didelphimorphia; family Didelphidae; genus Monodelphis; species Monodelphis domestica. The sequence continues at coordinate 250,093,559 of NC_077227.1, forward strand.
TCTCTAAAATATTGGAGAGAAGTAATAATATTAATAAAAATGATGATAATAGTCTTTATGAGTTTTTAAAGCTTATGAAGGTTCTTGTAAATGTTCTTATTTGATCTTTGCCACAACTCTTGAGATATAGATATTATTATTCATCTTACTTAGTTCAAATCTGGTCTCAAACACTAACTATATGACCCTAGACAAATCATTTAATATAATTTGCCTCAGTTCTTCATCTGTAAAATGAACTAGAAAAGGAAATGGCAAATCACTCCAGTATCTTTGCTGAGAAAACCCCAAAAGGGGTCACAAGGAATCAGACACAGATGAAACCACTGAATAACAACCATATTACAAATGGGGAAGCTGAGGTAGAAATTAGGCTCTGTACATTATCACTATTTTGCAAATGAGGAAAAAGATCAGATCATAAAAAGTAACATGGATATAAAGGTTCAGAGCATACGTTTTCTGACTTTAATTCCAACACTCTTTCCACCCTAGAAAATGTTGCCTTTCATGCCACAACTTCCAAAATCCAGTCACTTTCCTGAGAGAGAGAAAATAAGCAAATGAAGGAAAAATGAGAACAGGTCAAGTATCAGCTTAAATGTAAATGCCACTTAATTCCCATGAGTTTATTTTGCTTTGTCTTATTCTGCTTAATAAAAAATTGGGAGAGGGAGAAATAAGGTAGAGCCCAGGAAGTAAGGGTAAGTCCATTCATTTTGCAGCTATAACCCAGCATTCTGTTGCTAAGGGTGAACAATCATTATAATTCCTGCAGTTTCACTGACTGTACTTTCTTCCTCTTCCTGAATCCATCTCTTTTTTTCTCTTGGATCTTAAGGGGCTTGACTCCCAAATGGAATAACACTAATATAGGCATAGCCACACTGTAGAAGAGTTGACTAGTTCAGCCTTCAGCTCCTTACATCTTGCTCTTTCCCTGGTAATCAAAATCACCAAAATTAAAAAAAAAAGTAGTTAAGAAAAAAATGACAAAACATATCTATTGCTGCCCTAACTGGCAGTAATAGAACAATCTGTTCAGCTCTCCGCTGTGCAAGTCCACTTTCCAAAACCAATCAAAACACTCCATTTGCAGAATCATCCCCAGTGGGTCATCTTCAGCAAAGAGGTTGGCAAGGCTCTTCATGCAAATGTTCACTCTGGCAGAAAATTATCACCTCACATTTCTCATTTCCAAAATAAATATTTTCCCCTTTCTAATGTTCCAGATTTTACCTTAAGATGAAGATGGCAAAGCAGGACTATTTTACATTAATTTTTTACACTCTTATAGACTTTAGCTTTTTCTTCTTTGCATATGTTCCATACAACAGTCTGCCAAATCACTGATATTTAAAATATTTTTGACCCACTAACAACTTAATGAGATTGTTAGGTGACTATAGGTGAAGGAGAAAGAGAATAAGTATATATATATATATATATATATATATATATATATATATATATATATATATAGTTCATTATGTAGTGATTTTACAAAGAAAATCCTTTTGCTTTTGTCCTGTAATCTCTCAGTTGTACTTCTCACTTTCCATACTTCATCATCATTTCTAAGATGCAATTTTATCCTGTAACATTCTCTCATTGTCTAAGACCTCCTCAGTCTGGAACATTCTTCTGGATACTTGCTCCCTTTTCCCATAGGTGTATTCCTTCATGTTCCTCTATCTTGAGGACAGACCCAATTCAGCCAACTTCAGCTGTGCTCCCAGAAATGCTTCTAACTTTCTACATTTCAACACCCATGCTCTCAAGGTACTTTCAACCTCACAATCCCCTTTTCAGCTACCTCTTATATGCTGTTTCCCCTCTGATTAAGCTCTTTGAGGGCAGGAATTATCTTGCTTTTTGCTTGTATTTGTATTGCTAAATTAGCACAATTTCTAGAACATTGTGAGCCTTAATAAAGGCTTACTGTCTATATTACTCTTCTTTTTCTTTTATCAAAACATTAACTTTCCCCTTATTTCCATATTATTTTATAGTAGTTTTTCTTCCACAGCTTATCATCCACTTTGATTTTTTTTTAAACCCTTACTTTGTCTTAGAATCAATACTATGTATTGGTTCTGAAGCAGAAGAGCAATAAGGGCTAATCAGTGAGGATTAAGTAACTCACCCAGGGTCACACAACTTGGAAGTGTCTGTGGCCAGGTCGGAATGCAGGAACTCCCATCTCTAGGCCTGGCTCTCAAACCACTGAGCCACCTAGCTGCCCCTCACTTAGATTTTTCCTTCCCTCTTACTCTAATCCATTCCCCTAATGATAATATGACCTAAAAATCAATGAAATTTTAAAATATTTAGTGATCCACAAACATCTTATGAGATTATTAGGTGACTGTAGGAAAAAGATAAAGAGAATAAGTATTTATACAGTGTCCAATATATGGTTAAAACAATATCTGGCACACATTCATCATTCAGTCATTTGAGTTGTTTCTGACTTTTTGTGACCACTGGCAAAGATATTAGAGTGGTTTTTCCATTTCTTCTCCAGCTCATTTTATAGGTGAGTAAACTGAGGCAAATAGGGCTAAGTGAACTGCCCAGGGTCAAACCAGGTTTGAACTCATGTCTTTCTTATTCCAGATCTAGTCCTCTATCTACTGCATCACTTAGCTGCCCTAGTGAATTTGTAGGTTCTTTTATTTTTTCAAGTTTGATTGAATCACATTATATCATAAAAGAAAAAACATTATATCTAGAGACAAAGGGCTTGGGTTTGAATACTGGTTCTGATAGTTACTTTTACTTAAGCATATCACTGAACCTTAAACAATATCTCTGAATCTTTATTTCCTCAAAATGAGGGGAATTTAGACTCAATTACCTCAATTACTTCAAAGGTCCATTCTAACTCTAAGCTATTCCAGCTCAAGAACATGAAATTTTGAGCTCTATGATTATTACTTTAGCAGTTGATCTTCTAACTGGTTGGTTTTATGGTGGGAAGGTAGGTATGGAGAAGGTTGAATGGTAACTGGGCTAATTGACCAATCGATTTAGCACTTACATTTCCTTCTCCTTCTTTTCAGCATCCTTTCCCTAGCTATTCCTACACCCTTTGATTAAAGTAATAAAGGGTTTTTTGTCTTTATAATGTTGTTGTTGTTTTTTTCCAAATCATTCTCCTTACTTCACTCTGCATTGGTTCATACAAGTCTTCCCAGGATTCTCTGAAACCATCCTTTTTGTCATTTCTTCCAGTCTAATAGTTTTCCATTATATTCATATACCATAATTGGTTCAGTCATTCCCCAACTGAGTACTAAATGCCTCCTTAGCTTCCAGTTCCTCATTACAGAAATGTGATGGACAAAAGATACAGAAAGGCCATGGCCATTGTAGGGATTTGTTTCATTTGATTATGCATTTTTGTTTATAAAACAAAAGTATTTATACTGTGTTTTTTTTTTCTTTTCAACTGGGGTTGTGGAAGTAGAAGAGAAAATTAATGTCTATTCATTGCAAAAGAGCAAAAATAAAAATTACATAAAAATAAGAGTAATGTAGAGAATAGTAAAGATAACTAGATCTTTTTTTTTTTGAGTCTTATTTCCCTGAGTTCAAGGCTCCCCTGGAGAGATTAAAAAATACATACAAATGAATGAGAAATAGACTCTGTTCCATAACAGTTCTTAATATGCAGGATTAGGGTGGGGGAGAAAAGAGGAAAAAGAAAGGAAGGAGAGAAAGGTGCAAAGAGCGTGTTTTCAGGCAGGTCTCCTTAATGAGCTCCACACTTAGTACATTTTGTGTCTGAAAAGAAAGGTGTGAACAGAGGCAGTAAGTATCTGCTAAGAATTAGTCCAACTCAGTCCTATCAATTATATAGAGCTCTCTGACAAGCCTCTCTTGCTCATGGGAAATTTCCTGACAGGATGCTAATAAATCTACGTAACCCCATCACCTCCCCCCATATGCCAAATTTACAGCATACAAGATAAATAACTTTCATGCATTGTAAGACTGAACTTGACTCCTAAGAATGTTCATGAGGATCCAACAGGTTAATGAGGGAAAATGTTTTATATCTAGAGAATGAAAGAAAATGTTTCTCTTCTGTGAAGCATACTACATGGCATACAGAGCATCTGACAATTGGTGACGCTTTTAACATTGGGGCACATGGATATGGGTTGGGATTCTTTTGCTTTCATATTTTACCTATTATGTATATGTTGGGTAGATGGCTGTGCTCATCCCTCTTCCTTACTTTTCTCTTTCCACAGAAGTCATCATCATCTTTCCAGTCACTCAAATTCATAAACTCCAAGTCATACTCTACTCTTCTTCATCCCACACCTTGCTCATATTCAATTATTTATCAATGTCTGGTTGATTCTGCCTTCACAACAACTCTTATTGTTGTGTCCTTCTGGATAGTTACAAGGCAACCATTTTAGTTCAGGAGATAATCACCTCTTGTTTGCACTATTGTCATCATTTCGAAATTGGCCTTCCCCTTTCCAATCTCCCTTCTCCAAAGTAGTCATCTCACAATTGCCATAATAGTCTTTCTGAAGCACAGCTCTAATCATGATATTCTGATGAGCAAGCACCTTCCTAGAGGTAGTAATAAATATACCTTGCTGCTTTTGACAGTACCACAATGACATTTTATAATGCTGGTCCAACCAGGAGAATTCTTTGCTGGGTAACAGCTAGAATAGGTGATCTTTATGCTTCTTTGTTCCATGTTCCAGTATTTACAGTTTTTGTTATTTTTGTGGTTGCCTGTGTGTGTGTGTATATATGTGTGTAATTAGGCCATCCTCCAAGTTCAGATGTGATTTCTAATTAAATCAATAAACATTTATTAAGCCCTTGAGATAAAAAAAAACAACAAAATGGAAACAGTCCCTGTTTTCAAGGAACTTATATTCCAATATAGAAAAACAACACGAAAACAAAATAAATATAAATTATCTGACAAGTAGATTTTCTCTTCCAGGCAGGAAATAATGGCAGGTGGGTAAAGGAGACCACTAGGAACTGGGAAGTTCAGAAAAAGCCTCTCATAGCAAGTTGTACCTTGACTGGAGCCTCAAAAGGAGCTAGGGATTCTAAATGGTAGAAGTAAGATAAAAGACGATTATAGCCATTGGGAATAGTTTCTGAAAAGCCATAGAAGTGAGATATGGAATCCCACTTATAGGCAACACCAGTTGGCTAATTTTGCTAAGAAGTAGAATGTACAAGGGGGAACAACATGAAATCACTTTGGAAAGACAGTTTGAAGAGAAATTATGGGGGGCCAGCTGGGTGGCTCAGTGGATTGAGAGCCAGGCTTAGAGACAGAGGTCCTAGGTTCAAATCTGGCCTCAGACACTTCCCAGTTATGTGACCCTGGGCAAGTCACTTAACCCTCATTTCCTAGCCCTAACCACTCTTCTGCCTTGGAACCAATGCATAGTATTGCTTATAAGACAGAAGGTAAGGGATTAAAAAAAACCCCAAAAATTGTGAAGATCTTTAAATGCTATACAGATGAATCTATATTTTCTCCTAGAGGTATTAAGAAACCATTGAAGCTTCTTGAGCAGTGGAATAACAGACAACTCGTGTTTTAGTAATATCAATATGGCAGCTGTATTGAGGGTATATTGGAGAGAGAACAGACTATAGGCTGAGAGACATCAATATCACAAACACATACATACACTCTCCTATCTGTTTATTTGTTTGTTTATTTTTAATACAGATTCATATGGAAGAAAACGCTATTTCCTTACTGGGTTTTCCACCTGCGTGGCAGGGGCATAATGAAAATGACTGTCAAGGAAAGTAATGTGTTTAATATTGCACCAGCCTTAAACATCAATAGAGATTTCTGTGCATTGCAAATCATTCCATCACCTGCCCATATTACACTGTTCTGTGTTTTATCTGTGGTAGGATAATATCAATATGTCAAGCATGAGGAAAGGAATGCTTTATGAGATTGATGTTTGGAAGCACAATGACAAAAAACATTTTTTTAAAAGGGCAACTGAAAATGCCACAGAATTGCTTTTTTTTTTTAAAAGCCTTGGACTCCCCCTGTTCTTCATCAAGATTATCCTTTTCTCACTCTGGCTGCAAAGATTGTCACTGCTGCTCATAGCTTTGATCTGGTCCTTTTTAAAAGGTGAGGACAACACTGATATAATAGGCCTTTCACTAAGCAGTGAGTGTCTGGGAGGTAATAATGGCCAAGGCTATTATGGTGCATACTTGAAACAAATGTTCAGCCCAGATCACAGTGAACTCATGATCTAGTTGCAAAAGGAAAGTGGGAAGGTGTTAGAAAACAAAGAAAGACAGAGTGGTATATTGGAACGAGTGCTGGAAGTAGATTCAGGGAAACTGAGTTTGATTTCCACCTCTGTTACTGCCTGTGGTCTTCAGTTATCTCATCTGTCAAATGATGGTGTTGGATTATATTATCTATAAAGTCTTGTCTATCTCAAGGTAATACTATCATATGAAACTTGATGAAAGTCCTAAGGGGAGAAGCCAATAAGTGAATGGATTCTAGAGACAGGCAGAGAGAGAGGAGACAGACAGACAGACAGACAGACAGACAGACAGACACTATGAGAGACAGAGAGAAAGAGAGAAGGAAAAGAGAGAGAATGAGGAAAGAGAGGAGGAGAAAGACAGAGACACAGAGATATAGAGATACAGAGAAAATGAGACAGAGAAAAACAATGAGAGATAGTAAGAAAGATATGGAAAGATAGAGACAATGAGATAAAGCCAGACAATGAGAGAGAGAAGAGGAAAAGAGTAAGAGGAGAAAAGAAAGGGGGAGAAAAGGGAGAGAGATATGGAGACAGAGATGGAGAAGCAGAGACAGTGAGGCAGAGATAGACAATGAGAGAGAAATAGAATGGAAAGAGGAGGTGAGAGAGAAGAAAGAGGGGGAAAGGAGAGGAGAGAAAGGGGAAAGAGAGAGAAGAAAAAGGAGGGAGGGAGTCAAAGGGGTTGGGGGGGGCAAAACATTTATTAAGCCTTTCTGTCTAAGCATTGGGGATATAAAAACAAAAAAAAGTCTCTATTCTCAAGGAGCTTTCATTCTAATAAGGGGAAACAAAGCATAAAGAGTATCTGGAAAGGGTGAAAAAGGAAGGAGACTAGGGAGGTAGTTAGTCATTATGGAGATACGCTAGTGAAGTAAGCTGGACATTGAGGCAGAAGTGGTGAGGAATCACTGTGACTGGTCTCATAATGTGGTGATTCTTAGAAGGGATTTATCCATCCCTAAGTTGACCTAGGTGTCGAGATAGAGCAGACCAGTGTGGAAGAAATAAATTACTCAGGACTTTTATTTTATTTTATTTTTATCACAGGATAAAGGATTTTCTCACAGTGGAAACACCCTTGCAGCCTATCTGGGCAAACACCAAAGAGAGCAAAATCAGGAATGGGGAAGGACTTTGAAGATCAGAAAATTATTGACTTAATAGAAAGTAGACCTTGTTTCCAATCCCACCTTTGACACTTATTATCTGTGACCTTGAGCAAATCACACACCCTTTGTGATCCTGCTTCCTCATCTATAAAATGAGAGTTTGACCTAGATGGCCTCCAGGTCCCTTCTGGCTATAGACCCAAAATCCTAGGAATAGCTTTAGAGGCAAAGGAGAGCCTACAGTGGTAAAGTATACAGCAGAGAAAGATAAAGGCAAAAGCTCAGCACATAATCTAAGTCTCTAACATCTGAGAGCAAGCTATGACTGTTAAAAGCTTTGTGTGGGAGCAAAAATATTTCTGACCAGTGAGTACTTTGTATCTCCTTGAACAGACTCACTATGCTATTTCTAAATCATCTTATTCAAGATGCTCTGATACACAGTGTGGGTAGGTGATAGGCCACATTTTTCTGAAGCATTTTCCAAAGACAGTATTTGCACCTAATTTAGGTCAGCCGGGTTTGGGCCTGTTCTTACTTCAGATAGCCTTTTTGCATTCAGTAGCCATAGCGAAGGCAAACTGGTTACAGAACTTTGGAGAAATAGCCTAATAATAGACGTTAAATAAGCCTCCTTTCACAGTATTTTCGGTCGTTTTAGTCTCAATTATAGCAATTTGTAGAATAGCTAGGTGGGATAGAGGGTAGGATCTACAGTCAGGAAGACTCATCTTCCCCAGTTCAAATTTGGCTCCAGAGAAGAACTGGCTGTGTGATCCTGGGCAAGTCAAATACTCTGTTTGCCTCAGTTTCCTCATCTGTAAAATGAGCTAGAGAAAGAAACAGCAGAGAAAAAACAGAGAAAGAAACCAGAATCTTTGCCAAAAAAATCTCAAATTGGAACATGAATGCTTGGACATGACAAAATGATTACATCTAATCTATTATTTAATCTTTTGTATCTCTTAGCATTAAAACATCATAGGCTTCAATGGTCATACATTTATAATTGGAAGAGGACATAGAGACCATTTGCAGCAACCCTTCTTTTCATAAATTAGAAAATTTAAAGCCCAGGAAACTCCAATTATTTCCTCAAGGTCATACAGCAGCAAAGTCAAATTCACTGAGTCCAAAACAGAAGACCTTTTTAACTCCCTCTTTATGATCCTTCAAGCACATATTATAACGATTGAGGCTAACTGTCACCCTATCTCATATATCATAGCTCTCCTCCATCAAGGTTCATTTATAGCTAGAGGAAGAGAATAGAGTTGGTTACCTACATGTATGAAACCTTGGAATACTTTTTCCAAGTTTAAGTGTTCCCTCTTAAATCTCTCTGCCTATATGATAAATTTTTCAAAAAGATTATCAAATTAAATGAGGCAAATGCTATGGATATATTCTAAATAGATTTTAGGAAACATTTTTTAAACACTTACCTACCATCTTAGCATCAATATTGTATATTGGTTCCAAGGCAGAAGAGTCACATATAGTCACACATAGAGCAAATGTTTGAGGGAAGATTTGAACCCAGGACCTATCCTTCTGTAGGCCTGGTTTTCAGTAGACTGAACTACCTAGCTCCCATTAGAACAACTTCTGATAAATTATCTTATAACATTTCTATGGAGAAGATGGAAAAATATAGATTATTCATTAGATTGTGAATTATTTTAGCTAAGGGCTATCTTTTCCTTCTTTGTTGTAGCCCCAGGGCTTAGCAAACTACTTAATGCAAAGTTGATGCTCAATGTTTATTGACTGACAGATTGATTAAATGATAATATAATTGAAGGGATTCATAATTGGCTGAATGGATAGCTAGATTCAAAGACCATTTGTTATTGGCTCAGTGTTTATATGGCAGGAGGTCTCCTGTGGGACCTGTACTTGGCCCCATGCTCTTTAATATTTTTAGGGGTCTTACACACAAGTGTAGATGATATGCTCATCAAATTTGCAGATGACACACAACTTAGAAAGATAGCTTGCCTAGTAGATAAGTCAAGATCTAAGAGGATAGGTTGGAGCATTGAGCTGAATCTAAGAAGATGATAAATATGATTGATCATGTAGTTCAATAGGGATATGATTAGGGTCTTGATGTTAAAGGATTGCTCTACTGCAAATATGAATGGAAATAGGTTTTGAACAATGATACATGTATAACCCAGTGGAACTGATTGTTGCTTTGGGAGGGGGTAGGAAAGAGGTGGGAGTGGGGCTGGAGGATCATGAATTATGGCACCATGGAAATCTATTCTAAACCAAAAAGGAAAAAAATTAAAAAATAAGATAAGAACATAAAAAATAAATTCTACATATATAAGATGAAGAAGATAGAAGTTTTTGTTCATTTTAAAAAGGAGTTTTATTAGACTATAAACTCTACATGAGTTAATGGTATGATGTGGCAAGGAAAATAGCTAATACAATATTGGATTGTATTAGAACAAGCCTAATTTCCAGGAATGGGGGGATGATAATCTCTCTATTTTTGTTCATCCTTTGTTTTGGAAGAGGACCAATGACAACAAGGGGTGATGTCTTGTACATGAACTGGATTTTATGGAGGCAAAGTCAGATAGAGTTGTTGCCTTTGCTCTCTCTACCACAGTCATCAAAGTTCAGTGGAAAACAAGTCAGGGCAACTGGTGATGGCCTCAGATGTAGTAGATAACCTTGACATCTTTGATGTCTGACCAAGTTCTAAGCCCTCCACAGCACCTGCTTCAGTTGCCACCATGGCCACTGGAACAAATTGTTCTGGATCATTCATTCCAGCAGGGCTTGGGTTAGACATCCCCCTAACTCACTGGCAGGTTTGAAGCCTATCTGTATGCTCACTTTATCAGATCTCTTCCTTCATACTGTCTCACATATTTTCCATTCTCTCCCCTCAAGCGGTCACCACTCTAACACAGGCTCTTATCACTTCTTGTTATTCCTACTGCCAAAGCTTTTTCATTAGTCTCCCTACCTTAAGTTTCTTCACACAGCAATTCATCCTTTGCTCAGTTGCTAATGATGTTTTCCTTAAGTTCAGACCAGACCTTAATACCTCCTACTCAGTAAAGTCCAGTGGCTCCCTATTATCTCCAGGATCAAATATAACTTTCTAATTGGCATTTAAGCTCTTCACAATCAGAATCTTTCCTACCTTTCCATTCTCCTTACACTTGACTCCCTCCACATACTCTATGATCCAGCTACACTGGCCTATGGACTGTTCCCTTTATACAACATGCCATCCGCCAACTCTATGACTTTTCTAATGCCTATTTTGTATTTTCACATAATTTGTTGGTGGGTTTATACACAATACAATTTTAATTATAACTGAGTGTGCTTTTTAAATGATATGTATACATTTGCATAACACAACAAGATTGAACTTTTGGTCATTTGCTCAAATAGTTGTCCAGAATCCAGTAAAATAATCCCTGATGGTCAGTTATCAATGAAGCAAGGTCCCTAAAAATAATTTAGTCCAATTTAATGAAGTTGATGTATTTTGCATATTACGGGAAGCATTGCTTCAGTTCAGAACATATGATCCAGCTATGCTGGCTGGAACAGACATGGTATGATTGAGACTCCTGGCTGAATATGTGAGGGTGTCTATGATATGAGCTGCTGGTGACCCAGGAGCCAATAGCAAAGATGTGAGACCCATGATTTTGTAATAGTGCCTTCTTCCCATCCCATTCCCTCTCCTCCATAGGCTTCCCCAACTTTCTTCAAAATAGCTCAAATCTTACCTTCTATACAAGGCCTTCCCCTGGCCCATCCAAAGACATTTTCTGCTAAGATTATTTTCTGTTTACACTTTATATATCTTGAATGTTCATAGTCATGTGTATGGTATCTCTCCCATTAGAATGTGAGTTCTTGAAGGCAGGACTGTGTTCCTCTGCACTTTTTCTTTTGAAGCCACAATGCTTAGTACACTGCTTAGCACACACAAAGTGCTTACTAAATGTTTATTGTTTGACTGACTTCATCTCGAGCATTGTGTTCGGTTCTGGGCATACAGATATATTGGAAAATGTCCAAATGAGGCTAACTAGGAGGGTGAAGGGCATTGAGCTTATAACATATGACGATCAAGTGAAAGAAATGGGAATATTTAGACTAGAGAAAAGAAGCTGGGCCTGGGGAAAGTATGACAGCTATGCTCAAGTACTTGAAAGTCTGTAGCCTCATCTGTAAAATCATCTCAAGAAGAAAATGGCAAACCACTATAGTATCTTTGTCAAGAAATTCTGAATGGAATCATGAAGAGTTGGACATGTCTGAAAATGACTAAACAATCACAAAAAAAAAATGTGTAAGAGAGCTTAGACATATTCTCTTTCACTCCAGAGGCAAAACCAAGAACAATGAGTAGAGATCTCAAAGTGGCCAGCTTATATTTGATATTAAATGATAAATTCTTATCAATTAGAATTATAAAAGAAGAGAATGACTTATCTCAAAAATTGGTGGATTCCCCATCCTTGGAGATCTTTAAGTGGAAGATAGATTACCCCTTGATGGGTAGAGATTCTCTCTCTCAAATTCTGTGATTCTCCATTGCCAGTCTACCTCAGTGGAGGGAATTTCTCTAGTGGGATTTGTCTATACCTGTAAGATCACAGATTCTAATTCAAAAAATAAACAAATTTAATATATATTTGCATATACATTGCATATATATATATATACATACTATGAATATATATTGGTAGAACTTGGCCATTACATAATGCTTTCATATTACATCTGGTCAACTCGTTCTAACAATACACCGTCACTTTCTTTACTCCTTTTTATTTGCTCCCATCACAATGAAATGTTGATACTCTACTTCACTTAAATTAAATTTTCTAGCTACCCTTACATTACAACAAAACATTCTGTAGGAACAGCAGCCTCATGACACTACACAGAACCATCTGTAAGGCATGTTTTTTGGGTTTTTTTTTAACCATAAATGTGAGCTTTGGCCTGTTTTTTTTCTTTTTCACACACACACTCATAAACACACACCCAGAGGAAGAAGGAAGTTCAGTTTATGTCTTTTTGTGTTATGAAGATCTAGTATATTTTTAATAAGAAGCACACCTCCAGGCAAAGAAGTATATATAATTTTATACCCAGGGGATGGTTTAGTACACAGTTTAGTGCTATCATCAAGGCTTATGGGATTATGATATTTTTTATATGATTGAAAATTTCTTTCTGAGATAAGAGAGTTGTGTATTAGGGAAAAATCATGAGAATGGTAGGTACTTGTTGGCAAATTAGACACATATATTGCTTTATTTTCCCCAAAAGGCCATGGGGTAGGGTATTTTCCTTGCCTGGATATGTGAGAGTATGAAGGTGAGCAGGAGTGCATATGTGGATTAAAACAAATTTGAAAAGTTGAGATCTCAGGTTTATAAATATCTCATTTTTCACAGCTTCAGTCAGATTTTCTTTTCAACATTCTCTCATGGCATTGTGAGAAAATATCAATAAAATGCAATTATTCTCTTGCTGGGCCATATGTGCAGTAAATTTTCAGATAACCAAAATCCTCTAACTGCTGGAAATTTTTCAGAGAATTTTACTTAAGAAGAGAGTTGTTTGGGGTCTTCAAATGGTAATTAAGCATTGAAATTCCCTGCAGCTTTTAGTTAGGAAAGAGAAATGAATGAAAGGTCATTCTTATTTGCTAAATGATGTTTCAACCAAACTCCTAAGGATGCTATGATCATTCTTTGTACTACCCCCTGTGAAGCTTCCCTTACAAAGGAAATACAAGGATTATGATTGTGGCATTCACTGTTGCCTATTAATTTGTCATGGTTTTAAACAAGACTAGAACAAATTGTGGAATACAGGTCTTCCTCTGACTAAATTTTGAGATTTTTTTTTCTCTTGTAAAAGCTGAGAATTTGATCTCTCAATGACCATAGATGTTGGAGGACCATACATATAGGGTGGAAAGAATTTTAGAGGTTAGAACTTCATGGTATTTAGGCCTGGAAGGAACCTTTGAAATTCTGTTATCTTGTCCTGTCCCTTCAGTTTACAGATGAGAAAACTGAGTCCCAAAGACAAGTAGTGACTTTCTTATTGTCATAAATATGAAGGATCAGAGCTGAGACTCATACTCAGGTTTTATGACTTCAAATCCAGGCATTTTTCCTTTATACCATGCTGCTTCCAATGCAGAAATCAAGTAGACCATTTTCTAGTCCAGGAGTTTTAAATCTGGTGTCTGGAAATTTTTTTTTTAATAAATTATTTGATTCATTCCAATATAATTGGTTTCCTTTGTAATTATGTAGTTTAGTTAAGCATTTAAAGAAAATATTCGTAGGTGGGCTTTTCCAGTTACCCAAAGGGGGTATTTGACACCCAAAAAGGATTAAGACAATTGCTCTACTCCACTCTTCCCACTAACTTTCACAGATAAGGTTACTGAGGACTGGAGAGAAAAAGTGAGCCTTCTAGGGTCATACAATTGAATAGTAACAAGATCAAGATTAGAACCCAAGTTCTCTGATACCAAGTCTAGTTAGAATTCATTCCATACCACCAAGCTGTCATATTTGCATCTTTGGGGAATGTACTAATATTTCTCCAAACAAGCCTTAGTATAGAGCAAAGTATTTTGTAAAAGACTATGTTTGGAAAGGTAAACTGATGAACAATTCCAATCTGAAGTGCTTCAGTCCTGTAGAATGACTGGATAAAATCAGACTGTGTTAGTGAGCATGATCATAGATAGTACTAAAATAATAATTTATGAAAGCAATTGGATTCTTTACCTGGAAACTTCCTTTGAAGTAGTTCAAAGTGCTTTATTCAAAGGTCAAACTACTGTACCTCCTTAATCACCACATCATTCACAGTAAGGCAAGGGAGATTATTATTAGACTCATTTTAATGATAAAGTGAGGATTGGAGAGGTTAAATACTTGGTCCAGGGTCAAACAGGGAGAAGCAGATCTTCTGGTTCCTTCTATCACTGCATTATCCACTAGTAACAAATGCTTCTATCAATGAATAATGACTTATTCAGATACATTAAACATTTTTAATTTAAATTTTAAAATTAAAATTTTTGTTTTTTAATTTTAATTTAAATTTGATTTTTATTTAATTTTAAGATTGTGAACCTTTTTAAGTTTAAACCCTTACTTTATGTCTTAGTAACAATTCTAAAACAGAAGGGCCAGGGCTAGGCAAATAAGGTTAAATGACTTGCCCAGGCCCATACAACCAGGAAGTGTCAGTGATCAGATTTGAACTTAGATCCTTGTGACCCCAGGCCTGGCTCTCTATTCTCTGTGCTAGCTCAATGCCCTGGCTGAATTATATTTTTATTCTTCCTACCTAAATATGCTGATACTCTCTCACTCTTCAGAGTAAATGTTGTTTGGAAAAGTTGCATTAAAATTACACCTTAATAGAACAAATCCTATTTTAAATGAATGAAAAAACTAGATCATATTGTGGATAGAATACTGGGTCTGGATTGGGAAGATAAGAGTTCAAATCTAGCCTCAGTTACTAGCTTTGTGACCCTGGCCAAGTTTGCTTCTCTCATTTTCTTCAGCTATAAACTAGGTATAATAGCGCCTAACACATTGTTGTTGTGAGTCCCAAATGAGATAATATTTGTAAAGTGCTTATCAGTACTTGGCACACAGTAGATGCCATATAAAAATGCTTATTTTTTCCTTTCTTATTTAAGAATTCTGCAATGAAACATCATGTAAGGCAAAGAATCCTTCAGTGTAATACGGAGACACTCAACTGTGATTGTACAAGTTTGCTGTGTTATTTCTTAAGTTGATAGCATACCTGAATATCCATTATCATTTCTTAAGTTTAATTTTTTCAACTTTTGGGGGAAAAAAACAGTAGGTACAACCCATTTCTACAACTTATTTCTGCTGAGGTTGCATTTCTTTCCTTCTTTTCCTCCCTTTTCTTTCTCTCTCCCTCTCACTCTCTCTCTCTCTCTCTCTTTCTCTTTCTCTCTCTCTCTCTTTCTCTCTCTCTCTCTCTCTCTCTCTCTCTCTCTGTGTCTCTCTGTCTCTGTCTCTCTCTCTCTCTCTCTTTTTCTCAGAATCAATATTAAATATCAATTCCAAGGTAGAAGAGCAGCAAGGGGTAGGAAATTTGACCTACACAGGGGCTCACAGCTAAGTATCTGAGGCTACTTTTCAACTCAGAACCTCTCACCTATAGCCCTAGTTCTCTATCCACTAAGCCACATAATGCTGTACTTCTTAAAAAAAAAATCAGGGACAAAACTAAGGATACCATTTTTTCCCCCACAGAGGACCTTTAGAGATCATAAGATAAAGTTTTTCTAGAAGAGATCTTTGTATTCATCTAATTCAACTTCATCATTTTATAGATTTAAAAACAGATGTCTATATATATTGTTTCTTGCCCAATGAAGTAAGTGTCCAAGATAAGATTTGAATCCTGGTTCTCTTTGAATTCAAAACTAGAATTTTTAGAACATCATCATGTTATTTACTAATGTTTCTGTTTATTCATTTTAGTTATGTCCAACTCTTCCTGATTCCTTTGGGTTTACTTGGCTAAGTGGTTTGACATTTCCTTCTCCAGCTCATTTTATATAGAAAGAAACTGAGACAAACAGGACAAGTGTCTTCTTAACTCCAGGCCTAGCCCTCTAGTCACAGAGTCATTTAGTTGCCCCTGGCAATCATGAAAGGTTGATACTAAAATATTAATCAATGAAAATGTCTCAGCATTTCTAAACTCTTTTCTCTCACACATAGTAACTTGTGTGTTAACAGACCTTTACTAATGCTCAGTCAGATATCTAGATATTATCAAAGTTTTATTTCTAAAAAATGAGTCTGAGAATAAAATAAAAGCAAGCAGATAAAAATGGAGGTGCCAGGGAACTTTATTTTACCCCTTTAAAAATCAGGGTGGGTTACCTGGAGAAGTTAGCCTGAGATGCTTGATGAATCTAATTTTATTTAGAAGCAAAGGTGTCAATATTTGCAAGATCTATGATAACCCTGTGCCTCCTAAAAGACTTTGGGAATAGAACACTAGAAGAGACATTCCTGTTTGTTGCCACACTCACAGGTCATCATTACATTGGTTGTTCTAGGGACTTCCCAAGATATATTTTCATGAAACACATTTTCCTTGGTACTTCACGGATTTAATTATATTTACCAGAGAAGCTTTGGTAGCAGACTAGGAATAAATTTGAATAAAACTATTCTTGGGGAGATCTATTGGTCCTAGTCATAATTTGAGAACTGTCCCAGAGAGCAATCATACCCAGTCACAGAGAAAGGAACCCCTGATATCAACTCTCTGTTTTGGAATCAATGATTATAATAAGGAATCAGGGTATCAGATACCCCACAGAAAGGTTCTAGTTTTATGATAAATTTGATCACAGTTAACATGTGAAAACTGGTTCAAGGAAAAAAAATAATAAAACACTCTAGATCTACTGTTCAAAGAGATAGAGAAGCTAGGGGGAGGGAAAAGTGGGAAGAGAGAGAGAGAGAGAGAGAGAGAGAGAGAGAGAGAGAGAGAGAGAGAGAGAGAGAGAGAGAAGGAGAGGGGGGGGAGGGGACCTTATGTCCTTATGTCTCAGGCATTTTGCCAAGTGCTCTGCAATTATTATCTCCTTTGATCTTTACTCTTCACAATAATCCTGTGAGGCAGATGCTATTATTATTTCCATTTTACAGATGAGAAAATTGAGGCTGAGAGATATTAAATGACTTGCACAGGGTCACAGTGTTAGTAAGTGTCTGAGGCCAGATTGTATCTTAGATTTCCGTCTCTAGGTCAAGTGCTCTATATACTATGACTTTTGAAGAGCCATAATCTTGAAAATCTTTGTAATTTCAGAAGACTTTAGTTAAAAATCTGTGACAAAGATGTGATCAAAACTAATAGCTTCATTTTAAATAAGAATCTTGGAGATCTCTGGAAAAGGTATAAAATAATGATTTTTAAAATCTTTAATGCATTAATCCCAATTTGACTCAATAATTTCAACAGGCTTTTGTTAAGTAAGTACAAGACATTGTATTCAGGACTGGCGGTACAAAGAAAAATAAAACTCTAGTCTCAAGAGGTTTATATTCTATTAAGGAGAAATAACATGTTCAAAGATACATGTATGTATAATGCAGAAGACAAAGAGCACTAGTAACCAGGTGATATGCAAAAGACTTCTGTAGCAAGTGATATCTGAAGTGAACCCTGAAGGAAGCTAGGGAGTTTAAGAAAGGGAGGTGACGAAAAAGTTCATTCCTGATATAGGGAATAACCTATAAAATGACATGAAAGAAGGGGAGGGAGACACACTGTCATCTTATATCTGAAGGGAAGTATCTGCCAGCTGGAGGATGGATCCTGTTGCAAGGTAAAGACTCCTCCATCATTATGTCATTATTCACCGGAATAAAGTATTCCCCACAGTGTATCATAATATAGGCTCACAGAGTTCTTATTCTGTATTACATGAGAGAGAATAGGGAACATTTAGTGAGAGGTGAAAGTTAAAGCTCCACTTTTCTGTGTTCCTCATTATGGTAAGAAGAATATTTTCCTGACCTCCCAGGTAATCAGTTTACTCCCTGAAGCATGAGATCTGATTACCTTTATCTGCATCTCACATGTGTACAATCTATTGGCACTGCCATCCAAATGGAAAGAAATTCTGATTTGGAACACTTGGTTTAAAGAATTTCTGCAAAAAGGGTGCAGGTGTCACTGAAGCTGAGCAACCTGTTAAGGAATTATAGGGGGAACGATGCACTATAATGATTTTTAGAAGCTCAATAGCCAAGAAATGGAGCACATTATAGTATTAGAGAGGAGTGGGAAATGTTTTGGATTGCCATGATAATGTCTTATCATTGCATGGAGGTAGCTCTGGACTCTTGAAGGCTATGTCAGCAAAGTACAATCTCTGGAACAGGGCTTTTTTTTTTTTTAAACCTCTCCTTCCACCTTAGACCAATTTTGTGAATTGGTTCCAAGGCAGAGGAACAATAAGGGCTAGACAATGGTGGGGTAAGTGACTTGCCCAGGGTCACACAACTAAGAATTGTCTAAGGCCAGATTTGATCCCAAGACCTCCCATTTCTGGACCTGGCTCTCAATCCACTGAGCTAACTAACTGCCCCTTAGGACTAGGCTTATTTGTATATATGTGTGCACACACGTGCATAAATACATGTGTGATTGACACTCCATCAGCAATTGGGGGAAGCCAAGGGTCTCCTTTACCAAAAAAAAAAAAATTAAGTCATAAAATTCATAGGACCAAAAAGGAAACCAATTATATTGAAAGATAGCTATCAACATACTAAAAATAAATGTTCATTCATATTCTGAACTTGACACAAGAGAATGGATAAGATTCAGTAAGAGGTGACAGTTTAAAGCTGCCTTTTTCTATGTATCTTTCTGTGTTAAACTTAGTTTAAGAACCCCTGATTTGAGAAGGTCCTTTCCATATGATCTTGGTAAGGTTTACTTGTATGTTTACTATACAAGGACCATATTACTTGTGTTCAAAGAGACCAGAAGAGTGGCCACTGGAAGAATATATTTTGACTAAAGCTAACCATGAAATCATTTAAGGCACAGACTCGTTTTACCTATGTTGGAAGAGGGAGTATCCCCATCAATGAAACTATAACTCCTTAAAGTAGTAAGTAGTTTAGGGTTGTATAATTGTAAAGAATTAAAAATCCCCTGAAGCTTGACATTTTCTTGAAAAACAAAATACCTCAGGTTATCACAATCAAAATATCAATTTATTCAGTATTTTATGTGCATTCATAGGAACAATCTCTTTCCCAGACCTCATTCCTCAAAGTTTAGATAAGAAAGGATCAGAGTAGATTCCTTGCTTTTTAAGGAAGTAGATAGGGAATGGGGCACCCCAATAAAGCACTTGGCAGTTACTTGAGAAATGAGTTTAGGCTTATTTATTTACTTACTTACTTGTGCCTGTGAAATCATAGAAAAAGGCAAGGGAAAATTGACTTTATGCATTCTCTATTCATCATAGTCAACAAATATTTATTGAGCACCTGTGGCTATGACACTGTTATTTCTATTTCTTTTTATTCTCTTTTCCTATCAGTAATGTATAATTTGATTGATGGTCTCCATCTTGTTAAGATCAGGTCATTGTAGGTAATGTGAAGCATGCACACACAATAACATAAAGCAACAATTTAGTGGTGTTGCATTCAGTAATCATGTATTAGAAAGACTATGAGGCCTGACTATTTTGTTAACTTATTGTATGCCCCTGAAAGTCATTAGAGATCTAGAGAACTCAGTTTCCCTATCTGTAAACACACACACACACACACACACACCATGAAAGCTTTGGACCACACATGAACTCTAAGTTCTTTTTTGAGAATATAAAATTTTATAAATTAATTCAATAAGCATTTACTAACTTGTCTTCTACAAATAAGGCATTGGGCTATGGAGACACTGGAGATAAGTAGACAAAAATTAAAATCCTTTCTTTTAAGTAACTTCGACAACTTTGAAGTCATAGAGAAAGATCAATGAAAATTGATATATGCCTAGGATATCTATCTTCTTCAGCAGACACTGAATGGGCACTATTTCTATTTTTTTTTTATGGGCAGTGTGGTACCCATTAAGTGAGTCTACACATGTTCTTCCTGAAACCAAGTCCTTTTAAGAGTGTGTACTATAGATCATGACATAAATTTGGTTTGTTTGTTTTCTTTTTAAATCCCTTGCCTTCTGTCTTAGAATTGATAGGAAGTATCTGTTTCAAGGCAAAGGAGCCATGAAGGCTAGGCAATTGAGGTTAAGTGACTTGCCAGGAGGGGAGTCTCAAAGCTAGGAAGCCCTTGAGGTCATATTTGAACCCAGGACCTTATCCACTCTTTAGATTTGGCTCTCTAACCACAGATCTTTGCAGAGTGGGATACTTCCCGCCCCCATTTTGCAGTGCTTGTATAGTGGAACAACAACAACAGAAGATAGGAGGAGGATATTAATTCTATCCAAAGAGAATCAGATGGTGTGTTGAGAAGGCTAGATAGCCATTGGTCATGGAATAATAAAGTTTCAACATTGGATGAAGACTTCCCAAGCAAGCCCCTAAAAACAATGCTTCTGTTTCAATTAAGGCATCCTGCGGCAGTAATAAACACCAAAATTAGGAAAGAAATTCTTCTCTTTTGTAAATTAGCCCAACAGTTGGGAAACTATTGACTGTTTAATCACTAAATGCTTCAGACTTTTATCTGAGAGATCTAAGCAGGACAGCAAGCCTTAGTTCTCTGTCTGCTGTTGAATGCCTTGACTGAAGGTATAGATTAGTGCTGTCATCCATGTCCTTTATGTTTGGCAGGGAAGCATGGAATTATCCCACTAAAACAATGAGACTCTTTTTACACCAATGTAAACTATTAAATAGGAGGGAGAGGAGAGATTTAGTTACTCAATTATCAACTTGCCAGTCTATGCCAATGTGTTCACCCATCAACATGACACTAACAAGCACCCACTTTGGCTAAGGGTAAAAAATTGCCAGAAACAAGTGTTCTCTCAGTCTTTCACAATTTAGGAACAAATAGCACAGATGCAACAAATGGCAACTGGCCCGAACACATCCCTGGGGTCCTTTTTCATAGCCTTGATCAGGGTCTAGGATAAAATTCTTTCCGTTTTATTTGCCCTGTTGAAAACATTGGTGGAATAAAGGAGGCTCAGAGGAAAAACGGTGTATCAAGAGAACTTAATAACATAATGGAATAGAAAGAAGTCTTGCTCAGCCGCTAATTCTATCTTATGTGCCCACGGCCCACAAAAGCCTTAGAAATAAGCCACAGACTCTTAGATGGCTTAGTTAGATTTAAACGTGTAATTCAGGTGTTGTGAAAGATCAAATGACTCTCACAAATGCTTGTGAAAACAGCTGGCATTCAAAGTACTACCAGAGGGCTAGGGTTAAGGATTCAGCACTGGAGTTTCCCTCAACACTGAAGCACTTTGATGGACATACAGAGAGTTATAATATTTGCCATCAAATACATGTGAATTGCTAAATCATCCCCCATCCCCAAACTTCCCAAGTGGATTGCCATAATTGGCAGTCCCTCAATGGACTGGGTACAGTCTCCCCCAAAGAAACACCTAAACACAAAATAGGAGAAAAAAATAGATCCTGTGATTGGCTGCTCACACCTATTAGTGTTGTGGTGGCTAGTGGATTCAGAACCCACCTATTCTGTTTTGTTTTGTTTTTTTAAAAACCCTTATGGTCTGTCTTAGAATTGATACTAAGACAGAAGGTAAGAGTTTTTAAAAAAAAGTGTACTGGAACCATCTCAGTCTCCTGAGAGCCAACTGTTAAATTGTTTTGTGTCAGCATTTATACCTTGGAAATCAGCAAGCACTACATAAGAATCAAGGCTTGACATTCTTTTGTTGATTGACTAGGCTTAAGAAAGTGATAGAGAAAATGTTTTAAAAAAAACAAACAACTGCAAGTTAAACTTAAAAGCATCATCTTTCCTTTCTTCTTTCATTTTTTTTTTCCCTCCAGAGGCATTTGTAAAACATTTACCAGCACACCCCTGATCACAATGCTGGACTGATTCCTCAGGCTATCTCTGTTATGGCCACATAAGGGCAGATTCCAGTCTCTCCATCTTTCCCAAAGACAATACAGTAGCACAGCAGTTACATTGCTGCCCAAGGTTTTCTATCAGAGTACATACTTGCAGTTTGCTTTTTGACAAACTTGTTTGAGCTTTTAAAGAATATAAGCTGGAAAAAAACAAGAGTCTATTTTAAGTTCTCAGTGAAAAAACGATGATGCATTTTTGTCTGTTGTCCAGTTTTTCCTGAGCCATTTCCTTCCCAAGGTACCACTTTGCAGAGCTTGGTCCCTGGAATGGGACAGACCTGGATATCACCCATGGCAGAAAGCTTCCTTTACTTACTCTGATCCTCATTATGGTCTCTCCGCCTCTGGGTATGTAATCAGGCTTTTATTCACCTAACTACTTCATTCTCTAATAAGGTACTCATTTGAAGAGGTTTCCCCACAGGGGCTGTCCTTCAGACTGTTTCCGGGTGTGCATGATGTGAAGGGAATACAGACTGAATATTCACTCATTAAAAACAAATTCTTAGGACCTGCAGGTCCAACAGCTTTTTTTCCCCCCATCATTTTGAAAACCCCTTTGCTGCATTAGCTCTACACAGCACGTGCTGAAACTGGCAACACAAAGGAGGGAAAAGACAGAAAAACTGTAGGATAAGAAAGACAGCTGGTAAATTATATCCAAGTGGGCTCCTGCCCACTGGGATAGTGATTCTGACTTCGAAGGGTAATCCATCTTACTGACATTTTCCCTTCTCAGGGGTGAGTCATCACTAGAACACTTTCTGCTCTTGGCAAATAGTGCCAGCCTTTCTTTAGTTCTCCACCTCTGTTTTCAAGGCACAGTCACTCCCATCATTCCTTTAGGTCTTTCCTTCATGGGATACCTCGATTTAATCTACTACCCCATTTATCAATAACAATCAGTTTGAAGCAAGGAAAGTGAATAGATACAATTAAGAGTTCGAATGGAATATTACAATATATTACATTGAAATTTCTAGGAACTGTCACCCCTTCGTCTCCATTTTAATTCTTTCATCTTGGTCCTGTGTTATGATTTTACTGGTCTTATCTTCTAAGCCTGGAAAGATTTAAAAATGTAATTCAGGCTTCCTGAAAGAACACAGAGAAAGTTTCCATAAAAATTGAATGTATACGAATGGCATGGATGTCACAAATTGTTCACTCAATAAACAATCATTAAACAATGACCTTTTACAGGAACTGATATAGAGCAAAACAAGCAGAACCAGAAGAACACTGTACACAATCACAGCAATATTGGATGATGTTTATCTGAGAAAACTTGGCTACTCTCAGCAATGCAGTGATCTGGGGCGATACTGAAAGACTTAAGACAGAAAATTCTACCCACCTCCAGAGAAAGATCTGTTGGAGTCATCTTTCACATCAGTGTATTTATGGTTTTATTTTGTGATTTTGGTTGTGAGTTTGCTCTTACAACAATGACCAATATGGAACTTGTTGTGCATGACAATAAAAATAGATATATATTTTTAAAAAATCTATGACCTTATACAAAGCCCCTTGCTATGTGCTGAGGAAACAGAGATGTGTACAATACATATCTTTTTCTGAAGGAACTTTTCATTAAGTGAGGCAAAGACCTAAACAGATAATTATGATACAAAGAAAAATGAGACAAAAACAAAGGATAGATTCCCATAAATATATTATAATTCTGAGAAGGAATAGATCTATTTCACCTAGAGAGGAAAGACACTAAAATAGGTTTTGTAGAAGGATGTCACTTATGTTGAACTTTGAAGGAAGAGAGGGTCTTCAAAAGATAGAAATAATGGAATAAGGATGACTCATTTCTAGGAATTGGAATAGAGGGCAGCTTTAGCAAAAGGACAGAGATAAGCCAATCAAGAGAATGTGAAGCAGTCTTTTTGGCTAAAGAATAAAATTAAGGATAGTGGTAAGAATGAAGAGAAAGAATGAAGAAGCAATCATTAATTATTTATTGTGTGCAATGACTGAGAATATAGAAAAGCAATAGAGTCTCTGATCTTAAGGAGCTAACAGGGAGTGACAACACTTCTCTGAGCTTCTAGATTCAAGTCTGATATAAAGATCAAGTGATCCTTAGGACCAGTAAAAAACTGAATGAGATAAGGCTAGATAGTTAACCAGATCATGGAAGAACTTGAATGAGAAGATCAAGACTTTGGGCTTTAATCAATAGGCAACAGGGAATCACTAACAGAAAATATACTAACTAGGATAATTTCATAATGAAAAAGAAGTAAAGGGGACAGTGAGGTGGCTCAGTGGATTGAGAGCCAGGACTAGAGATGGAGGTCCTGGGTTCAAATGTGATCCTAGACACTACCTAACTGTGTGACCCCAGGCAAGTTCCTTAACCCCACTGTCTACCCCTTTCCCCTCCTTTGCCTTAGAACTAACACACAGTAGTGATTCTAAGATGGAAGGTAAGGATTAAAATAAGAAAAAAGAAGTAAATTTAATCAAAATAAGAAGAATTTAGCAAAATATAATAGAAAGAATTTAAACTCTAGCCCATATTCTATTACTATGTGATCGAATAATTCAGTTACATTTAGTGCAATAAATGCTTACCAAGTACCTCCTAAGTGGAAGGCACTGTGTCATATAATATAGCAGAGATGAATAATATATTTTCTACATCCATAAGAGCCCTAGTTTCTTAATCTGAAAAATGAAGGGTGCTCATACTAGATGACTGGTGATTAGACCCTCCAAACTTAAAATTTTCAATTACAGGCAGAACATAAAACATTTGGATCCTGATATACCGAAAAATAAGGTGGAAACCAGTGCATAAATGCAGAATCTAGCATCCCTGTCCCTTACTTATATTAAAATCAATTGACTACAGGTTACTGAGAGGTATCAACAATGGGATTCTAATGATTTCATAAAACATGGCCAATGTCATGGAACCACTGAGCAAAGAGCTGGAAGCAAGGGGGGTTCTCCAGCATAGTGAGCTGACAAAGTCAACATGGCATCTACTTGACTCAATAGGATATTCAGGATTATGTCTCATCTTTGTCACTGTTCTTTAATGAACCAAAGTGCCACTCTTCTTTTTTATTTGGGATTTTGAAGGCCCATTGTAGAGATCAGAGAAATAGGCTGGTGACAAGATAAGTGAACTAAGATTCAGGGATGTACTCCATATATGAAGTATGCAACTGAAGTCTTTTTCTTCTCCCTATGGACATGCATACTCCAGATACTATTGGACTTGGACAAAACAAAAAAAAATAGTTTTCTATTTGGAATTTAATTTTGATTATATATATATATATATACATATATATATATATATTCATTAGTGGCACATTTTGAAGAAGTAGAAAAATGCCTTTATAAACATTTATTGCATCAAGAAGGGTTCATGTATTTAAATTTCAATGTGTATATCTAACTTTTTGGATATCATTTTCAAAGATTGCCACTCTCAAAACACAAATGCAGATTTTTCTACAGGGATTTAAATCAGTCATCAGGTGTGAATCAGTCATCTATACCTAATGTGTTTTTCTAATGAGCCAAAGGCACCAACACAAGCATAAGGAGGAGGGAAAATAATCTCTCTTTTGAAATCTCTCATTTTGGTTCTTTTTATTCAGTAATAGCCTCTGTTAAGGGGTGGTGTAATGCAATGGTGTGTAGTGTCCTGTAAAAAAGCATGCTAGGAGGGGTGGAGTAGCCTTCAGGGATATATCTGAGCATCAAAAAAAAAGTGTAATAGTCAAGTTTCTGATTAGTGTTGAAATACTAAACTAAGAAATTGCTTAGTGACATTTTAGTTGCATCCACATTTTATATTTAATCCAGTTTGAAAACTGTTTCTTAAAGTTAATTGTCTCGGCTAGGATATTATTGACATCATCTATGGTATTATTTTATAAATAAAAAAATAAGCATAAAACTTCCTAAAGTGCCTCATTAAAGTGTCCTTTAAATGATTTAAATGGTGACACATTTCTCATCAGGGGACTTACAAAATTGAACTCCACTAAAGATATTTCTTTTCTTTAGGCAAAAAAGCAAATGCCCTGGCCCTTCAAAGCTTTCTCCATAAAGAATGGATTCTCCAACATCTTTTACAACTAAAGGAGATCTTACCTAAGTAGTCCTTATTCCAGAAAACAAATTCCTTTGAATACTATGACATTTGTACGAACAGAGGCAGCGGAAATATTGGAGTAAATTCTAAATGGCTTATTAAAACCAATTGCCAAGTTTTCATGGAGAGCTTTTAATTTTCAGAAATAGGGAATTTCTACAAATAAGAGCTTGACTCATTGTTTTATTGTTTGCCCAGATTTAAGAAAATGGCTGCTGTCTGTGGAGACTGGAAGACTCATCTTTCTCAATTCAAATCTGGCTTTAGACATTTATTAACTGTGTGACCTTGGGCAAGTCACTTAATTCTGCTTGCTTCAGTTTCTTCATCTGTCAAATGAGCTAGAGAAGGACATGGCAAGCCACTTGAGTATCTTTGCCAAGAAAAACTTAACTAGGGAAACAAAGAGTCAGACACAACTGAACCAAATGAACAAATGAAATCCCTTGATGCTACTGTTTTAGACTGAGCCCTTTACCAATATTGAGTGGACTATTTTATGTCTGTTCTAGAGACAGACTTGGGGTAATGTGATCAACCTTATTTTTTCCTCACTATCTTCACTCCCTACTCTCACAGTGAATAATAGAATGCTGGACATAGAGTCAAAAAGATCTAAGCTCAAATTGGACTTATTAGCTGTATGACCCTGAGTAAGTCCCTTGACCCCTGTTTACTTCTGTTACCTCATCTTAAAAATGGGAGTAATAACAGCATCTCTTTCCCAGGATTGTGTGAGAATCAAACGAGATAAAAAAAATTTTAAATGCTTATGGAAATCACTGTGTAAAAAATAGACTCGAATACAGGACTACAATCCCCACGAGCCTTTGCTCCACTTCCCCAGAATGCCTTGTAATCTCACCTGGGCCGAGATCGAGAAGGTATTTAAGCTGATTCAAAGGCCCTCTGTCTCTCGCTCTTTTGGACTTCTGTTTTGGAGCAGAGGTGTCTCTTCCATGATGTGAGGTTATTTTGTCTAGGCCTCTGGCCTAGGCACATGTTTCTTACTTGTATATTCTTTAATCCTTAATCCTTAATAAACCTCTAAAAAATATAATACTCCTTGCAGAGAGAAACTAATTTCTACCTGCCTCAGTCTCCCCATCTCACCTAAATTTTAATCTTTACAGTTTGGCGACCTAATGGGAAAAAAAAACAACTCAATCTTCTGAATTCTTTTCTGATCTTTAGTTCAACTTTTACTAGCTAGTACCTAGAAAAAAAAA
This sequence comes from Monodelphis domestica, assembly GCF_027887165.1. Taxonomy (NCBI): domain Eukaryota; kingdom Metazoa; phylum Chordata; class Mammalia; order Didelphimorphia; family Didelphidae; genus Monodelphis; species Monodelphis domestica. The sequence continues at coordinate 250,121,053 of NC_077227.1, forward strand.
TTTTTTTGAGCCATATCTCTCTGGCCAAGGTTTTCTACCCTCGCAAAGCTGCTACAGGCTCCATACCTGCTGCTCACCCCACCTGGCTCGGCCCCGCCACTTCCTGCCTGCAGCCTGCAGCCCTGATCGTCCTTACCTGGTACCTGGTCCTGGCCTTGCCCACCCCCGCAGCCCCTCCTGCTCCTGGCCTCTCCCCAGGCCGCTGCCTGCCTATTTCTGTGCCCCAGACCCTCGAGCACAACCCCAATTGGCTCATCACCCAGATCCTTGGAGCAGATCGCTCAGGACTCATTGCCACAAGCTGGTAACAGTATTGGCCACGTTGGCGGAGGGGAGAAACTAGAGGGAAAGGAGACCAGGTAATTTTCCCTTAGGCTAAGCCTCCATGTGAATGGGGGTATTGGCCACAGGGGTATCAGAGCAGGGGAGAGAGAAAAGGGAGAGGAGAAGAAACAGATCTTTTCAAACAGAAATCTAAAAAGCAATGGGTTTAAAAGGATTTTTGACTCTTCTGGCATTTTCATTGATTTTACCTGCCTGTCTGGGAGCAGACTCAGCCCAAAGATTCAACTTTAACTTTGGGGAGGAAAATGGGTGGCCCAGCTAACTGGAAGCCAGGCCCAGAGACGGGAGGTCTCTAGTTAAAATCTGGCCTCCAATGCTTCCCAGCTATGGGGCCCTGGACAGATCCCTTGAACCCCATAGCCTAGTCTTTACTACTCTACCTTTGGACAATAGACATTTAAATGGATAATTAAAAACAAACAAACAAAAAAAACCAAGGAACTTTGAAGAGACTAAAGGCTATATTCTAAGGCATTTCACACTCCAATGGTTTATAAAAAAATCTCTGTATTCTATTGCATTGTTTTGTTTAAGATATAACTTTGTGATTTTAAGTTCATATATTACTGGATTGAATATTATTCTGTGAACTGAAGGTTGATTGAATTTATTTTGAATGTACTGAGTTTTAAAATTCTGTTGTTTTTCCCCTATAACTGTGTTGAACAAATATTGTTGTGAATTGTCAGAGACCATGTGTGGGGAAAAACTTATGACAGGAATGAGATAAGGGTTTCTGAGAATCTGAACAAACAAGTTACCACCTGGAAACTGGCATCGTTAGACCAACGGCCACAAACCATAAAAATTCTTCACATTCCCTCCTGTTACAACCCGTCCTTAATCACCACCCCCCCCCCCCCCACCTCAAGTGCATATATTCTTGCCCTGCGCAATAAACGAGCCTTGACACTATTAGACTGACTCTGTCGTTCTTGTGTGTTTGGTCTCCCCTCTCTCCCCCTATGGTCTTTTAGGTGGCTGCTTCACAGACCCCACAGTTGTATCCGGCTGGACCCGGATATCTGGCGCTCGGGTAAGACAGCTTACTGGACGACTGAGGAACAAATTCCACGGACAAAGGAAGGGTAGAGGCTGGACAGACAGCCTTGAGGCAGGGTAAGTCGTCCCATCCCCCATAGGCATAAAAAATTGAGAGTGATTACCCCAGAGTGACTGTGTGTGTGACTGTGTGTGTGATTGCAGAGAGGAGAGGAAACTCAGTCCGTGTTCCGCATACGAGTAACAGGGCGAGTACCTGATGGGGGTTTATACCATCCGCCTAAGCGGAACAAGGCCTCCCCTACCCCATTTCCTTTCGACCTCATAAGGACAGGGAAGGTCTGGGGTTGCAAAGTTTTTCACAAAATTTTTCATAAGGGTCACTGATCCCCCTGCACTCCAGGCTGATAAAATTACATGGAAATCTGACTCCCCTGTCTGGATTGATCAGTGGCCTTTAACATCTGAGAAGGTTCAGGCTGCCATAACGCTGGTGCAGGAGCAACTTTCATTGGGTCACCTCGAACCCTCTACCTCCCCCTGGAACACACCCATTTTCGTTATCAAAAAGAAATCTGGGGGATGGAGGCTCTTGCAGGACCTAAGAGAGGTCAATAAAACTATGCTTCCCATGGGGGCTTTACAACCAGGCCTTCCATCTCCAACTGCCATCCCAAAAGGTTTTAGTAAAATAGTCATCGATATCAAGGACTGTTTCTTTTCCATTCCCCTTGACCCAGCCGACAGTCCCTGCTTCGCATTTTCTATCCCCGTAGTCAATCACATTGGGCCCAACCCTCGGTTCCAATGGCGTGTCCTCCCCCAGGGAATGGCTAACTCCCCCACCTTATGTCAAAAGTTTGTAGCTCAGTCCATTGACCCTGTAAGGACACGATACCCTTCAGCTTACATCATTCATTATATGGATGACCTCCTGATAGCAGCTCCATCCTCCCCCTTAGCGCAAACTATAGCTCAGACCATCGTATGCGCACTTCAGGCCCGCGGCTTCAGAATAGCCCCTGACAAGGTCCAGACCCAGCACCCCTTCACCTTCCTGGGATTCCGCCTTGAGCTTGACTCCTTATTTTCACATAAGGTTTCACTCACACGCTCCACTCTATGATTTCCAGAAACTTCTAGGGGACATCAATTGGCTCCGCCCCTATTTGCAACTCGCTAAGGCGGACCTTCGCCCTCTGGAGGACATCCTTCGAGGGGATGCTGACCCCTCCTCCCCTCGCTCCCTGACCCCAGCAGATGAAGCTTCCCTTAAGAAAGTAGAACAAGCTATAGCTACACAGAACATTGGGTATTTTTCTCCCCACCTTCCCCTCTACCTTCTCATCTTTCCCACTGAATTCTCCCCCACGGGACTTCTATGGCAAGATCCCTCTCCCCTCATCTGGATCCACCTCCCTATGTATAACCGGAAGATTATCGCCCCTTATCCTGACCTGATCGCCCGATTAGCAATGGTGGGCATCCGTCTCTCCACCCGGCATTTCGGCCGCTCCCCTGACCATGTGGTTTCCCCCTATAACAAGGAGCAGCTTGACTGGCTCAAATCTCAAAATGATAATTGGGCCATACTCATCTCTACCTACCAGGGCATCTTGGACAACCACATGCCCAGTAATAAATTGTTGCAGTTTTTCACCCTTACCCCCTTCATACTCACACACCAAACCCGATCCTCGCCTATCCCGGGGGCACCCACGGTCTTCGTGGACGGCTCTAAAACCGGCCTTGCCGCCATAGTTATGAATAACCGCCCCCGCTCTATCAAAACCCCTTATGAGTCCGCACAGCTGGTAGAGCTTTATGCTGCTCTAACTGTCTTCCATTCCCTGCCCGATACCCCATTTAACCTCTACTCGGATAGCAGATACGTTGTTCAATCCCTGCTCCGACTCGAGATTGTTCCCTCTGTTCAGCCAACAACCGCCACCTTTTCCCTTTTTTCCCCAACTTCAACAAGCCATTAGACGGCGGTCCTGTCCCTTTTTCGCGGGTCACATACGTGCCCACTCCGGCCTCCCCGGCCCCTTGTCTTTCGGGAACGATCTTGCGGACCGACACACTCGCGTAGCTGCCTTGGTTACTGCGACTACCCCCTCTCCCCATCCCTCAACCGACCCTGTCTGCCTTGCAACAGAGGCACAGAGACTGCACCACCTCAACTCTCAAACCCTTCGCCTGGCCTACAAAATCACCAGAGAACAGGCCAGGTCAATTGTTAAAGGCTGCAAGAATTGTGTTACTCTCTTGCCTGAGCCCCATCTAGGGATCAACCCCCGAGGTCTTTTCCCCGGCCACCTATGGCAGATGGACGTTACTCACGTCCCCTCTTTCGCTAGACTCAAATATGTCCATGTCTCCATCGATACGTTTAGCGGCTTTCTTTTTGCATCTGCGCAATCCGGCGAAGCCACTAAGCACGTTATCAAACATGTGTTCCTTGCTATGTCCATGATGGGGAAACCCCTCTCCATCAAGACAGATAATGGCCCTGGCTACACCAGCCAGGCCTTTAAACAATTCTGTTCCCAGTTAGGCATAAAACATGTTACAGGCATTCCCTACAACCCACAGGGACAAGGTATTGTCGAACGTGCACACCAAACCCTCAAGAACACCCTTTTCAAACTCATGTCCCAAGAGACCCTTTACCCACTGTGTGGCAATCAGACCCTGCTTCTTGCGCATGCACTTTTTGTTCTTAACTTCCTCACTCTGGATGAGGAGGGGCGCTCCGCCGCTGATCGCCGCTGGCATCCACACACCGCATCTGATCTGGCAAAAGTCCTTTGGCGAGACCCCCTCACAGGCCTTTGGCAAGGCCCTGACCCTGTCCTCACTTGGGGAAAAGGCTCAGCTTGTATCTTTGATGCCAAAGCAAACAACGCCGGTTGGGTCCCCTCCCGTCTGATAAAGACGTTTGACTCCCCTGCCCCTTCTCTTAACACACACCCTCCAGGGGCCTGCCCCTGAGATTTCTTTTGTTTGTTTTTCAGGAAAATACAAAATGATCCCGATTTGCTTGATCCTGTTCCTGAGCATCTACCCCTCGTCAACGAGCCCTGAGAGCCCTCATCTTCTAGTACACCAAACATGGGAACTCACTAACCCTATTAATCAACTCACCATCACCTCCATCTCTTCCTCAAATTGGCCGCGTGGACGCTGGTTCCCTGATATCACAGTTGATCTTTGTACCCTTGGCATTCCCTACATCTCGTCACTTCATTATTGTTCTCCCCTCCAGATTCAGGATCAATGGGTCCAGCATACCCAATTCCCACTATACGGGTGCCCTGGCTTTGGACAGCCCGCTCACTGTGGGGGTCACTCAGATGGATTCTGTGCCACTTGGGGATGTGAGACAATTGGCACAGCCCATTGGATTCCCCAAGATAAAGACCTTATCACACTCGCCCGCAAAGGCTCCAAGCCCAAACACTGTTCATTCAACCTGCCCAATTGCAACCCTCTTATTATTAAATTCACCAACAAGGGTAAAACGGATCCCCGTTGGACGGAAGGACTCACCTGGGGACTGCGCCTTTATAAATTTGGCCCCGATGATGTCCTTCTCTTCACACTCCGACTGCGCGTGACCCCTATTACCACCCCCATGGGTCCTAATTTTGTTCTCACCGACCAACACCGCCCTTCATATCGGTACCCTCAGCCCCCCCGACCCCTCTCCCCCACCCAATTCCCCTCCTCTACTCTCTCACTTGCCTCTACTCCCAGAGTACCTCTTGGGACCGCTGATAGACTCCTCGATCTCATTGATAGCTCCTATTTGGCTCTGAATGCTACCACCCCCAACCTTACGATCAGCTGTTGGCTATGTCTCCAACCGCAGCCCCCATTCTATGAAGGAATCGCCTTTACCGATCACCCTCACAGCACCTCTGCCCCTTCCCCTCGCTGCGCCCGGTCCCCCCACTGCCTCACCCTTGCCGAAGTTTCCGGAAAAGGCCTCTGCCTAGGTCACCCCCCTTCCTCTCACTCCCATGTTTGTAATGTTACCCTTCCCATCTCCCACTCCCCTCATTATTTAGAAGCCCCCAATAACACCTTTGGGGCCTGCAACACCGGCCTCACCCTCTGCATCTCCCTTCAGGTCTTTAATACCTCCTCCGAATTCTGTGTGCTTATACAATTATGGCCCAGAATTACCTATCACTCAGACACCGCCTTGGGTAAACTTTTGTCTTCATTCCCTCGGGTTGTGCGGGAACCCCTCTCTACTCTTGCCATCATTCTAGGTATTGGGGGTCTTGCTGCCGGCATTGGTACCGGCACCACCGCTCTCCTACAGACCCAACACCTTACAGCTTTACATTCTACTATGACATCTGACCTTGAAGCCCTAGAAAAATCTGTCTCTGCTTTAGAGAAATCCCTATCCTCCCTCTCAGAAGTTGTACTGCAGAACAGACGTGGCCTCGACCTGCTTTTTTAAAAGATGGGGGATTGTGTGCAGCCCTTAAAGAAGAATGTTGCTTTTATGCTGACCACACGGGCGTGGTCAGAGAGTCAATGGCAAAATTAAGAGAACGCCTAGCCCTTAGAAAAAAGGAGGCCGAGGCCCAAGAAGGATGGTACAATAACCTTTTGAGAGGTTCCCCTTGGCTTTCTACCCTAATTCCCATGATACTAGTTCCCTTTATTATCTTCCTCCTAATCCTCACCTTTGGCCCTTGGGCTTTCCAACACCTGACTGGATTTATCAAAGGATTTATCAAACCAAACATTGACTCAGCCCTTACTAAGTTCCCTACGGTCCAATATCATCGTATTGAAATAGCAGATGCTGACCAACCACACACCCCGTTTGATACTGATCATCTCCAATTTACTAGCAGGGCGGTAACCCAATGACGGGAATAGCACAGGTCCTCGACCCCTGATGATCGAGTAACTCCCCCTGTGTAGCCTAAGACAGGGGCCGTCGCTGCGGTCCTGACTTAAAAATCTTCCCTCTAATAAAAAAGAAAGGGGGAATTGTCAGAGACCATGTGTGGGGAAAAACTTATGACCAAGAATAAGATAATTGTCAGAGACCATGTGTGGGGAAAAACTTATGACCAAGAATAAGATAATTGTCAGAGACCATGTATGGGGAAAAACTTATGACCAGGAACAAGATAAGGGTTTTTGAGAATCTGAACAAACAAGTTACCACCTGGAAACTGGCGTCGTTAGACCAACGGCCACAAACCATAAAAATTCTTCACATTCCCTCCTGTTACAACCCGTCCTTAATCACCCCCCCCCACCTCAAGTGTATATATTCTTGCCCTGCGCCTGCAATAAACTAGCCTTGACACTATTAGACTGACTCTGTCGTTCTTTCGTGCTTGGTCTCCCCTCTCTCCCCCTATGGTCTTTTAGGTGGCTGCTTCACGGACCCCACAATTGTATCCAGCTGGACCCGGATAGTGAATAAGCCCATATATATGAAAAAACAGCTTTTTTCTATTTTGCTGAGGATAGATGGACTTCAGAACTGGTTATAATTGTATTAACAACCTTTGGAAAATTTAACGTGCTAAATACTTCAAATGATTTGATTTTAAGGGGTTTTTAAATATGATTTTTGGAATTCTTTTTAACAATCTGGTTATTTTTGCCTGCCCCTACCATGAGGTAAGGCCCATTAGCTGAAGTGAAATACATTTTATAAACCCCAACCTTCCCACATGTGAATGGAAGTTGGGCAGTTAATCTCAGGGCATTTGTACCCCTATAAGCCTCCAAGAAAAAGGAGCACCCCTTTATTTATGCTCTTCAGCTCACTATTTTACTTCTACCAGAATGATATATAGATTTCTTGATTATGTTCGAAACCCAAGATGAGTTTTACTTTGTTTTAAAAAATATGTTTAAATACCAAGGTTGAAGGATTGCTATGTTTGTAAAACTTGTGACAAATGTCCATCAATTCATAGGTTTTTAAAATGTCATACAGCAACTTATGTGAAAAATGAAAGTGTGTTTGTTTGCTATTGTAATTAATTGGGCTATTGAGAATTTTGGGGATTTTGATATCTACATATTTGTACTACTGTATTTTTAAAGATGAAAAAATTGTTAACCTTGTTCAATTCATTTGCCTTCTACTCACAGTGATCATGGCCAGATACAAAGAGGAAATGGATCTCATTTTTGGTGAGAAAGCCTTGTAATTTATATTTTCTTAACTGACACAGAGTGTCAATGGTTATAAGCTATATTTTTGAATTTTTTAAAGCTCTTTTATTATTATATTTTTCTTGCATGTGTAATATACTTTTTCAGTTTTTTTTTTATTATTTTTTCTCTCCTTTTTATATTTGAAGCACATGTCAACAGCATTAAGATTTTCTTTAACCTTTTGATTTTTAAGTTTAAGATACATTTGCTAATACATGCCCTAAAAGGCTTGTGACTATAAAAATGATGCCACTAATTATTTAAATAAATTATGGAACTTTGCTTAATGATTCTGTCTGATTCCAGGACAAGAGATACACACAAGAGCCATTTCATAGGGCCAAAGAAAGGCCAATCTAGGATGGATTGATGCACTTCTAGGCCAATACAAAGGTCTTGAACCTAGTGTGAAGTCTCGAGGTTACTATGTTTAACATGTGTTAAGACATAGGCTTTCCTTGTATCCACACTCACCCTGAAGATACTCACAGACGAGTATCCCCGAAACCTTGGCTCCTATAATCTGGTCCCCTTTTCTGCCTCCCATAGTGTGGTACCTTTCTGTAGTCCTGGCACTGACTGGGTAAATGCATCATTACTTAGATCATTTTGATTGGGCCCTGATTGAAGGACCTGTTATAGATTTATTTTTCTTCTACTTGGAATTTTTACACATAAGACTTTGATAGTCTATATTTTCATCCAGAAATTTTTTCTTTTCTTTTGGATTTTCTGATGTCTTTTTAATATCTCTTGCCAATTGATTCATATACCTCATACCTCAGCCATGCATCCCTAACTGATTCTGAATCTTTCAATCACCCCCAACACGGGGGAATGTAAAAAAAAAATCATTATTTAAATTGTAAAGTTTAAATTCCTTTTGAGAAGAATTTTAGGTAAAGAAGATACTACCTCTCTGAATCCAGAACTGAACTGTTGGAGAAGCCACCATGAAGAAGCCTCCAGACCACAAGTTGCACAAAATTGAACTTTGGGTGTGGTTGATTGAACATTTATTTGTATGTATACTTTTATTCCAAAGGGGACTGCCCCCTAATGGCTTTTTTTGTCAATGTGTTCAGCAATTATTGGTTTTATTCTTTTTTCTCTTATCCTCACAGTATTGTAATCTTTTAAGTTTATTATGTTTTTATGATCCTTTTGGGGAAAAATTAATTTTTCCAAAAATGATCACACGTGGGAATGTAAAAAATAGACTTGAATACAGGACTACAATCCCCACGAGCCTTTGCTCCACTTCCCCAGAATGCCTTGTAATCTCACCTGGGCCAAGATGGAGAAGGTATTTAAGCTGATTCAAAGGCTCTCTGTCTCTCGCTCTTTTGGACTTCCGTTTTGGAGCAGAGGCGTCTCTTCCATGATGTGAGGTTATTTTGTCTAGGCCTCTGGCCTAGGCACATGTTTCTTACTTGTATATTCTTTAATCCTTAATCCTTAATAAACCTCTAAAAAATATAATACTCCTTGCAGAGAGAAACTAATTTCTACTTGCCTCAGTCTCCCCATCTCCCCTAAATTTTAATCTTTACAACTGGCATGAAATAAGGGCTAGGTAAATATTAGTTATTGCTGTTGTTCTTACTCTATAAACAGTGTTTGAGCTCAGCAGAAAGGGAGTAGGAGACTCAGGGAATTAAGTTATCACTAGAGTAGAGGCCCAGTGATTGTAGGATAGCAACAATAATGAAAAAAACAAAACCTGCCACCAATGACAACTGGTATTTATATAATGCTTTAAGGTTTGCAAAGTGCTTTCCATTAATTATCTCCTTTGAGGCTCACAGCCTCCTGGCTAAGTCCAGGAGCAGTCGATAAAGGAGTGTATCTCTTCCTTCTGCTTGTTTGTATGGCTAGGAGTGTGGAGGAAGAAATAAGAAATATGAATTCTTGCCAAAGAGGCAAACGCTTCCCCCAAGGCTCTACTCCCCAGGCTGTGGTAACAGATTAGACATCCCCAGAAATTGAATCTCTCCTGGGGATCTGCTTCCCAAATGCAGGCTTTGATTGGTGGGGAAAAAAAGAAATTGTGCCCTGATATTTATGTTGGCCAGCTTATACTACATAAATAATGACCCGAGGGAAAAGGTCTTTGGTATCTACTGATCTCCCAAAGTCCATGTCCTGGCTGATCCTCGCAATAAGCAGGACAAGGTGGAGCCACACTATAAGAGTGTGATTTTTGAAAGCTAAGAAGGGACCCTCTGATTGAATACTTCCTCCTCATTGTACTGTGGGTATTTCTGCTCCAGAGACTCATGCCTTTAGGTAAAGTAATTAGCTTTGTTAAAGTACAAATGACCTCTTTTTTGTTGTCAAATTATGAACTTGACAAATATCAACAAACTTTTCCATATTGAAAAAATACTTAAAAAGAATTTTAATCACAATTATCCATTTGTCTTATTTTTTTAAACCCTTAACTTCTATTTTAGAATCGATATTCATTATCAGTTTCAAGGCAGTAGAGTGGTAAGAAGGGCAGCTGGGTGGCTCAGTGGATTGAGAGCCAGGACTAGAGACAGAAGGTCCTACATTTGAATCTGGCCTCAGACATTCCCTGGCTGTGTGACCCTGGGAAAGTCACTTAACTCCCATTGCCTAGCCTTTACCACTCTTCTTCCTTGGAACCAGTATACAGAATTGAGTCTAATATGGAATGTCCTTTTAAGAAAAACAAACAAACAAGAAGAATGGTAAGAGCTAGGCAATGGACATCATCACTAGGCATGGAAATATTCAATAAAAATGTAGAAGCTTCTTTGCACTCTATTGGATTGGAAACTCACAGAAAGGAAATGATGGCACTTCATTGCTGGAGATAGTGATAAAAGAGTACAGGATAAAAACCCAAAGCAGCAAGAGAGAAGAATCCTATCTTGCCCTCCAGGGAGAATATTGAGATTGCCACTTGAAGTGTTCCTCAGTACTCTCTCACTGGGACCTAATTTGGGGTTATCTTGGCAAAGATACTGGCATGGTTTGCCATTTCCTTCTACTACTCATTTTTACAGATTAGGAAACTAGGCAAACTGGTTTAAGTGACTTGGCCAGCATCACATAGCTAGCAAGTATCTAAAGCCAGATTTGAACTCAGAAAGATGAATCTTCCTGATTGTAGGTCCAGAATGCTATATACTATCTAATCAGCTTGATGCCCATTGCTACCTGAAACCCCATCAAAAAAATGTCTATGCTGTGAGTTCAACAGTAGATCTTTTATTCAGAATTTTTGTTGTTTTGTTGTCAAGATTTTGTTTTTATTTAAAAAATTTAAAGCAGAATATTTCTACAAAGTAAATTCTTAAGTGTCAAAATGCCATACTGCATATTATATACAATTTAGATTTTATTTTTCCTTTTGCTAATTGTCAGCATTTGTTATTCTCTAATAAGTCTGTCCTCCTTCTAGTTTATCAGTGCCTTTGACAAGAAATAATGTTAAAGCCAGGGTTTTCCAGTCATTACCAGGACAAAGGACTGCAAAACTTAAGGAGAATGAAAATCCCACCCCAGAATAAAGACAAGAGGCAGTAAGGAAGGAAGAAAGACAAAGAAGGAAGGAAGAAAGAAAATAAGGAAGTCAGGAAAGAAACCAGGAATGGCAAGCTAGACTATAATAATAATAACTCTTTTTAATAGGATGTTAAGGTTTGCAATATGCCTTTTTCACAATGCTGAATGTCTCCATTTTATAGATAAAGTAGTTGAAACTCCACAATATTTTCTTCCATAGACAGCCATCAAGTGACAAAATTTTGGACCCATGTCTCTTGTCCCTAAGTCCTATCCTCTTTTCATTATATCATGCTGCCTGTCATATCTAATAAAAAGCCTTTGATAAATACCCCCAGGAGATATTATTGATTAAATCTCAAAATTAGGGCTATGCCAGTTGAGAATAATCTGGTCCTATAAAGAATTTGTTTTAAGTGATTTTGAAGACAGTCTTTTAAAAAATCAGGTGGGAATCATGTAATCACTGGCAGATGCACCTCATTTTAACCTCCATTGAAGTCTGATTAATTTTCAGTTGAATTTTGCTTTGGCTATCATGATTTTTTTCAAGTCTGAACCCAAACCAAACTTTTACCACTTAAAAATAAACAAATTTATCCAGGTGACAAGAATAATTATACTATTGTGTTCACTATATACATATATATGTCTTCTCATTGCTATTATTTCTTCCATTATAACATATTTAATGTGTATACCAAATTCAACATGACATTATATAAATAACTCAGTATACTATGATGGAGATAGGCAGGTGGCATAAGAAAAGAGCACTAGACTTGCAGTCAGAAAACATGAGTTCAAATTGAGTCTCAAATACTTGCCAGCTATGTAACCCTGGTCAAATCACTTAACCTCTTTGTGCCTCAGTTTCCTCATCTATAAAATGGAGCACTACTGACCTCTCAGGGTTGCTGTGAGAGTAAAATGAGATATAATTTGTAAAGTTCTTTGCAAACCTTAAGGCACTATACAAAAGAGAGTTATTATTCCACCTTTAACTTTACAAAGCACTTTTACATAGCTCCTATGTGAGTATTATACCAGGTATTATTTTCTTCATTTTATACATAAGAAAATTAAAGTGTATGAGAAATTAAATGAATTGTCTGAAGTCACAAGCCAAATTAATGACAGAACCATTATTAGAACTCACTCTGGTCTCTTGATTTCTAATTCATAAAATGAGTCTTTTTGGTTATTGCCACTAATTACATTCTAGAACACATAGCAGGAGCATCATATCAACAAAGCATGTATTAAGTGCTTATTTTGTGCTGTTCACAACCGTGTGTATAGTTTTATTAATAAAAGTGTTTGCTGCAATAGACAGAAAGAGGGAGCTAGGTATTGCAGGGTATAGAGTGTCTAGTTTAGAATCCTGAGTTCAAATGTGGCCTCAGACACTTACAAGCTGTGTGACCCTAGGCAAGTCACTGAACTCTGTTTGCCTCAGTTTCCTCATCTGGAAAAGGAGCTGGAGAAGAAAATGGCAAACCACTATAATAGCTTTGCCAAGAAAACCCATATGGGGTCATAGAGTTAGAGAGGACTGAAACTACTAACAACAATTACAAGATGGCTCAATACAGTATTCCTTAGCATATTTTTTATTTAGCATATTTTTATTAGCATATTTATTAGCAAATCTTTTATTTGGAGTTCTTTGCTCATATTTTCAATAAACAACTTGGAAGAAGACACTAGAACTCCTAATAACCATAGTATTAAGAGATGTATTAGACTATCACTATTTCTGCCTGATGTAGATTAATAGGTCACTTGGAAATACTATACATACTACTATGGAATATTTTCTATATGTGAGATACACTAGATAGTAAGATAACATAACCAGAGAAACCCAGAGTTTCTGGGCTAAGAGCCAAGGAGCTCTTCCTCTAATTGTGGCTCACTTAATACTTAGCTGTGTGATCTTTTAGGAATCTATTCCTTCATCTATAAAACAAAGGAGCTGGATGAGATGATATCCAAGGTTCTTTCGTATGCCAATAGTCTGGGTTAATATGTCTATGGCACATTATTTGTTCCACCCTGGCTCTAGAGTCAGAGGACATGTGTTCAAATTCAGACTCTGACACTTGCTTCCTATGTGAACTTGGGAATTGTACTTAATATTTCTGGACTTCAGTTTCCTCATATGTTAAAAAAAAAAAAGCAGGTATGTACTCTGGAAAAAACATAATTAAAATTAAGTGCTATTTTTAAAAATAAATTACCTTTATGGTTCCTTTCAGTTCTCAACTTATGATATTGTTGTTATATCATTTCAGTTGTGTCTGACTTTCCTGACTCCATTTGGAGTTTTATTGGCAAAGATACTAGAAAAAGTTTGCCATTTCCTTTTTCAGTTCATTTTACATAGGAGAGAACTGAGGTAAGAAGGATTAAGTGACACAATTAGTTTAGTGCTTGAGTCTGGAATTCTCTGACTTGTAAACCTCAAAATTTCTCAGGAATTTTTTAAAGTAGAAGATTCCCCCATTGGGGAATCTTCTACTTAAAAAAGTTCCCTAGCAGATAGTGAGAATTCTACTTGAATGTGAGGGCTCCTTGCCTTGGGAATATCCCTACTCCTCCCTACTTAGGACTGCTTTAGGACAGAGAGCTCCTTAAGAACAATGAAAGTACTTTGATCCATGCTTATGGAAGGGACAGGAAGTTCTTTGAGTTATGACTGTTTTAGAATTGATACAATGGGATACTAAGTACCTATAAAGGTGGGGCAACTTGTAAACTACTTAAACCTAAAAGGGTGATAACTTATTCAGAGGTTTTTTCTCAATGAAATTTGTCAACACAGCAGCATTTTTTCTGACTTACTAAAGAGATTAAAAACTACTCAGCTGTGAATTCAAAATGGGTGGTCCTTTAGAAACATCTACAGTGATTGGTAGATGTAAGGACTTAGGGGAGGTGACATAGGAGATTTTGCCCTTAAAAATAAGAACTCAGAGAAGAGCTGGATCTGATAATGAGGGAGCTCATTTTGAGAAGACTCATTCAGGGATCTCGATTTCTGACTCTCATCCTGAAGGAGAGTTCTTTGAGGAGCTCCTCTGAGGGGCTCTGTCCCTCTGGGGTAGGAGCTCTGGAGACTCTTGAGAGAGGTCCTTTGAAACAATCTCTGGCTGGAAGACTCTTTGAGGAAGGACGCTGGCCTGGTGTCACTAGTATCCTTGTTTAGTCAGACCTTGTGGTGAGTGTTAAAAAACTGACTGATTTCTCTTAAGACTCTTAAGTCTTAAGACTCAGGTCTAGGCCATATTGGCTTGAGGCCCTTCATACTTATTCCTTTCTTACTCTCCCTCTCTTTCTTTGATTACTCATTGTATTGTTAATTAAAATCTCTATAAAAACCCAATTAACTTGGGTATTTGAATAATTGGGAATATTTGGTGACCACCTTATATTTGACTTTTAAACCCAAGACACTGTAGTGAAACATATTTCTGCAGTCAAATTTACTCACCCTCTCTTATATCTATCACAATTTATATCTTCCACTATTTTAATCACTACAGTTTAAGACCTCAACCATTTTAAATCTCACAGACTCTAGAGCCAATATGGAGCAAAAAAAAATGTGCCTTAGACTATAGGAGTAGGAATGATATCTTCTTGGATATCATATCATCCAGTTCCTTTATTTTTTAGATGAGGAAACAGATTTATAAAAGATTGCACAGCTGACTATTAAATGAGTTGCAATTAGAAGAAAGGCTTCTTGACTCCTAGCTTAAAATTCCAGATTCCAGGACAGGCATTCTATCCATTGTGTCACCTAGGTACCCTCAAAATCTATATTATATAAAAATGATCAATGATCCTAGCTGTAGTGATGGCATTCCCATTTCACCAGAGAGAAGAGGAACATATTTGGATACAATGAAATAAAACATTACACACTGGGTTTTGTTTTTGTTTTTTACCCTTATCTTCTTCTGTCTTAGTATTAATTGTAAGACTGAGGACAATTGAAGATGAGGACAATGATATTAACTGTGTAGATCCTACTGCTATAGCAATGTGCCACATTTTCCTAATAATCAATAGGTATGACTTTGTATCTTAAAATAAGTATGGTTATCCATAGTATGATTATGTCTGTTTATAAGCCATTAATGTCTGATTAATACAAACTGCCAGCAGTTTCAATTCCTAAAAATGTGTTCTAAAATTATCTTGAACTTATTGTATATATCATTTATATATACTTTTTATGTGTGTGTGTATATATATATATGTATACATATATATATATGTATATATATATATATATATATATATATATATTCCCCTTTCATCATACTGAAAAAAGAGTAAGCTCTATGACCAGAGGGGACTTTTTAATTTTGGTCTTTGTATTCCCTGGGGCATGGTAAATGTTCATTAAATACTTGTTGATTTATTCCTTTTAGTTTTTGGCTTTAGATTTGGCAATAAATCAATATCCCTTTTTAACTATTTAATTATATTTCCCTAAGTATATATTAAAAGTCCTTTAAAACAGCATCCACTTAGGTAGAATTTCCTAAAGGGAAGATAATGGTGAAAGGAAATAGGAGGAAAAAAATTAGAAACACCTGGTAGGAATAGAAATTTCTAAAACTCTTCCCTAGATCATTGAAACATTTATATAAAGGAAAAAAATCCATAATATAGATTCAGAACAGTAATGAGCATTATTCACTACAACAGTTTAGTTTGGACAAAGTACTTTTACATGGTTTTGCTTTCAGTCTTTTGGGTCAGGATAATGAATGGCAGCTATGTTTCAGTGGTTGGAGCACTGGATCTGGAGTCAGGAAGACCTGAGTTCAAATTCAGCTTAAGATACTTCATAACTATATGACCTTGAGCAAGGCACTTAACCTCTGTATGTCCAGGAGACAGATTGCTTAGTGGATAGAGCATCAGACCTGGAGTCAGGGAGACAAGTTCAAATGCTGCCCCAGACACATCCTAGCTGTGTAACCCTGGATCAAGTTACTTAACTCCTGATTGCCTACCCAAAGGATCCCCTGGAGAAGTAAATGGCAAACTACTTCAAAATCTTTGTTAAAAAAACCCAATGGATAGCTATCATTCATGGAGTCATGAAGAGTCGGACACAACTGAACAACAATAATTTAGGATGTAAATCCCCAGGGTATTCCTTTTTGTATTTTTTTCAAGATTTCTGCTACAACTCAGACTAACTTTGTTTCTCAGGAATGATAAGAAACAGGAAATGACTTCTTGACATGTCATCTTCCTATCTAAAATAACACAAGGAATCATGATTTCATCTGGTTAGATATTTCCTTCACCTAGTCATACTGGAATCCCTGTCTTTATAATTTAGCAGATAATCTTCAGGTATTGCAGGACCAAAATTTTCCTTGCCCTCTGGCCAGCCTGATGCACTTTTCTAAATAGTTACCACCAAAGAACTATGTCTATATTTATATCTTTTCTTGGTAGAGCTGGGACTCCAGAAACATAGCCTTGGATAATATAGGGTCACCTCCATGTCACGATGAGGCTTCATATGAAGACTTTAGGGAAGGCTTCTATCATATTTAACAAAGGAAACTAAAAGGTTTTTTAAAGTATAAACTCTTTTAAAATTATTGAGATTCTGCATCCCTTATTAGAAAACCAATGGAATTTTTTAATGGTTTATTCATTGTCTAATTAACATTAAAAACATTATTGATAAAATACTACTTTCTATTCACAGAGTTACCTATTTCAAATTCCTTAATTTTAGGGAAAATCTAATTGACAGTGTTATTTCAGGTAAGTGACATATAGATAATTATACAGATAAAAAATTGGTAAAAAGAATGCAAGTAGCTGCTCATTGAAAAGTCAATAGTAGAACTACAAGCAGAACCTGGATTTTCCAAAGTCAACTTCAATTCTATTCAATTCAAGGAGGATTTATTTAGCTGAGCTGGACCATACAATATGCTGGATGCTCAGGATACAAAGAAAATAATGAGAAAGTGTTTGCCAAGCTTTCATTTTACTAAAGTTAATGATACTGTTCTCATTGCTTAGTCATTTTTCAGTGTGCCTGACTCTTTGTGATCCCCTTATAGGGATTTTCTTGGCAAAGATACTGGAATGCTTTGCATTTTTCTTCTTCAGCTCATTTTATAGATGTGTTAACTGAAGTAAAATAGGGTTAAATGACATGCCCAGGGTCACACATCTAATAAGTGTTAGTTCAATTTTGTAGTCAGGGTGACTCACCGTTTTGAGTTCAAGTACTACCTCTGACACATCCAAGTCATATAACTCTTATCAAAACATGTATTAACCATTCTACTCTAGGCAACTTTCTAGAACTATCAGTCAACTAGTGTTTAGTAAATATCGTGTGCCATGTATTGGGATAAACATTTAGAAAATAAAGATTAAAAAAAAAAAAGATCCCAGTTCTCAAATCGCTTGCAATTGAATGAAAGAGATGACATGTAAACATCTGTGTACAAATAAGATATCCATAGGATATATACTGAGAGTAGCTCAGATGGAAGACACTAAGATGAGGGAGGATTGGGAAAGCCTTCTTGAAGAATGTAGCGCTCAAAGATGCCAGCTTGCACTGGTAGCAAGTCTTTTCACCTAGGAGTATCCTTTGCCAATAAAACCACAAGCCTATCCCCTATCCCTAAGTAGTACATACAGTGTTTTACTAATGTGTGTGCATCCATCTTCACTTATTCTCTAATTATCACCCTTGAGATTCCTGCCCTCCCACCTTTTATTATACAGGTATCCCAGAATTGTGGGCAGCTAGGTGGCACAGTAGATAGAATTCAGGGTCTGGAGTGAGGAAAATTCATCATTCTGAGTTCAAATATGGCCTCAGACACTCACTAGCTGTGTGACTCTGGACAAGTCACTTAATAAATGTGTTTGCCTCAGTTTCCTCTTCTCTAAAATCATCTGGAGAAGGAAATAGCACACAACTTTAGTACCTCTTCCAAAAAAATACCAAATGGAGTTACAAAGAGTTAGATACAAGTGAAAGGACTGAAAAATAACATCCCAGGATTCCATTCACATCAAAGACTTAAGCATGTTAAAGATTATTTATAGAATATTATCTGAGGGCATCAATAAAAAGATGATGAAAACCCATTCATAAAGCCTATAGCAATTGTTTTTAAATATCTTTTCTTAGCAAGATAATTTTTACAATTCTAGATTTGGAAAATATTTTCAAAGAAATAAATTATCACAATAGCAATACCTATTTTCTTCATCTTGCCCTTCCTTAAATTTACCCAAAGGTGTCTAACAGCATTTCTTGTGAGAAAAAACATATGTACAAACTTGTCTTTTCTGTTTATACTCCCACATTGCTACTATTCTGATGAGAAATGTGTACAAAAAAAAAAGATGGGGCAGACAATTAAGGGCAAACACAAAATAGTGACACAAATTTGTAAGAATATAGTCAGAACATCTAAAGTCAAGAATTATCTGAAACTTGCTAGGAATATTGCTAAGGACAATAAAAGGGACTCTGTGTCTATCAGACTGAGTAACAACCACAAAGAAGGAATAGACCCACTGCTTGAGGCAGATGGTGCCATCTTGACAGATGACAGAGAGTAAGCAGACTACTCAACTCAAATATTGCTTCTGTCTTCTCTATCAAGGAGGATGACCTAAAAACTGGAAAGTGTAAAGCAAAGATGATTAAGAGGGAATGGGTAAGGATATTTTAAGAAAATGAGTTTAAGTTTCCAGATCTAGTCAATTTTGTATCACAGAACAACAAAAATACTTGAAATGATCACAGAAAAGTTGTTTGTTATTTTTAATAAACCAAGAAAGTTAGGAAAAGAAGTCATGGGACTGGAAATTTTAAAGTGTTCCCATTTTTTAAAAAGAGGGGGGATGAAGTACAGATACCAGAGACGGGGATTTGACTCAAAGTCTAGCAAAATATTCCATCCGAAAGATTTGATGAACTTTTAGAAAAGAAAAGTTGATAACTAAGATCGACCTAGTTCATTAATAATAAGTTATACTTAACTAAATCAATTTCCTTTTCAAAATAGGATTACTAGAAGGTATTTGATGAGGTATCTCACATATCTATGGTCAAGAGAGAAGGATGGTTGTTGATATACTTGGAAGTATTTATATCTGATTATGTAACCATATGAGCTATATAATTTTCCTATCTTACTAAATATGCCTATATGAGTAGTCCAAAAAAAGTCTCAGTACAGTTTAATGCTCTTACAATTTATCATCATCATTAAGCTATTAATATTTATAAACCAATTAATTATTAAGATTGTATTAATATTTTCCAAACACTATGGAGGTAGCTAGGTGGTGCAGTGAATGGAGCACTGGGTTGGGAGTCAGGAAGACTTTAGATCAGTTTCAGCCTCAGATACTTGCTAGCTGTGCAACCTTGTGCAAATTATTAAGCTTTATCTGCCTCACTTTGGTCAACTTTAAAATGAAAGCAATATTATCACCTACTTTCCATGACTGTTTTGACAATGAAATAATAACTTAAAATACTTAGCGCACTACCTGGCATATAGTAGGCACCTAATAAATGTTTATACCGTTTCCTTATTTTTCCTACATATTTATATAATAAAAATTTAGGCACATACACATTGATAAATGTATATGGATTCTATATAAGGAAAAGTTTTTGAGTAACTAAAATTCTGCCAATATTATAATAGTTTTTCTTATGAAAGAGTAAATTTCCTCTTAATACACATATTAAAGCCTAGGTTGAATGACAGCTTATCAGAGATGTGGCATAATGGACTTTTCTTTGGGTTGGGAAGTGAGAATGGATGTCCTGGAATCATAGGATTATGAAGCAGGAAAAGTAGAAATATAAGGTAGAGACTATACTACATCTCATATTACTAATTCTATTACTTTTTGTCAGCTGTATTCAGTCTCAGTTATCCATCTTCCATTCTTTTCTTTTTCCCTTTTATCTGCTTTTATTTAATTGTAGTTACAAAGAGGTAGGTTCATGTAATATCACTATATATTTCAACCTCTGCTTCAGGAGTTAAGAGGATTAATGTTGCTTAACAGAGAATTGAGGGGTGTGGGAATATTTGATTCCCATAGCATGAATAGCTAGTGTTGAACAAAAGAGTTGACTGCATTTATAAAAAGTGTTTTAGATTTCCTGTGCTAGAGATGCCACATAAAATTTTACCCACAACCTGGGTACGATTATTTGGACAAGTTGCAAAAATTGCAAGATTTTTCTCAGAAATTTTTTTCTACTCTTAGCTGAGAACAAATAAAGAAGTCAAAGCAGAAAAATTGTGAAGGTTTGGAGCTCCTGTCATGATAGTTTTTTTTTTTTAAATTCTAGCTAGGAATACAAGAAAGAAAGATATCAATCTTTTATACATTTTGAACCCTGGCAGAAAAATGGTTATTCCTTGTTTCTTAGAATACAGAAGGGATAGGCACTTCCAAAAGACCCTTGTGTACTCCCAGAATTTCATGTCTATCCATCTTTCTCTGCCAGTTCTCCTACCACAAGCCAATCATCAACCTTGAGTCACAGATGCATTACCTGTGGGTAGCAGGGACCAAATCTGTGTCAGAGGTAGAGAATGTATATTCTTATATTCAGAGGGATATATCACTTCACAGAGACCTTTCCAGTGAAACAGAGGAAGAAAAGTCACCACAAAGGAGGATTTGTCCTTTAACTGCCTTTTCCCCATAACAGGTGGAAAGGATTTCAGCAATGAAATCTCCACTCTGGCAACCAAAACTGCAGCCCAAACACAATGATGCCCACAGGGGCTCTGCCTGCTCTTCTGGCTGCTAAGACACAATATTAACATCCAAATTGTGACAGACAAATTATTGTATTCATTTCCATTGCCACAGATTCTTGAAAATATAGCAGGAGGTTGGCCTTCTGGCCAGGGATGGAGGAGGAAAAAAAGAACACAATAGAAGCAATAATTATTTAACCAAAACAAAAGAATTCCCCCCACACACACACAAAAAAAAAAAACCAAAAAAACACAAAAACACTCTCTGCATCAGTACCAATGCAAATTACAATAGCAATATAATGAGGGTTAGGAGAATCATAGGAACAGTTTACCAAGTTTTCCATTTAGAATCACAGGCTATTTCTCAGTTGCAAAGTATCTAGAAGATTCTTTTCATATTATTTCTCTAATTTTAAAGATGAAGAATCGAAGACTCATGGAGATGAAGCAAGAAGAAGTTCACACATGGAGATAGTGGTCAAGTTGAAGGAATGATTATTTATTAAGCATACATAGTATACTAGGTACTTTGTGGAAACCTGGGCATCCAAGAAAAGGCAAAAACAGTCCTTTCCCTCAAGGACTCACCAGTTAATGTTGAAGAAACCAGACTTCCTGACTTAAAACATTATCTCTTTATAGAGTAGTTTAAAGCTATATCAGAAGCTCATTTTCTCATCAGTAAAATAAGGGAATTGAACTGGATGACTTTAAAGTCATTTTTTTTTCTCTCTCAAGTCCTTTAACCACCAGAAGTAAGCAGCATTTCTCTGACATTTATGAAGAATTTTTGCATACAGAAAGTTTTCGATTCATATATGCTAACACTTGGGCAAGGCTAATAATACCAATGGCTAAGATTTATATAGTTTTTAATAAGTGCCAGGCACTACGCTAAACATTTCATAAGTATTGCCTCATTTAGCAGGTAGGTGCCATTATTATCCCAATTTTTGAGATGAGGAAACTGAGGCAAACAGACTTAAATGACTTACCTAGAATCATAAAACTAAGGATATGAGGGTGGATTTGAATTCAGGTTTCTTTACTCCAGTTTTGATGAATAGAGATTCTGTATTCATCCTGGCTGTCCCTATCTCTGTTTCAGAT
The DNA here is from genome assembly GCF_027887165.1 of Monodelphis domestica. Taxonomy (NCBI): domain Eukaryota; kingdom Metazoa; phylum Chordata; class Mammalia; order Didelphimorphia; family Didelphidae; genus Monodelphis; species Monodelphis domestica. The sequence continues at coordinate 250,143,078 of NC_077227.1, forward strand.
TCCATTTGCCACTTTCTGGCAGCAAAATTTCAGATGGTATACTCTTATCTCTCTCTGACTACCACCCCAACAAATCCCTACTTCTTATCCTGCCTGTGCAATGTAGGTAAAACAAGATAGATTAAGGGGCAGCTGGATAGCTCATTGGATAGAGAGCCAGGCCTAGAGATAAGAGGTCCTAGTTTCAAATGTGACCTCAGAATACTTTCTGGCTGTGTGATCCTGGGCAAATCCTCATTGCCTAACCCTTGCACTCTTCTGCCTCAGAACCAATACATATAGATTCTTCTTAAAAAGGATGGTTTTTTGTTTTGTTTTGTTTTAATAAGACAGATCAAGGATGAGAGAGGAGATCTAGGATACATGGGAAGAGAGGCAGGGCACCTACTTACTCCTTCTACTCTCTAATTTGTAGACCACTTTCAATTCATTATGATGTAAATAGAAGAATTTGAAAGGCAAGAAAGAGACCTGGATTTAGAGGCTGAAGATCAGAGACTGAGTCCAAAGCTACCAATTGTGTGATCTTTGTAATTAACCTCTCTGGATCTCAATTTTATCATGAGTAAAATAAGAAGTCTTGTGGTAGCTTCATTCTCTAAATTCTAGCAAAATTCCAAAGAAGGTGATATCTCTTGGCAATATTGTAGTCTACTTGCAAACAACATGATGATCTGGCTAAGAGTTATTTCTAATGGAAATTAAAAGATCCAAGTAGTTTGGTCAGTTTCCATTTGGCTGTTGCTGGCAATCCCTCAAACAGCAGTCAAATGAAAATAAGGGGGGAAATTGCCTATATTGGAAATGTAAATGTATTCATAGCTGAAAAAATCCAAAAGATCTGGGTGTTTGCTCAATAGTGGAGGTTGGGGAATGGTAGGGAATATCAGAAAGTAAAGAATGCTGAGTAAAAAGGGTTTGATATCACTTACCAGTAAAACCAAAATTCATCATGAGTATCTATACTTTACCTCAGTTCTGTCATTTCTTAAATACTGTCCAAAAAGTAATTGGGTCTAAGGAGACACCTAGAAAGACATCTGGAGAAATGCCCATGGTTTTATTCCCTGTGCCGAAATCCTCACAGCTGTGCAAGGAGGATAAACTGCAGGTTAGAATTTAGAGTTCTTCTGAACAGTATGTACCCAAGAACTCCATGAGTTTTCACTGACAATATGGAGCAGCCTACCACTGATATGCCTAAAAATGCTGAATTCAGGACATTTCCCAAACAAGGAAAGACCAAAGAGTCAAATACTAACCAATACATTTCTATATTTTGATGATTACTTTCTTGAAGTTGTAAAAGGCATAAACATATGTATATACATAGACAGACACATGCATGTATCTTTATATACATATATACATTCACATATACATATATCTATTTAGTTATTTGGTTCATTACGTATTTATTTCATATTCTATCTATACATATCTATCTATATACATATCTATATATTTATATACATATATACGATATACATATCTATCATACATAGTCTATCTAATACATATCTATATTTATTTCAATTCTATCTATATTATGTTGCATATATTATTAATACATAGATATGTTCTGTACATTTTTCTATCTGGTCTTAGAAACTTCCCTTAAATCCCTTCCTTTCCTTAGTAACTGTTGCTATATAAACCACACACACACACACACACACACACACACATACAGAAAGAGAGAGAGAAAAAGAGAGAGAAAATAAGAGAAGGAAAATTCTCCTGGCACATAAATATAAGAGCAAGTAAAGGAAGCTTCAGAATTTTAAATGTAGCTAAAATTATTCCTTCTCATGATGTACTATCAAAGTCTGTAACATTTTGCATTGGAGTATTTATTCATATATGTACATATCTGTGTTTTATACATATTTATATACATAAAATACACATACATATATGTATACATTTATTATTTCTACAAATCAGTGCAAATTTCAAATAGAGTGAATTTAAAGCCAAGAAATTTTTAAAAGAAAAGCTGCCTCTCCTTATTGACCAAGAATCATCACCATGGATTTCCAAAGCTTGGGTATTACATTGTGAATATATGTTTAAAATAACAACAAATTAAGTTTAAAATACAATTATGCCTATTGCATAGATCAAATCAGGATATTTTTCCTCTATAAGGGTCTAGTCAATGACCAAACTCAGGATTCTTGCTTCATAATGTGTCTCTCCTCCAATATTTTCCTCTCTGCTTCTATCTAAGGATCTCAGTCTCTCACTATATTCATTGTAAAAAGGAGGTAGCTGATACCAAGAGATTAATCCAAATTAATGCAAATCAATTAGACAGTAAATGACAGAGTCTAAATATGAATATGGAACTTTTGATTCTAAATTTAAAGATTTTATTACTACACCATGTTTCCTCTCCTAACTGGGTTCCTTTCTCCATTTCGCCCTATTGTTTAATATTATGTATGTTTTTCATCTATTTGTTTAACAAATAGTTACTGCCTGATGTGTGCAAACACAGTAGGAGTATCTAAAAGGATAACTAAAAGAGATGAATAGCAATATAGTTTTTGTTCTCCAGAAGTTTTTAGTCTAATGAAGATTTCCTATGCATAAATATATATATACACACATAAATGCACACATATGTATGTGTTATATGCACATGTATTCAAGTAAACAAACATATAAGCATTTATATACAAAAAGACAATTAAATTCAATAAATGTTTATTGATATAAAGAATAGGATAAAGCAAAGGAAATATAAAATGTGACAAGAAAATTTGAGAGTGATTTCAATTGGGGGCATCAAGGAAGGATTCACAGAGAAGATGACATCAGAGCTGGGCCACAAAGGAAAAGGATTTCAATGGAAATGTGTATTTAGAGGGATTAAGGCATGGGCAATTTTCAAAAGAAGAAAGTCAAGTTATCAATAACAATATGAAGACTATTCCAAGTAAATAATAATAAGAGAAATGAAAACTGAAAAAAATCCTAAAGTTTGACTTTATACCCATTAGATTGGCAAAGGAAAATGATAACTCAAAGAAGAATTGTGGGAAGATAGGTTATAACAGTACTGTTTTATGGAGCTGTGAACTGATCTAACCATACTGGAAAACACTTTGGAACTACAGTACATTGAAAAAGTCACTAAACTAGGCACATGTTTGACCCATTAATAATTTTGAACTAGCAATAATACTGGTTGGTAGATAGTGCAAAGAGATCAAAAAAGAAGGAAAGAACTGTAAAGGAATACTTTTATTTCAATGTTTTGGTGGATGGAGAGGAGTGGAAGAAATGAGAATGGTAGGAACAGTTACAGTGATGTCAAAAAAGAAAACAAAAGGGGGGAAAGAGCTTTAAATAAAATTAGTTTCAAAAACAGAAACAAGTTTCCAAAGGGGACAGAAGCAAGCAGGGCAATGTTGATATGATTGCATTATATTTAAAATGAACATGCTCTAAAAAAGTTGTATATAAGATTCACAGGTCCATATAAAAGTCTTTTACTTTTTCCTTTGTATGTGGAAATGTCAATAGATTTATTTATTTTTTTAATGTTTAGCATTTTTTATGATCAAAAGAGAAAATATAATGATTGCATTTCTCATATAAGAATTAGAAATATGAAAGGGGACTTCCAGGTAATCATGGCTGCAATCTAGACGCCACACGCTTCCTCTCCCCGGCACCGAACGAACATCAAAGGAGCATAAAAATCACCTTTGGAGGAACAGAAGGACATCCCAGAACTCCCAGTACTCCACAGAGGCGAAGGTACATGGGGCTTGAACATTTCCACACTACAATAAGGAGGAAAAGCTTGCACAGAAAAGTGAACTGAGCTGCCCTTCCCCCACCCCACCTCCCCCACCAAACCAGAGTGAGCTACCTGAGAGCTCACCGGGACAGCGAGTGAGTGGGGAACGTCTCTGTCTGGGGGTGGAGGGGCACTCCAGGGTCCTTGGGATCTGGGGACTGCCAGGAAAAAACGTCTCAGGATGGTTCCACTGGAGAATCCGGCGCTGATTACGGCGGTCAGCGGAGCTGTACTTGGGGCGGCTGCGCTGAACATCTCCACAGAGCTAAACACCAGGGGCGGACCACACGTTGATTATCTGGGCGGAGCTGAATACCTGGGCAGTGTGGCTATGATCAGGGACCCAGTGCTCTAAGAAACCTCGGAGGCTGTGAAGAACTAGTCTGAAGCAACCTAAATTCACAGAAAAACCGCCCATATAACCCAGACCCCAGACCAAAAAGGAAAGGGGAATAAAACCACCAAAGGGATGGCTCACATGGCCCAAAATCAAGCCTCCAGGAAGAAAGGGAAAAAAAGTGACTATTGAAAACTTTTATGGTGGAAGTACCCAAGGAAAAGAGGAGAATGAGGAGGAAATCCAAAAAAAAATCAGAACATGCCTCCCAAAATGGAAACTATCAACAAGCTCTGGAAGATCTCAAACTGGAACTTATCCAAAAGATGGAAACCTTCTGGAAAGAAACATGGGAGAAAGAGATCAGCAGTCTGACAGATAAGACTGCTCAATTGGAAAAAGAACTCGAAGCATCCAATAGAAGGGCAGACAAGGCTGAAAAGCAAAACCAGTCCCTAACGACCAGAATTAAGCACCTCGAAGAAAGCGAGATGATAAAACAGCAAGAATCAATAAAGCAAACCCCAAAAATTAATGAATTAGAAGAAAACATAAAATATCTCACTGAGAAGGTCACAGATCTCGAAAACAGAGGGAGAAGAGAAAACCTCCAAGTTATCGGTCTCCCAGAAAAACCAGAGATAAACAATAAACTCGATATTATTCTACAGGAGATTATAAAAGAAAATTGCCCTCACGTTCCGGAGCAAGGGGGCAAAATAGAAATAGAAAGGATTCATAGAACACCTTCTATACTAAATCCCCAAAAGACAACCCCTAGGAATATAATTGCCAAATTCAAGAGCTTCCAAGAAAAGTAGAAAATCCTACAAGAAGCCAAGAAGAGGAGCTTCAGATATAAGGGGGCTCCCATAAGGATCACACACAACTTAGCGGCTAACACACTAAGAGACCGCAAAGCATGGAACATGATATTTAGAAAGGCAAGAGAGCTGGGTCTCCAATCAAGAATCAACTACCCACCAAAACTGACTATATACTTCCAGGGGAAAGTATGGACATTCAACAAAATAGAAGATTTCCAAGCATTTGCTAAGAAAAGACCAGAGCTCTGTGGAAAGTTCGATATCCAAGCACAGAAAGCAAGAGAAACATGAAAAGGTAAATATGAAAGAAAGGGAAAAGGAGATAAATCTTATCTTTTTCTTTAAGCTGAACTCTCTTCTATAAGGACTACATTTACATCAAATTATATATATTAATATGTGGGGAAAATGTTTTGTGTAACTCTCAAAAATTGTATGCATCATAAGAGTAGTTAGAAGAAACATGCATAGGGAAAGATTGGGGCATTAAGAAGATTTGGGGAAAGTGGGGGCAAAGAAAGGAAAAGGGAGGGGGGAACCGTCGATAATACTAAGATTAACTTCAAGAAATGGGGGGGACTCAATAGAATAATCTTTCCCATATAAAGATACACATGGGAAGGGGAGGGGAAGAACTCTCATATGAGAAGGAGAGGAAGAGAGCGTGAAGTAGAATTACTTAAACCTTACTCTCAGTGAAAGCAAATCTGAGAGGGAAGAACATCTAGATCCAGTGGGATCCTGAATTCTATCTTATCCATTAGGGCAAGAAAGAAAGGAAAATTAAGGAGGGGGAGGAGGGAGGGAGTATAAAAAGGGAGGGAAGGAGAGGGGGGAGGGGAAGGGAGCATAAAAATGGAGGGGCTAGAAAGGGAAGCATCTCAAGGGAGGGGACTAGGGGGACTGACCTAAAGTAAATCACTGGTTCAAAAGGAGAAAGCTAAAGAAGAAAGGTCAGAACTAGGGGAAGATATCAAAATGCCAGCAAATCCACAAATGACAATCATAACTTTGAACGTGAGTGGGATGAACTCACCCATAAAACATAGACAAATAGCAGATTGGATTAGAACCCAAAACCCTACCATATGTTGTCTTCAAGAAACACATATGAGATGGGTTGACACTCACAAGGTTAGAATTAAAGGTTGGAGTAAGACCTTTTGGGCCTCAACTGATAGAAAGAAGGCAGGAGTTGCAATCATGATATCCGACAAAGCCAAAGCACAAATAGACCTGATCAAAAGGGATAGCGAAGGTAAATATATTCTGCTAAAAGGGAGTATAGACAATGAGGAAATATCACTAATCAACATGTATGCACCAAATGGTATAGCATCCAATTTTTTAATAGAGAAACTAGGAGAATTGAAGGAGGAAATAGACAGTAAAACCATATTAGTGGGAGACTTGAACCAACCACTATCAAATTTAGATAAATCAAACCAAAAAATAAACAAGAAAGAGGTGAATGAAATCTTAGAAAAATTAGAGTTAATAGACATATGGAGAAAAGTAAATAGGGACAAAAAAGAATACACCTTCTTTTCAGTACCACATGGCACATTCACAAAAATAGATCATACACTAGGTCATAGAAACATGGCACTCAAATGCAGAAAAGCAGAAATAATAACTGCAGCCTTTTCAGATCACAAGGCAATACAAATATTGATCGGCAAGGGGACATGGAGACCCAAATCAAAAATTAATTGGAAATTAAATAACATGATACTCCAAAATCAGATAGTTAGAGAAGAAATCATAGAAACAATTAACAATTTCGTTGAAGAAAATGACAACGGCGAAACATCCTTTCAAACCTTATGGGATGCAGCCAAGGCAGTACTTAGAGGAAAATTCATATCCCTGAGTGCATATATTAACAAATTAGGGAGGACAGAGATCAAGGAATTAGAAATGCAAATCAAAAAACTTGAGAATGAACAAATTAAAAACCCCCAGAAGAAAACCATACTAGAGATCCTAAAAATTAAGGGAGAAATTAATAAAATAGAAAGTGACAGAACTATTAAGCTAATAAACAAGATGAAGCTGGTACTTTGAAAAAACAGACAAAATAGACAAAGTACTGGTTAATCTAATTAAAAAAAGGAAAGAAGAAAGGCAAATTAACAGCATCAAGGATGAAAAAGGGGATCTCACCTCCAATGAAGAGGAAATTAAGGCAATCCTTAAAAACTACTTTGCCCAACTATATGGCAATAAATATACCAACCTAGGTGATATGGATGAATATTTACAAAAATATAAATTGCCTAGACTAACAGAAGAAGAAATAGTTTTCTTAAATAATCCCATATCAGAAAAAGAAATCCAACAGGCCATCAAAGAACTTCCTAAGAAAAAATCCCCAGGGCCTGATGGATTCACCAGTGAATTCTATCAAACATTCATAGAACAGTTAATCCCAATACTATACAAACTATTTGACATAATAAGCAAAGAGGGAGTTCTACCAAACTCCTTTTATGACACAAATATGGTACTAATTCCAAAGCCAGGCAGGCCAAAAACAGAGAAAGAAAATTATAGACCAATCTCCTTAATGAATATAGATGCAAAAATCTTAAATAGGATACTAGCAAAAAGACTCCAGCAAGTGATCAGAAGGGTCATCCACCATGATCAAGTAGGATTTATACCAGGGATGCAGGGCTGGTTCAACATTAGGAAAACTATCCACATAATTGACCACATCAACAAGCAAACCAACAAGAACCACATGATTATCTCAATAGATGCAGAAAAAGCCTTTGATAAAATACAACACCCATTCCTACTAAAAACACTAGAAAGCATAGGAATAGAAGGGTCATTCCTAAAAATAATAAACAGTATATATCTAAAACCATCAACTAATATCATCTGCAATGGGGATAAACTAAATCCATTCCCATTAAGATCAGGAGTGAAACAAGGATGCCCATTATCACCTCTATTATTTGACATTGTATTAGAAACACTAGCAGGAGCAATTAGAGAAGAAAAAGAAATTGAAGGCATTAAAATAGGCAAGGAGGAGACCAAATTATTGCTCTTTGAAGATGACATGATGGTCTACTTAAAGAACCCTAGAGATTCAACCAAAAAGCTAATCGAAATAATCAACAACTTTAGCAAAGTTGCAGGATACAAAATAAACCTACATAAGTCATCAGCATTTCTATATATCTCCAACACAGCTCAGCAGCAAGAACTAGAAAGAGAAATCCCATTCAAAATTACCTTAGACAAAATAAAATACTTAGGAATCTATCTCCCGAGAGAAACACAGGATCTATATGAACACAACTACAAAACACTTTCCACACAACTCAAAACAGACTTGAACAATTGGAAGAACATTAACTGCTCATGGGTAGGACGAGCCAATATAATAAAAATGACCATCCTACCCAAACTCATCTATCTATTTAGTGCCATACCCATGGAACTTCCAAAATTTTTTTTTACTGATTTAGAAAAAAACATAACAAAGTTCATTTGGAAGAACAAAAGATCAAGGATATCCAGGGAAATAATGAAAAAAAAAATACAAAGGAAGGGGGTCTTGCAGTCCCAGATCTCAGACTATATTACAAAGCAGCAGTCATAAAAACAATTTGGTACTGGCTAAGAGACAGAAAGGAGGATCAGTGGAATAGACTGGGGGCAAGCAACCTCAGCAAGACAGTATATGACAAACCCAAAGATCCCAGCTTTTGGGACAAAAATCCACTATTTCATAAAAACTGCTGGGAAAATTGGAGGACAGTGTGGGAAAGATTAGGCTTAGATCAACACCTCACACCCTACACCAAGATAAATTCAAAATGGGTGAATGACTTGAACATAAAGAAGGAAACTATAAGAAAATTAAGCGAACACAGAGTAGTATACATGTCAGACCTTTGGGAAGGGAAATACTTCAAAACCAAGCAAGAATTAGAAAGAGTTACAAAATGCAAAATAAATAATCTGGATTACATCAAATTAAAAAGTTTTTGTACAAACAAAACCAATGTAACCAAAATCAGAAGGGTGGCAACAAATTGGGAAACAATCTTCATAAAAACCTCTGACAAAGGTTTAATTACTCAAATTTATAAAGAACTAAATCAATTGTACAAAAAATCAAGCCATTCTCCAATTGACAAATGGGTAAGGGACATGAACAGTCAGTTCGCAGCCAAAGAAATCAAAACTATTAATAAGCACATGAAAAAGTGCTCTACATCTCTTATAATCAGAGAGATGCAAATCAAAACAACTCTGAGGTATCACCTCACACCTAGCAGATTGGCTAACATGACAGCTATGGAAAGTAATGAATGCTGGAGGGGATGTGGCAAAGTGGGGACACTAATTCATTGCTGGTGGAGTTGTGAATTGATCCAACCATTCTGGAGGGCAATTTGGAACTATGCCCAAAGGGCGATAAAAGAATGTCTGCCCTTTGATCCAGCCATAGCACTGCTGGGTCTGTACCCCAAAGAGATAATGGACAAAAAGACTTGTACAAAAATATTCATAGCTGCGCTCTTTGTGGTGGCCAAAAATTGGAAAATGAGGGGATGCCCTTCAGTTGGAGAATGGCTGAACAAATTGTGGTATATGTTGGTGATGGAATACTATTGTGCCAAAAATAATAAAGTGGAGGAATTCCATGGATACTGGAACAACCTCCAGGAAGTAATGCAGAGCAAAAGGAGCAGAACCAGGAAAACATTGTACACAGAGACTGATACATTGTGGTACAATCGAAGGTGATGGACTTCTCCATTAGTATCAATGCAATGTCCCTGAACAATGTGCAGGGATCTAAAAAATACTACCCACAAGCAGAGGATAAACTGTGGGAGTAAAAACACCAATGAAAAGCAACTGCTTGACTACAGGGTTGGAGGAGATAAGACGGAGGAGAGACTCTAAATGAACACTATAATGCAAATTCCAACAACAGGGAAATGGGTTCCAGTCAAGAACACATGTGATAACCAGTGGAATCATGCGTCGACTATGGGAGAGGGAAAGGTGGGGGGGGGGGAGGGGAGGAAAAGAAAATGATCTTTGTTTCCAGTGAATAATGTATGAAAACGACCAAATAAAATAATGTTTAAAAATTAAAAAAAAAAGAAATATGAAAGGGTAAATGAAAATCTACTTTCTAGAATCATAATAGTTCTTTGTAACATAGACAGTGGTGGCCATTCCCAAAATAATTAACCCTTTCGAGAAAACTGCCAACTTATTCTATCAACATTTTTCAGTGGTAGGATGGGGTTAGGTTTGGGTTGAAGTTGTTTTTATCACTTCTCGTGATTATAACACTAAAAAGACAGCATTATAAATTAGATCTTTAACTAATCCTTAGTTTCTCACCATCATTTCTTTCACTTCTAGTAATGACAACCTTGATGATATTTCAGCTCCTAACTTTTGGTTTCTCGTACATTCCTTTGTCTTGATTCTCTTCTAAGCACACTGTTCCTTCAATCAGTACATTCCTTTTACTTCACACATTTGTTTTTTTTCTCCCAATGCTTCCTAAATAGAGGCATGTTCAAGTTTTAGTCTTAGAAGATACTTCCACGATTTTAATGATTATCTCTATAAAGATGACTACAAATACACTGGAGGATTTCTTTGAAATCTTATTTATTTTTAATTTTATGGATATCTTTTGGTTTTATATCACTTTTATTTCTGAATATATACTTTCCTTCTTTCTTCATAGCTGAGTCATTCCTTGCAACAAAGAATTCAATTCAGTTAATATTTATTGAGCACCTATTACATGCTAAACACTATGCTAAATGCTAGTGATACAAATAAGAAGAGTCCTTCAACTCAAGGAGCTTACAGTGGGAGCAGACAACATACAAAAGGGAGCTGAAAATCAGGGGGTTAGTGAAAGAGATAGGTGTGGGGGGGGCATATTGTTTTTGGGGTTGAAGCCAAGTGGAATAGATAATGGAAAATGGAGTTTTCATAAGGGACAGCAACCCAACAATACTAACCAACATATCAAATAGGTCTGAAAACAAATGCAATCTCTACATTCATAGTTCCCTGCCTCTAAAATGTAGAAATGAAGGGAAGTGCATTTCCCCATCACCCCTTACCCATTCACCCCTACCCCACATCCCATTGCCTTTCTGGGACCCAATTAAGTCTATACAATTCCATGGGATTCTGTTAATTTTATGGTTATTCTTGTTCTTTTCATTTACATTGCTGTAGTCATTGTGTATATTGGTATCTTGGATCTGCTTGTTTTATTTGGCATCTATTAATATTCCTTGCATGTTTCTCAGGATTCTTCATATTCCTAATTTCTTATGATACAGTACTATTTCTTTCAATTTAAGATGGAAGGTTACCTTAGAAGGGAAGGTTCTCAACTCTAGGAGTATTGTGCAGTAATTTGTAAGCTCAACGGAAAATTACGAAGAAACCAGCCTTCGGATAAAAATGATTCATTCGATAATACATGAATTAATTGGATTAGATTTATTGCTATCTAGTCTAAATTCTATTCTAAAAAAACACAAGTACATAGAAACTTCAGTCATTTTAAGCAATTCTTACTTATGATTCCACATCCTCAAATTATATTTCCTTGTAATATTGGCAGTGAGCACAAATACATCTCTTCCTCTGTGGTACACTTTAGGAGAAAAGAAGTGGAGTGTCCCTGCTAAATAAACTAAACCCTCAAACTAAAAATGTATTCCTCCTGGGCATGTAAACAACAAGCTGGTCTTTAGTACACAAAATATCCGAACAGATTGTCCTTGGCTGTTCACTATACTGTATGTTCTGGCACTTGTTGGTATATTTACTGTGTTCCTGTTAAAAAAAGAATTGATCTGAGGAAAACAGCCAAGTTCAGAATGTTTTTAAGTCTATATTACGCACTGTCAAAATAAGTTTTAAATATATGTGATACAGAATATCTGCAATTCAAAACAAAAGCATATGAAGGGAAAATAGAAAAATACTTTTAGTCCTATATGAATCACGTTAGGAGAAAAAAGTTTTAAGAATCTCTCCTCTTCCACCATGCTGACAAAGTTTAAAGATGGAATATTGGAGGAAGAAAGCTGAAAATGGCATTATGAGAGGGAAGCTTTGATGTTCATAAATGGAGGAAGATGGAGGAAGATGAAGGAAGAAGTGATGTTGATAGCAATTACCCCTGACACCATGAACAAGTCTTCTCTGTTCTCTGAATTTCAGTTTCACCTGCCAAAAGACTGGGGCTAAAGCTGCTCATTCAGGGATATCACTATATTTAAGGATACTCTGGTCCTATTTAGAAATATTTCTGCTCCATCTCTTCATTTCCTTATGATATAGTGGAAATATAAAAAATGATTATTTTTTAGAAAATGATTTTTCTCTTTGTTTTTATTTATTTATTTTTATTTATTATTATTATTTAACAATAATCACAAACATTTCAATATATCATTTACATTAAAGAAGATTGTATAATAAATCATGAACTGCTGTTATCTTTTAAGTATATATATAATATTTGTAAATAGAGAGTTTAAAGTAGGAACAAAGCTGCTCAATTGCTATTCTTTTCATATCTTTTTTTCTTTTTGTGGGATTTTAATGATATGTTTTACTGATATTATTTTCTATGCTTATCTTTCACTACCCATTAACCTACCAACCATATCCCCAAGTAGAAATTTTTCCTTAAAGCAAATATGTAATGTCCAGCAAAAGAAATCAAAACATTGGCAGCATTCTAAGAATCCTTCTGTGTCCACTATTTCTTTAGAATCAGTGGAACAGCAACCCACATACAATATAATCTCAAATTACTGATCTGGATTGAATTTTAATATAGTATTAGCAATGGGAGAAGGAAGGAGGTGTAACAGAGCCCTCCAACATTCCCAAGAGGCTGGCCTAGTGCTATTCACCAGCTCAATCAATCACGGCTACTGGTGTAAAATGAGTGCAAGGAGAGAACTCCTCTCCATTCCTAAGTATTTTATATACCTTATATACTAATTGTGAAACCCCAGAAATACAACATTCCTGCAGACAGCTATAAAATAAGGGTAGATTAAATAATTCCTTTACGATTTACCTTAAAGAGGTAATGGAAAAATACAAAACAATTACATTTTAGGATTTACAATTAAAAGAAGTTGTGGAAAGCCTCTAGATCAGGAATTCTTAACCTTATTTTGGTGGTATAGATCCCTTTAGCAGTCTGGTGAAGCCCATGAATCATATTTTTGTAACATATAAAATAACAAAATACATAGTAACCAATTATCTAGATTTCTTTTAAGTTCATGGACCCTGTGTTAAAAACTCCTATTCCAAATTCCTCATTTTACAGATGGAAAAACTGAGGCCCGTGAGATGAAGTCACTTGCTCAGGATCACAGAGATAGGAAGATCAGAACAAAGATTTAAAATAGGTCCTCACACCTCAAATATATTGATTTTTCTAACATACCATACTGCATCTCTTACTGATGAATATGAAAGAACTTTTTAAACTACAGGCCACTGCATAAATGTAATATGTTATTGTTTTCCTCCCTACTGGCTTCCCCAAATCTTTTACTCTGTCAGATTTTCTGGCAGTAATCAATGCATAGTATTCTCCCTGTGCTCCCCATCAAAATGTTTCTGCCTTATTTCCCATTTCTTCTTAGCCAGAGATTACTATAGGAATTTATATACTAAACTAACTTATACTAAGATATGACTGATACCAAATACTTTGCTTCTCATTTGCATTTTAATAGTGATGTTTGAATCTTCTCATCCAATGAATGAATTACTCAGGGCAAAATGTCAACCATTTTGGTAAATGGGTTGAGAAGGATTTCTATTTAGGAATATCTTTTCAGCACATCTTAAAACAATCTCAGTGTGGTCAGTGGATTGTTGAAATTTACAGTATGCCAATCATGTAAAGTGTAAAGGAAGAAAATGGCATATTGTCATGTTCCTTCTTTTCATTTAGCTTTATTTTATATTTGTCATTGTTCATTTGTTTCGGTCACATCTGGCTTTTTGTGGCTCCATTTGGGGTTTTCCTGGCAAGGATATTGGAGTGGCTTACCACTTTCTTCTCCAGCTCATTTTATAGAAGAGAAAACTGAGGCAAAGAGGGTTAAGTGACTTGTCCAGAGTCACTTAGCTATTAAGTATTCAAGGACAGTTTTGAACTCAGGTCTGGCACTCTTTCACTGAATTACCTACCTGTCTTTTATATGAGAAGTAACAATATAAAAGGGAGAAACTAAACACAAGATTTAGTAATGAAGAGAGAAGAATAACTATGTTTTTATGTGTGGTGGTAGAGAAAGAGGAGGGAAGGGACAAAAGCAGGGGTAGGTCCAGAGATATTAAATCCTCCTAACTAGAAAAGCCTCTTGTTCCCCCACACTAAATCATCATTGCTTTTGCCTCCTGAAAATTCATCCCTAAATTCTTCACAAAATTAAGACCTAGCCAGCATAAGAAGCCACTAGTAGTAACAAAGGTTGTTTTTTTTTTTTACCGCCCCCCCCCCTCCGGCTCCTGACATGGAGAGATTGATGGTGGCCAGTGAAAAGATGTCAGAAAGTCAACCTCCTGACTCCCACACTCTCTGGACACATTTGTCATCTCCAATGCTTTCTCCCCAGAAGGGACTTCTTGTCATGGGTCCTGACTTGAGTGCTCAGTGATCAGGGAGACAGAGAGGTGAGAAAGAGAAGGCATCATTCTTCATAACTCACTAGGTGAAGGAAAGGAAAAAGAGGAGGGGGAACAAAGAGCCACCCATGACTGAGTCTTGATTAATAACCATTCTTATCAGTGACAAATAAATGGGAAAAACACACAAAATGGGCAGGGGAGTAATACCAAATTTTATAGCTGCCTTCATGGAAAATATCTGCACCATAAGTTGCAGGAAAAAAATCAAGATCATCAAATCAGCTGGCTTATATTTAAAATCTGAAGATTTGGTATCTAAAAACAAATATAAATCCAGACTTGCCCATCTCATTTCATGGAAGACTGACAGCATTGTAAAAGATGCAGCAGGTAGATTAGGAAGGAGGTCACTACCAACTACACTGAGTTTTACACATACATGATTTCAATTTAATCCTTCTCTCCACAAAGATGGCAGAAAGCAATTGTAGACTGGACTAGGAGGCATAGGGACTGGTAGGATTTTCATAAAAATTCATCTTTATATGATGTGATTGGATAATTCTCTGGCTTTTTAAAAATGAGATCTATACAAAATGATATAGTAGGAGGTTCAAAGCTTAAACCTTCAAATTTCATAGCTATAATGGCATCTTTGAGCCTTAGCTTCCCACATCTGAAAAATGTCAGGACTGGGTATGTCATTCTTTAAAATCCAAGTGTATATCTATCACAATCAGTGATGGATCAGAAGGTTCTAGATTCAAATCCTAATCAATACAGATTCTAACTTTTTGATATTCAGTTCTTTCTACATTTAAGTCCTACCACTTAACATTGTTTGATGAGCTTCAGATTCCTGGTGTTAGAATCATTCCTTTGAAGTAGAGACTCATGTTTCTCTATGACCTCTGTTAAATCCATGCAATCCTTTATTCATCTGACAGCTATTTATTAAGCACCTTATATGCTTCCAGCAGGCACTGTACTAGGTGCTAGGAATACAAAGAGAAAAATTAAGCAATACTTGTCCTCAAGGAGCTCACTTTCTTTTTGGTGGGGAGGAAAAGGAGAAGGAACAACATGGATGAAAGGAAGTAAATATAAATCACTCAAGATAATTATAAAATAATTAATCTCTGAGAGTGGCATAAGCAATTTGAAGATCGGAAAATAGCACTTAAATTGAGTCTCCAAGGAAACTATGGATTATATGAGGCAAAAGTGAAGAGGGAGTGCATTCCAGGCATGTGAGGCAGCCTACACAAAAACACAGAGATGAATATGGAATGGGCTCATTGAATAGTAAAACCAATTTCAACCAGACAATTCCAAGGGGCTCATTCGGAAAAAGGATGTCCGCTGCCATAGAAGAAACAGATAGAGTCTGAATGTAGATTGAAACATAACATTCTTCACTTTACTTCCATGTATTTCTCCAGTGTAAGCAATATGTGTCTTGTTTTACAACATGTCAAACAGGAAAATATATACTTTATGATAATATATGTACAACCAATATCGTATTACTTGCCTTCTAGGAGAGGGGAGAGGAGTGGGAGAGAGGAAAAATCAAAAGAATAAGAAATAGATTTTTTTTTAACATAGCTAATGTGAAAATTTGTTTCTGTTGGATAAGCATATTTATTATATTTTAATACATATTCATAAAAATCATTTGTATTATATTATTGTCATGTTCCATATAATGTATATGTATATTTACTTATATAGATATATAAAATGGTAACTCAAATAAGAAGAAAATTTGTGTGTGAAGAATAAAAAGCCAAATAAGCCAAAAAAATAATCTGGAAGCAGATTATGATAAGCTTTAAATATTAAATAGAGAATTTTGTATTTTCTCTTAAGGGTAATATAGAGCTATCAGAACTTCTTGAACAGGAGAATTGCATGGTCATATCTATGTTTTAGAAACCTGAGTGTAGCAGCTATGTGGAGGTTGGATTGAAGAGGGGGGCGATGAGTCAGAAAAACAATTTAAAAGGCTGTTGAAATAGCCTAGGTGACAAATAAAGAAGGCCAGGTCTATGGTGAAGGTTATGCCAGTGGAGAAAAGGGGAGGATTGAAAAGATATGGGAGTAAAGACAACAAAACCTGGCCACTGATTAGTAATAGGGTGAGAAAAGTGAGAGAGAGGGAATATTCAAGATTGTCAACCTTTGTCAATAGAACTATGACAATGCTCTCAACAAAAATAGGCATGTAGTAGAAGGGGTTGATTTTGAGGAAAGTTAGTGATTCTGTTTTAGACATGTTGAGTTCAAGATATTTATGAGATCTATAAGTTCAAGATAGCAATAGCTGGAAATGTCTCAGAAGCAAATATACAGAAATTACTAAAGATTAATCTACTTCACAATTTGCCTATTAAGAAAGTCAAATAAAGTATGTTTACCAAATCAACAAAGCAATCCCATCAGACTAGAAAGAACAGAGAATGAGAAGACTTTGGGGATAAAAAAAATGTTCCACTTGGCATATACTGACTGGATGAGTGTTCACAGGGGCAAATGAGGAGAAAATCAATATTTATTTATTCTTATGGGAATAAATTATTTTTATTCTATTATTCATTCTATAGGACTATAACTTATTTTAAAGTTTCAGTGGTGAATCTTTTAGTATTTAATATAATTGTAATACTTTATCGACTTTAAAAAGTCTTTGTCATAAAATGTTTGAATGCAATGAGTGGCCAAATAAAGTTAGGATAAGCATGTAAGCATTCTGTAATGTTAGGTCTTGGGACTTTTGGAAATTACCAAGGCAGAGAATTGAGGAACAAAAACTCAGTTGTAGATTTAGAGTTCATTTTTAGTAGTAACACACCAGACTCATGTCCAACAATCTGCCTTAGGAAACCCTTCTTATGCAGACAGTGTTTTCACTCCATCACTCATTTTATCTTTTCTTCCTTTTTTCATATCTCAGAATGTTTCCACAAGGTTACAAACATACCTTTGGCTACTGTTTGCATTGGCTAGTTATTTTAGCCTCCCATTGACTAAGTTTCAGCAGGGTTTTCTCATCTTTTAAAGGAGGGAAATTGGAATGGTTGGCAGGAATAAGCTTTCCTGAAAAAAATATCATGGAATAATAAGAAATAGCCACTATACTTTATTTAGACTATTTGGTGAGATAGTACATAAAAAGGCCAATGACTTAGGATATAATATGAACAACCAAATTGTATGTTTCTGTAATATATATTATATCAATCATTTTCTCTCATGTTTGTATTCTATCATTTTCTCTGCTTTGTCACTATAGTATTAAAACACTAAAAACAGGGGCAGGACATACCAGCAACTAGTTCTTGGACATTGAAATATAAAACCAAATTTGGTATCTTAAATAATTCCTTTTTTAAAAACCCTTACTTTATGTCTTAGAAGCAGTACCATGCATTGGCTCCAAGACAGAAGAGAGATAAGGGCTAGGCAAAGGGAGTTATTTGACTTACCCAGGGACACAGAGCTAGGACGTTTATGAGGTAAGTTTTGAACCCAGGACCCCTCCTCCCATATCTAGGCCTGGTTGTATCCAGTGTACCACCCAGCTGCCATCCCCATTTTGTTTTCTTCAGTATTCTCAAAACTCTGTGAAATAGGTCCTATTATTTTTCCCATTTTACAGATGAAGAAACTGAGACTCAAAGACTTTAATTGCTTACTCAAGGTCACATATCTAATAAGTATCTGAAATAGGAACTGAACTAGGAAACAAGTCTATCACAATATTTATCTTCCATTCTTTTAAGGAAGACCTATGACTATTCTAATAACTGATGCTTGCTTTCAAAAACATCCCTGTTACTTAGGTTAGGGAGTAGTTCTTGTATTTTATAGATGGAGACTTTGAATATCATGAAGTCAGATAATTTGGGACAAAAGTCACAGCAGCAAAGCCAGAAGGAAGCCTAGGTCAGTTTCTCTTATATTTATGCTGAAATAATTTCTCCTAGGATATCTAGATTTTTTGGTCATGTCATATACGACCATTTATAACATTGGACAATATTACTTGATTGCATCTACTTTTAACTAAACAGTTTTTACTAAAAGATCATAGCAAAACGATTGCAGGGTTTGGGTTCAGCTCCTAATTCTGTTACTCATTTCCTAGGAAACTTCAGTAAGTCCTCTGAGGTCCTCTCTCTCTTGGTCTGTGACAAAGGGATGTCAAATTATGTAACCTAATTCTGAATTTAAGGATCAACCTCAAGATTCAGGTCCAGTTTTAGGGGAATTCTCAATAGACCAAACCCAGGATTTCCTTTGGGAACACTATAATTTGACTTGAAACAGTCTCTGAAATAAAACGAAAAGGGTCCTCACCTACTATGCAATCATTCGTACAAAGAAATATTGCACAAAGGACAACCTTAATTTAAATCACAAATAATTCACATGAGAACTCACAAATTCAAGATAAATTTCATTTGATCTCTATTAGATCCTTCCTCAGAGATTTATACAAAATCATGGAATCTCAGAGTTTGAAAGGATTTAGCCATCCAGTAATGGAACATCTTCCATCACAATCTATTCATTTTGGTAATGTTTACAAGAAATAAGTTTTTCTTTATTTCTTTATTTCAAGACTATTTCAAGTCTTTTTTGCAACTCCTACTCATTGCTCCAAATTCTGTACACTGGAACCAAGCTAAAGTCTCGTCTCTTCTCCTTTTGGCAGTCCTTCAAATGTTCAAAGTCTTTTATGTCTTAAACTCAGAGGGGTTCTTAACCTGAGGTTCATAGACCCATAAGAAGTCTTTGGAATAATGTAAAGTGGACTGAGAAATAAAAATTACATCTTTGCTTTCACTAACCCTAGACTTCCCTCATAAGTATATTTTATTCATTATGCATATTGTTTTATTAATATCAAGTACATATTATATATGTATATATATTACTTATGTATTTAAAAAAAAACAGTATTCAAAAGTATCCATTGACTTCACCAGACTTTCAAATAGATCCATGAACAAAATGGTTAAGAGTGTCTAATTTATATGATACATTTATGGTCAATGACTTCATCTGCCACTCTATCCATATAATTTACTACGGTTAACATCTGCAATAGTATTCACTTTTTCCCCAAGCCACCAAGCAAAAATTAGAGAAACACTGATATAGTATATTAGAGAGCCATGGGCATGAGACTTGGGTTTTAATCCTGTCTGTAACAAACTATCAGATCAAATTGCAACCTTAGACATGTCTTATAAACTCTCTGGGCCTCAGTTTCCTCAGCTGTTCAATGAAGACCAGAAAACCTCTAAGGTCCCTTCTAGTTCTATATCTATTATCCTATAAACATTACTAGGTACTCTTTTACAGCTTTGCTGAGATGCCAGAAACCTTCAATCAACTTGCCATTTGATATTTATTGACAAATATCACAAGCCATTAAAAAAATGAAAGTGATTGTTAATGACTGCTGAGATAATTATTCCACAGTTGTTTGCCATTTTCTAAATAAAAGAAACTTTTTTATCAAAATATCTGTGTACATTTTAAATAAAAATATATTCTGTAGAAAGGTTATGATAAATG
The DNA here is from genome assembly GCF_027887165.1 of Monodelphis domestica. Classification (NCBI taxonomy): domain Eukaryota; kingdom Metazoa; phylum Chordata; class Mammalia; order Didelphimorphia; family Didelphidae; genus Monodelphis; species Monodelphis domestica. Next base: position 250,163,335 of record NC_077227.1, read on the forward strand.
GGATACCAACTTAAAACATAGGTTTAAATAAATAAGCATAACTAGTTTGAAAATATTTATGTACTTTCTACTTTTCCTCTATTAAACATTCTCAATGAAAAACTATATTTTTTAAATATATCCATCTAGATCATGAGTTCTCAACCTGTGATCTATGAACTGTAGATAGATAGGTAGACAGACGGATAGATAGATACATAGACAAACTTTTTTTTCAATATAATTGGTTTCCTTTGTAATTGTGAAGCGTCAATTGGTTTCACTGATATGCCAAATCACAAAAAGATACAAAACCATTTAAGAATCCTTTACCTGAGTGAAATAAGCAAAGGAGAACATTGTATACAATAACAGCAATATTGTGGAATGATCAACTGTGATAGACTTTGCTACTCTAAGTGATATAATGATCCAGGACAATTCTTAGGGACTTTGGCAAAGAATGCTATCCACCCTCACAAAAAGAACTATTGGAGTTAGAATACAGATCAAAGTGTGCAATTTCCCCCTTTTGCTTATTTGGGTATTTGTTCTAGAGTTTTGGTTTTACATGATTACTCACAAAAATGATCAACAGGGAAATATGTTTTGCATGATAATACATGTATAACCCAGATTGAATTACTTGTTAGTTTCAGGAAGGGGGAGGGAAGGAAAGAAGGGAGACAGTTTTATCAGTAAACATATGTGGAGATTTGTTATTACATGTCATTGGTAAAATAAAATATCTTTATAATAAAAAAATCTTTTGCCCTAGGTGATGACTATTCTTTCCAAAGCAAAATTCAAAATTTTGCCAATGTGTCTCCTCCTAATTTTAAGTGAAACTCCAGTAGAATGGAGTCCCTAATCCAAAAACTAATCTCCCTCCACTTAATTTCTTTATCCTATCTTTATTATAAAAATGGTACTAAACACTATTCTTTTCCTCCCTTTTGCTTTTCAAAGACAATATTCACCTAGACCTTTTCTATAACCCAAGATGGTTAAATACCAGAAGGGTTTAAATTTTTTTAACTCTTTTCCATTTAAATTTTATTCTTAAGTTATTTTAAAGTCCAATGTGGAAGTAGATATTTTCACTCCTTAAACCTACTCTTTCCCCTGACTTCTCTATTTCTGTTGAGAATACTACCATCTTTCCTGTCCCCCAGACTCACAATCTGAGAGTCATCTTTGGATCTCCTATGTCCCTTACCATCTAAATCCTATCCTTTGCCCTTTCTTTTCAATCCTATCACCACAGTTACATCTCTTCTGTCTGTTCTTTCTCCTTCTTTTCCTGGGTATGACCATTTTTTTCACTGAAGCCTTTACTGACTATCACCTGGATTATTCTAATGTCTTTTTAATTGGCTGCTCTTATTCCAGGCTTTTGTCTTTCCAATCTATCTTTCATATACTTGCCAAAAATAATATTCCTAAGGCATATGTCTGCTGATAATGTCTAGTGGCTCTAAGATAAAACACAAAATCTTCAGAACAGCATTTAAAACCCTTCATAATTTGACTCTAAATTGATATTCCAGATAGTTAATATTGTTAATCTTTCAAAAATCTTATTCTACATCCTAAACTAACTTATCTCTAGTGACTTTGAGGAAGGCTGTGCTTTCTTCAAGAGCTTAAACACCACCATCTGTAGGAGGACTTCATATGCATAAAGTGATACTTGAACTCAGTTTTAAAGTTAACACAGTATTCTAAAAAATGAAGGTGAGTAGGGGCTGCATGTGTATATTTATTTTAACTTAGTATATGGGCCTAAAAAGTCACTAGAGATAAGCTTAATGGAACATCCTCAGTAAATAAGTTAATGATACATTACTCATCTTTAAAAAGACTAATAGACCTATCATATATCAGATCTCCAAAATCCATTGTACTTCAGATATGAAATACAGTCATTCCTTGCTATATTGCAGTTCACTTATTGTGGCTTCACTATATTGTGGGTTTAAAAAAAATCTAATTCTGTATAACTGAGTTTTCACCATATCACTTGATTTTACAGATGAATATCATACTGCAATAATGGAAATGAAGTACGCCACTACCACTTGTGCAAGTTTGCCAATGTGAGATTGTACAGGGCTAAGGGCAAAGTGGGCATTTCTGTATTAGCTGATGGGATGAAAGGGGTCCAACCACAGCAGGTGTGTTCTTTATCCTGGATACTGATTGGCTCAGTGTTTTATAAGAGAGTGGGAAAGGTTAATAGGAGTGTGGAAAAGGTTTATAGAAGAGTGGGAAGGATTTATAAAGTCTTTATGTATACACACACACACACATATATAATAAATATTATGTACGTACTTTGTGGATTTTCACATGTCACGAGGATATCTGGAAAGTAACTCTTGTTGACAGGTGAGGTATCATTGTATATAATCAAGCACCATGTGAATTGTTGCATCTGCTGTTAGGAAATTCTTTTCTTTTCTTTTTTGTAGGACTAAACCATTATATATTACACTTACATTGATACAATGAATCTGTATCTTTTAACATATCTATAAATATGTTTTTATTTATAATGATTCTATCTCTATTTTTACCTCTCCCTCCATCCTTCCATTGATCCCTCCTCCAAAAAATATAAAATTGAGAATCCTTCCATATTTTGATGGTACTGTGGGCCAGTTGACCATAATCACTGCTTACATGTAAAGTATATCTATAGATTAGAATGACACAAATCTTGTTAGGAACTTTCCACCTTGCAAAGGTAAGAGTTAATAAAATCAGGGCATAGATGCTTTGATTATAACTTGGGAAATTGTCAAACTATAATGCTGTAAATTGTATAAAAAAGCTAGATTGTTATGTGTATTCTCTCTCTCTCTCTCTCTCTCTCTCTCTCTCTCTCTCTCTCTCTCTCTCTCTCTCTGTGATTTTCTCTCTCTTCTCTTTTCTTCCCTCCCATTTTTCTCCCCTTCTCTCTGATTCCCAAGAACTGGTGTACTGCTCCTGGATGCTGTCTAAAGAAGCATCCTCTATACATAGACCAAAGCCAATTGTAACATAATGACCAACTGCAGCTGTTCAAAAGTCTAGTGGATTTAAGGAAGGCAAGTACTTTCCCCTGGGGAGTTTGAAGTCATTTGGTTCAATTGCTTTGATAGCTTTGTACTCTGAAGGAAATTGTCTTTTATAGGAAACACCAGCCACATATCCATGGCTGTCATATGAGAAGGAGACTTTGCTAAGAAACACTATTACCCAGAAAGATATAGCATGAATCTTTCATCTTGCTTGTGTCTGCCAAGGAAGGGAGCCATAGTGTTGCAATTTAAAGGCAAAAAGGCTAGTAGCAATGCCAATTTGCTTCAATAACCTCGTCTTCTTTCACATACAGATGTTAGTAGTATATCTATAATTTGGAAATTTAGGATGTCTGAAATAGGTGAATTGGAAATCCTTTGTAACTCCTGGCTATATGCCTGGAAAGAGAATTTTCACTAAATATGCAATATAGAACCACTCTGAATTCATTACCTGAAGTATTGGTTTTAATAACACCATGCCATCACTTTATATGATGTGATGACTAGAAATGAGAAACTTTAGAAATGCTTTGAGGGTATTTCTTTACTTATCTTTACAATGTTCAAGGAAGGAAGGAGGAAACATATGAATGATCATTTCCATTTAACTTGGATGAAAACTGAGACTGTAGGGAACTTAGTTATGCATTGAATCAGTGATGGGAGATTATGATAAGCTAGTTTTCAGATGCCCAAAGTCTCAGTTTCCTCATTGGTAAAATAAAAAGACTGAACAAGATGATCTCTAAGATCCCTTTTAGGCCTGACTTTTTTTTTTTGCTTCTGCTTTCTCTTTCATTTTGTTTCCTCCCTTCCCTTACAATATAACTTGTTGCCAGTTCATCTCATGATGACCAAAAGTAAACACAGGCATACCATAACACAATCTGCTTCACCATAGAATTTAATCTAAGGTAGTTTTATATTGGACCTTATCTAGGAAAAATCATTTTTAAAAATCTCAGAATGGGATGAAGTACAAATTCTTGGATAAAAATGCAAAATATTCAGTCCGATATTTAAATAATTTAGAGCCTGGCTCGAACCTACATTTTCATTCATACTTCTGACTCTTTGAATTCTCAGTGATCCAGTGAGATGGGCTACTAAAAGGTCTTCCTGACTCCAAAGCCAACCTTCTGTCTCCTGCCCTACATTTTCTCTCTTATCTTAACACCTATGGGGATAGAAGGGTAAACATTGCATTCAATTTTGTTGATAGGATTCCATTCTGAACAATGCATATCTATTTAGGAGAAAATTGGAAACAGTTCCTCAGTAGAACCAACAGTCAAACTTGAGGGTAATTTTCAGTCAATCTTTCAAATAAAGATCAAACGAATTCATGAAAAATGGATTTTCCTATAATCACTCATACTAAGAGATAGTGTATATATGGATTATCGGTAAGCTTAGTTGATTCCTAAAACCCTCTTGAGGCAAGTACTGGTGTCACAGTGGATCAAGTGCTAGGCATGGAGCTACATCAGGAAGGTTATGATTCAAATTCAATCACAGACACTTATTACACTTACTCGTTAATAGATGTTAAGTAAGTCATGTAATATCTGTCTGTATCACTTTCCTCAACTATGAAAAGAGAATCATAACACCAACCTCAATGGATTGTAGTAGGGAACAAATGCATATTGTTCTTTAAGCACATAACCCAATAACCCAGTGCCTAGAACATAGGAAGAGTTTAATAAATGTTTTTTTCCTCCCATCTTTCTCCTACATTAGAACTAAGGTACAATGAATTATGATCTTTTTCATTGTGTTGTATCCTCTTTGCTTCTTTCAGAGTTTTATACATAGTAATGAACAATTAAAATGATTTAAAATCCATTTATTCAAGTAGCAAAGCCATAATTCCTTATATGGACTAGATGAATCATGGACTGGAGAAGTTGGAACAGGACAGTTTGTAAAGACCTTTAATGACTTGTAGTCTATAATTGATCTTAGACACAATAATAAACCCCTGGTATTCATTGTGTGGTGTTCAATGTAATCAGATTAGTACTTTATGAAAACCATTGGTAGTTGTATAGAAGAAGAGATTGGAAGGGAGAAGACTTGAGACAAGAACTCAGTTATGAGACATATATTCAGGTGAGAGATAATGAAGAGGTTAGAAGAAAAGATGGAAGAATAGAAGGGTCATAGGTATAGAGAAAGGAACAAAGAAGTTATTTAGACCTTTCTCATTTTATATTGGATGAAACTGAGGCTCATGTTCAATGAATGACTTGCATAAGGTCACATAGGAACTAAAAGTTTGAGACATGTTTCAAATTCAGGTCTTTTGATTCATCAGTAGTCCTTGGGGGAAATACCATGGGGTTCTGACTTCCATAATTGACTAAATAAAGACCCTTTTGCATGAATGAGTAAAGCATGTCTTTGGGGGCATGCTTGTCAATTCCTGGTGGGCGCAACACTTAAGGTCCAAAACATAATATTTAAACTATGTTCCCCAAACTCATAGGCTTAGATTTAGATGTTAGTTGCCCACATTTATGAAGAACCATGGACATGTATCGCTACTGGAAGATATTTTAATGTATTTGGATTTTACTCTTTCTGATTCTATGTTTATTAGTAAACAGCTGTATACAATTCTGTGTATTGTTTGATCAACTACATTAATTGTGATTGAATTAAAATCTGGTAGCAATGAAAAGATGGTGGCATTTTCTCTTTGGGTAAAGGCTGAGATAATAGCCTAGAGAAGTAAATGGCATAGGGCAAGGATGGCAAAACTTTTAGAGATGGAGTGCCAGTCCCCCCTCCAAGACTGAGTGCCATGCTACACCCCACAGCACCCTTATCCAAGACAGGGGAAGAAAAAATCACTGCCATTGGACTGCTGGGCAAAGGGGCCAGTTGATGAGAGGTGCATGTTGAGAGAAGGAGGAAGTGGCCTGAGTGCTCTGCTCCCCTACAGCTTTGGTGCCTTTGAACTGCCCACTTTACCCCATGTTCGTTCTCATTGGGTTGCTAGGCAGAGGGGTGGGTGATGTGAAAAATTTTGTTGGGCATAGTGGAAAGTGGTAGCCAAGCAGCTCTGCCAGAGTCCCTCTGCCTTTCTAGTAACCAACTCTGGTGGGGGGTAGGGGTTTTGAGGGGAGAGTAGCCCACGTGTGCACAGAGATCTATGTGTGTCATTGTTGGCATCAAAAGGTTCCCTATGCCAATAGGGAATAATGAAATTTAAGTCACAAAGAAAATAAACTTAAATTCCTGGCCCTGACATTTATAAGTAGCCATATGATCATGGACAAATAATTTAACGTAGACCAATTTCCTTAATTGTAAAAAAAGGGGGTGAATATGATAGTGTTTATTTCACTAAGCTATTGTTAGAATCAAATAGGATGAACTAGGTAAAGCGTTTTACAAACTTTGCTGTAATCTATGTCAGTTACAATATTCCTGTTGCTGTCATTATTTTCATCCATTCCTACCGAATAAACCTCTAGATTGAGACAAGTATTGCTATACACCAAAGAAGCACAACTAGGGGAGACAGTTGGCCCTCTGAGAGCCATAGAGAGTTTTCTGTCTCCCAGAGCATTTTCCGGTGTCAAGTGGAACATATAACTATTGGACCCAGGCTAATGGCCAGTAGCATCCCCTGGTTGTTAACATATCCAAGGATTTTAGGGCCATAACGGAGTAATGACATCATCTAGTTTATCTCATTTTATTGATGAGGAAATTGAGGGAGAATGATTAATTTGAGGTCATACAGATTTCATACCTAGTTCTTCTGATGATAAATTCAGTGCTTCTCCAACTATAGACTGCTGTAAATTAAGCCGAGTGGCTTCCATTCAAGCAGAAACATGATCATAAAGAAACTATAGGGCAGAGAGTTTACCCAGATGTTTCTTTTACTTTTCCATTCAGTTACTCCTGTAAAATGTTATAAATCAAATTCTTGAAGCCATTAAGAGCCAATGAAATGCCAGCATCAGTGTTGTCACACATTTTGATCTTGTCTTGCATTAATGCTTCTGAATCAGTATTGATCATGATTTAACTTATTTTTGATGGCCTTAAACATTTGATATATACTTTCTCCTAACCTAATTACAGGGAAATACACACAATGGACTTCCCATAGGGTCACATAGGCAAGGAAAGAAAATTGCCACAAAGATATGAAGGGGATGGCTATGTATCTGAGTCACTTTCACTGCCTTGAGTATATTGGTAGATGCAAGATTTAATGATCTTATAGAAGATACCCAACATCAAAATGATGGAAATTTATTTCTTTGCCAGTACCCAAGACATTGAGAAATTAAAAATGCATGCTTGTATAAATTCTGAAGGATTTTGTTTTGTTGAAATAGAATCAGTTATTTTTCCGTTCTTTTTCATAAAAGTTCAGACCTCAGTTTCCTCAGCTGTAAAAAGGAGAGGGTTTGATTGAATAACCTATGAGGTCCCTTCTAGCACTCATGTAATCATAAATCATCTAATAGAAACCATACCTGTGCAAAAAAAAAAGTCTTTTTAATTCATTCCTGATGTACACATTTAATATAAATTGTACTCCTCTTTCCAAAGTTTTAAAAATTCATTTCAATCTCATCTGCACACTGTGATTGAATGTACATGCATACTATGTGAGAGGACACCAGAGGCCTCTTGGTTCCCTAGGGTCCTGAAAGATGCTTGCCTCTGGTCTCACATGACTCCTGGTATCCAGAAGACTGGCCTTTGACTTGGACAAGTCTATCCAACCAGAGAAATCTAGAAAAAGTGCCCTCACCATAGTATAAATATCAGATTGAAAAAGCAGCTTGGGGTTGTTTTTTTTTTTGCTAGTAAATAAAAGATGAGAGGCAAAGTCAGATTAGCTAGGTGATCAGCTATGTGAATATATGTCTTTTCTCTCTCAAACCCACTTTCACTGTCTAATAAGTAATTATAAATTAATATATAGTTTCCAGATAATTTTAACCTGAATACTGACAAATAACTAATATCAAGAGGAAGACTTATATTTTGAGTGAGATCACTACTTTTGGGGGCAAGTCATTCCATATTTGTAAATATCTAATTGTTAGGAACTTAAAATTTGGCCTCAGCTTCCACTAATTTCTCTTAAAAAATCTTTGTACTCAGGGGTCAAATAAAACAAATCTAATACCTCTTCCTTAGAAAATAGTCATTTACATTCTTAAAAAAACCTAGAAAATGAACCAAACCAAAAAAGAAGCAAAACTCTTACATTCAATCTTATTATCATCCTAAGTATAGATTCCAAGGCAGAAGAACAGTAAGGACTAGGCAATGGGGGTTAAGTGACTTACCCACAGTCACATTCTAAGGGAAGCTAGGAAGTGTCTGAGACCAGATATGATCCCAGAACCTTCCATTTCCAGGCCTGGCTGTCTATCCACTGAGCCACCTAGCTGCCTCTAGTCATTCAAATTCTTACAATAAGCAGAATACTATAAACATAAAAGGAAAAAAGTGGTTTGAGTTTGAGAAGTTTCTAATACTTCAGCTGGCTTATATGAATCTGAATCTTCTTCTTGCTATTATTACGAATAGCTAACATTTATTTAGCACCTGGGATGTGCCAGAGGCACTGTACTAACCGCTTCATGATTACTGCCTCATTTGATTCTCATGACAACTCTTGCAGTGCTATTATTAACCCCATCTCATAGACTGGAAAACTAACGCAAACAGAGGTTAAGTAACTTTCCCTGGGTTACACAGCTAGTAAGAAGCTAAAGCTAGATCTGAACTCAGCTCTTCCAAACTCCAGGATTAGTACTTTACTGTGCCACCTACCTCCCTGATTCAGAATTCTGTTGCACAGTAAGATTTTAGGAATGGATAAATACTTGCGTATATAAAGAATTTATTCATGTGCAAATAGAATTTAATCCCCAAGATCCATTTCCCCCCATGCCTGTGCAATTTGCATGTGAATGCTCCATGAACACATAGGCATGCAGGGAAACAGATCTTGGGGAGTAAATTCTATCTACACATTTAGATCTTACTATGGGGGAAGTCAGGTGGCTCAGTGGACAGTCAGGCCTAGAGACAAAAGGTCCTGACTTCATATCTGGCTTTGGACCCTTCTTAGCTGTGTTACTCTGGACAAGTCATTTAACTCCAATTACCTACCTCTTGCTGCTCTTCTGCTTTGGAAGCTATACTTGGTATTGGATATGATTATAAGACAGAAGATAAGGGTTTGAAAAAATGAGTTTACTATTATTGTGCTAAGCATTTGAAGATAAAAGAAAACTATTGATATTTTCTAATCCAAAGTAGTCCACGTTCTAATGGAAGAGACAATACATTTGAAGCACATATGACAGGTTTGGGGTAGAACACATGAGACAACACATATGAAAGGGTTCAGGTAAAAATCAGATGGAAAAGATTCATAGCAAAGTGAATATTAATGCTTCTGCTGTAATGTCATTTCCATAGGTAAAATCATATTGGTTTCTAATGCCAAACTATTTGATAGTATCAAAAACTAATAAGAACCTCCCCTAAAAGAACAGCTACATGGAAAGAAAAGTGAATAGAAATTTAGTTGAGACTTTATTATTATATGAGCCAGAGGAAACATTGTTATCTTGATATACTCATCTCTAAAATGGGCAGGATGCCTCTTTGTTACATGGATTGTTACCTTTCAGCAATTGCATTTTTCTTTAGATAACCATCTCTTCGTTGAACTTCTCCCCAGCTTCCTTTGGATCTGTATTACTAAAACAGAAGGTTCTCTTCATTTTTCTCAAAAGCCATCAGACTAGCCACTGCAGGGGTGAGGGAATGGTCTCTTAACAAGTGTTTATAACATGAAATTAACTTCTAGATTTTTCTCCTCCATTAGTTACTTACTAGTATTGTGAATTTGGTCAAGTATTAGTATAGAAACAAGGTTGTAGTTATCATTCATTATTCTGTTTTCCTGAACACAATAGGTCCAAAAGGATAATGGACACTTTTCAACCCTTTCTAAATATCCTCACCATCATGAAAAGAGCTAAAAGGAAATTCTTAGAATTTCCCTCCTCATCTTCTTTGACACAAATATTGACTTTTCTTGCTTTTCCTTTCTTTTTCTGTCCCTTTTTTATTATTACAAATTTAAAAATTACTGGACTATAGCCCCAAACACTGCAGATTTCACATCTTGTTTGGTCTAATTTTATCATTTGCCTTGCCAAAATGGTTTCATCAATGAGATTGCATTGCAGGAGCTCTACTAATCAATTCTTTGACACTTAATTAAGAACTCTGCTTGTCTTTGAGGATCTGAAGCCTGAAATAGTGAAGTCTTTCAATGTGGAGGGTAGGTTGTTAGAGCTTCTGGCAAAAAAGGAGCCTACATCTCTCACTACCTCTGCTGTTCTTATAGCTTTGATATTACTTTGAACTTATAGATAGTGTCTTTCTAGTCCCCTAGTCTCAATTTTCTTTTCAGTTACTTTAATCTCCGACCTGCTGCTGGTAATGGCTTCAAAAACCCTTGAGGGTCTTAGATCTATTCTCAGACAGATGCTGCCAGGGCAGTCTATGGGAGTCAAGACCACAGGCTTAAAACTTCAAGCTATAATCCCTTCAGGTCTCATGATCTTGCCTTAGTTGGGCCTGGTCACCATACAGATGAAGGAAGACAAATAAAAATGATGGCAGTAAAGGCATCAAGGTGAGCATTGGTGCTAAAAAGATCATAGGATTTATATTTGGAGGATACCTTAGAAAGAATTTTATCTAACTCTATCATTTTACCGGTGAGCAAACCAACATATCAACAGATAAAATAACTTGACCAAGACTATATAGGTAATAAGTGGCCTAGTAAGGATTTGAACTCAGGTCTTCTAATGTCCAACTCTGAACTTTTTAAAACAATGCAGAATACAGATTTCCAAAGTTAAGGTGATCTCTTGAGCAACTTAAACCTTACAAGGAAAACCAAATGTCATTCTATCTGAATTCAAACACTGCTCTAATTCCTTAAGAAGAGAATCATGTAAAATTTAGAATAAGACCATCTCTAGACAGGATATTAGATTGCATCCATTGAATGAAAAGTTTTTTGACAAATGTCCACCTCCGATACTATCATTTATGTAAAATTTACGTGAAGATGGTGTCCGTAGGTCACAGTTTTGGTTAGAAAATATTCTACAAATTTAGATGATATTCATGATTTTGATCCAATATTGGCCTTTCATTGGATCAGTTTTGATTTATTTTCAAACCCTAACTTTGTTTAAAGAATAGCATTGACTAAATAAATTCCTGGAGGGGCATGATTCATGGCACTCTGTTTGATGCTATTGGATATATAGAGATCTCAATTGTGTGCTGTCTCTGCTTCCAAGAAACATATACAAATGGCAATATTTTAGATGATATAGAATAAATATAGTAGTATCTCATTTTAGATGGTCAATATGTTCCAAGGCTATTTCCTAAGTCAAAAATTATGCATAATAGGAAACCCTGTTATTTAATCAAATCTATCTTGCCCTCATCTCTCTGCTGACCTCCAATCTTACATCTCCATTTGCCTTTTAAATATCTCAATCTGGATGTGTAGTATACATCTTAAATTCACCATATCCAAATTTCTTATACAAATATACCTAGGCACTTTGTGACTTTTCTTAAGCTCATCAGAGTTACCAGCATCACTCTTCTTGTATTTTGTGGCCATTATTAATAACTAAAAAGCATTAATGAAACAAAGACAATCACTCTTCTGATGGGCCTCAACTTGTTACAAGAGAGAACTCCGGACAAAGACTGATGGCAGAGCTAACATTTGGTGCAAAACAATGGAATGAATCACATTAACTCATCTCAGGGTGAGATTGAGTGTAATTGGGTGAATTGCTGTGAAACTTTATGCCACCTGAGAAAATGGCAGGGATTTAATTAAACATTTTAATTTTATGTATTTTTCTGCCATTTTAATTTTATTATTTGCCAGTTGCATATACCTAAATATGCAGGTGTTGAGTTTGCATAAAACAAAGTCCTACTTACTATATGTAGAATGATGGAGCAAGAAGATCTCACAAGAGAGGAAGCATCAATAATTTGTCTGAATGGAACAAATGGTGTGGCAGCATATTGAGGGTCAGTTAACCATAGGGGTGAAATACCTTGCAGTTCTCAAGCTCTTTTAAAATTTTTTTCAAACCCTTATCTTTTGTCCTGGAATCGATACTGTGTGTTGTTTCCAAGGCAGAAGAGCGGTAAGGGCTAGGCAATGGGGGTTAAGTGACTTGCCCAGTACCACAGCTGGGAAGTGTCTGAGGCCAGATTTGAACCTAGGACCTCCCATCTCTAGACCTGACTCTCAATCCATTGAGCTACCCAGCTGCTCCCACAAGCTTTTTGTTTAACCTACTGAGCTAAAGAGAGCCATTGTATGACTGTGGAGGTGGTTGTATTGAATTGGTAAACTCTAATTTCAGACAACTTTGGCTTCAGCATAGGAAAGAAAAAAACCTTAAATTATAAGAAGGAAAAAAGTCAAGATGAAGATAACACTGAGTTCTTGCATCTCAATGAGCTTTCATCAAACATTTCAATGATTTAAAGTTAAGTGAATTAAATATATAGATTTAAAAATTGATTAAAGTCTACAAGGGTTTTGAATTAGGGAAAAGTAGAAGAAGGGAGTGCTTAGATCAAAACCTATTTTATTGAATTCAATTTTTAAGTTGACACTCAGCAAGTTCAAAACATAACAGGGTTCAGGAATTCAAAGTACAGTACTCATGACACTTGTCTCGGCTAAATATTTAGTTAATGTTTCTAGTTTCTTTGTATCTTTATATCTAATTTTCAGAGTTTGTAGTTTTCAATATGAATACAATATACAAACATATATGTATGAATATATTTAATCTTAATATATTTAAAGACTTCTATTATTTCAATATTGACAAAATTATTTCTTAGTAAAGTCTTTTTTGATATATTCATGATGTGTCTAGATACAGTATCAATACCTCTTTGAAGATCATGATAATAAATGTAGATAATGAGTAAAGATTCTTTGGTGTTCATGATCATAGAAGGATGGAGAATATCACATGTAGTTTCAGATGGAAGAAAGCTCATGGATGCATTCTTCTCAATTGTGTTATGACAATTCTTGCCAAAGCACATCTTGAACAAAAGTGTTCCTTCTTTATGAGTCATCCCTGAATTTCATCCTAAAAACTTTTGAAGGGCATGACTAAACCATGGGCAATCATAAGGATAGGACCTAGATCAGCGATTTCATTGGTGCGGGGAACTCCTTCGAGAGGGAATTCTTTTTCAATTCATGTCAGCATCTTCTCTTCAATTTATAATCTTAGAGAGTTACTTTGAGTATTGAGAGATTAAGTGACCTTCCCATAATGATTCAGGTCAATCATATGTAATATTAAAATGATAGGAGATTGTTCAATAAAAAGTGCACTAGATTTAGAGTCAGAAAACACAGGCTTCAATTTTAGCTCTGCAATTTATCACCAGTCTGATCTTGGGCAAATAATTTTACTTTGGGGGGCTTCTGTTATCTCATGTACACAATGAGGGGTTTGAACTAGGTCTTTAAACTTTTTTCTTCTTTAAATTTATAATATTATGATCATAAGAATTTACATTTATTTTTATATTTGTTATTTTTTAAACATATTCTCTTCTTTATAGTTAGCATCTAAAAATATATTTTTATTTTATTTATGTCTGCTCTTTAGTACCTTGCCTCTTCTCAAATCTACTGAGTCTAACTTAGTCTAAGCACCTAATTGTTAGCTCAGCAAAGGGAGGTTCTATGGCTAAACTCTAAGAACAGTAAGGAAAAAGATATAGACATGGCTGTATCATTGCTGGGACATTCAAAGCCAGCATGTACAAGTAAGGATTCCATTGCTCATATTTGGAAGTTGTCCTTCATCATATTGCTCAGTTGGCATGTTGTAGCACATGTGAAACGGAAAAAGGAGAATAGTGATATATTGCCATGGTGAAGCAACATGTTGGCATGGTTGTCAGTGTGTTTTCCCTTTGGTAGAAAGTGTTTCCCTGGGGAAAGGAGGGTCTGGGCCATGCTGCTAAGCTTTCTGAAGTCCTGAAAAGAGAGAACATCTAACATACTTTCTTAAGTTGGAGAAGGTAGCATTCTTAATGGCAACTTTTAAACTCCTTTAATTTGTTTGTAAAAGGCCAGGGAACACATACACACATGAGCAGATATACACATACTAGGCACACAAAAGATGCTACTTACTAATTCAATTTAACTAAATGAAGAAAACCTGACAGCATATTAAGAGTTATTAAGGGAAAAGTATAAGATGGTAGGAGTCACCTGACTCTCATTTGATAAACAGAAAAGTCTTCAGAATGGTAAAAGGAAGAAACAAAAAAATAATAAAGTGAAATTATTACTTTTTAGGAGAAGTAATTTTAATGTGGGGTTAAGTAATTTTCATAAGAAATAGGAGCATCTTCAATGCCACAACAGCTTAAATTTCATTATCATTAACACATTTTAAATGAAGAAATATCAGAACAATATTCTGAGATGTTGATTTTAAAATAAAAATAGATCTATATTTGTCTTGATATTCTAGTGTAAACTGAACTTAGAAAGTAGACTGATTAAAAACATTGTATGTATGGCACACCATGGAAGTGGGGCATTACAGGGGTCAGGGGGCTAGGACAAATAGAAAAATGTTATTAATTAGGAATGTAATAACAAAGTGGGCTGATTCAATTTGTATTTAGTTAAATGCTACTTCTCATCTTCAAGAAAGTTCTGAAAAAGACACTCTGAAGAAGTTAATAGTTTCCTTTAAGAAATGTGCAAATCTCTCCTATTTGTACTTTTTTTGTATGTGTGGTCAGAGAGAAAAATGGGGAAAAAGTCCATTTATTTCTTCACAGAGAATATGATTTCAAATTTCAATTAAAATGAAATGAGCAGCAGGATTATCACTATAGAGCAGGCTCTGGGAAGCAGCAATAGGCCTTCTCTCATTGCCATGGCAACTGGTCTCATTGTCAGGGCTACCTTCTTGCTCCATGTAATTGTCGGTGTGTGAGCTAAACTGATAATACACAATCAATACTCCATAAGCAGCAAACAACATTTTGAGCCTAGGAAAATCCTTGGGAAAGAGAGGTCATTTATTATTTTTTTTATAATTATGTGCTGATCTGTAGGTCTGATAGAAGAGGAAAGCAAACTGTGTGAACAGTCTTGTCCAGACCAAACAACTTCCACACTAGATAAGGTTTAGCAGAGAAGCTATGGGTTTGGATGAGTTTAGAGCATCATGAAGTGGGAGAACTGAAAATATGCCCTTGCATATGTCCTAAAGTGGGAAGGGGAGTGTCCTTACATAGAAAGAAAGTTGTCCAGAGCAATGCTGAGTGGGCTAGGGAGAGGACATTCTCTGGACTCATCCCATTCTTGTGTGCCTGTAACTTTCCTACTTGATATATCCTATGTCACTTCAGGATAATTTAATGAATTTCTAGAGTTAAATTAGATATGTGGTAAATCACTTTAAAGACATTAAAGATCCACAAAGAGATTTCAATCAGCTATATAAAGGTAATATGAAACAGTGGAGAAGAATGTTGGTTTTGGAATCAGAGACCCCAGACTCAAATCTTGATTCTGCAACCTAGTCACTATGTGATGAAGGGCACAAAGTCACTTAAAATCTCTGGGCTTCATTTTCTCATCTTTAAAATCAGTACTTAAGATAATCTATAAATTTCCTTCTAGCTTAAAATCTTACTTTACTAACTTGCTTTCTACTTAAATAATTACTGAATCTGAAGCACAAACTAGATTGGTATCCCCAACCTTCAGAGTGTGTGTGGTAGGGAGAGGCAATTCTTGGGTTTTTCTTGGCAAAGATATTAGAGTAGTTTGCCATTTCCTTCTCTGGAATCCCTTGAGCAAGTAGATTAAGTCAGTTAATACTTAAAGAAATTGATTCACTCTATTCACTGGAAGGTCAAATACTGAAATTTAAGATCAAATACTTTGGCTACATAATGAGAAGGTACGATTCTTTGGATAAGATCCTGATTTTGGGAAAGATGGAAGGCAAAAGGAAGAGGGGATTACAAAGGTTGAGACAAATAGATAGCTTATGGAAACAATGAGCATGAAGTTGGACGGATTTCAAGAGATGGTGGAGAATAAAAGGACCTGGCATGCTATGGTCCATAGGGTCACAAAGAGTCAGACATGCCTAAAGTACTCAACAGCAACAAAAAATCTCAGGTACTATTACCCTATGGGGAAGAGTAATAGAAGCTTGTCAAAGCAGTGCCAGGAATCTTTAGTTTATATCTATAGGTATTTCTTCCACATTATGGATTTTCCCATTGCAGTTTCAATATATCACAACTTGTCATAAGAAATCAAATGGGAATTTTGGAGAAGTGCTGTGGAAGCTGCAGATGACACATGAAGGTCAACAGAAAACAGAGAAAAAGTTTAGGAACTCAGAAATGCATGAATTATGGGTAGTATTATATAATATCAACATACTTTATCTTTTTTTTTTAAATAAACCCTTACCTTCCATCTTGGAGTCAAGACTGTGTATTGGCTCCAAGGCAGAAGAGTGGTAAGGGCTAGGCAATGGGGGTCAAGTGACTTGCCCAGGGTCACACAGCTGGGAAGTGTCTGAGGCCAGATTTGAACCTAGGACCTCCCATCTCTAGGCCTGACTCTCAATCCACTGTGCTACCCAGCTGCCCCCATACTTTATCTTTTATTAACATAAACATATATTACTTCTTTTATAAAGTTAAAATAAGTCAAAAGTTAAAAGTTGGTGACAAACACAAAAGCCATCAAATGACATACAAATGATAGAAATGTAGATAGCTTTAAAAGTTTATTAAACCATAAATGCATACAGACCCCATTAAGGAAAAAGAAAAAAAAAATCAGACCTCCACTGGTACAAAGGGAAGGCCAAAAAGTTTTACACAGATTTTCCAGATCATGGGGGTGCTGGGCCCCTAACCCTCACAATGTGGAAGGTATACCTGTAAAAATTATTTCTTATATGTCTAAGCCTGTTAAATACAAACATTTATTTCTCTTCATGTTGAATAATGGGTACAAGAAGGTTTGTTAAAACCAAGGATACAGAGGTCTATAAAGGTTGTGATCCCCTATTCACTATAGTGCTGAAATGGGGCTGTAGGGGGAGACAACAAATTTACACAAATCTAGACCTTGTCCTCATAGTATTTAAAGTCCATTATAAAGAGGAGAACTGAGAACTGTGATGCACAAAAATACTTAACTGTATTAGGGAAGCATAGGCCAAAATATTGGCAGGTGTGTGTGTGTAGAGGAACTCATTCTTTTCTTCAAGATTTATCTTAATTCTTAATGCAGTTTAATACAATTGACTCTCAGTATTTCACCAATTTGTTTTTCAGTGCATCTCTTGTAAAACTGAGATAGTGTGTCATTTTGACCTCATGTTTTGTCCTCAGAGAGTATAAATGCCAGGGAAGCAGTTTTACCTTCACTGTTCCTTGAGCTCAAACTTTTGTGTTCTTTTTGATAGTTGAGGGCCTGCAAGATGGCATATTTCTCTGAAGATGGGAAAGGATGAGCGTATCCAGAAACCCAAGAATATAGCGTATCGTAGTAATTTAATAATCCTCTACTAGTTACAGTCAGAAGGCTCACCAGCAGGGGTGATTGTTAAAATTAAGAAAGTAAAGAAGCAACTTCCAGGACTGGCAAATCTCAGCATCTCCTTTATTTGAAAATGGCTACTTACAGGGTATTCAACAGCTAATAGATTCAGAGTTCTAAAATGATTGAGGGTGAGGAAGGTTGAGAGTGGCTAGGAAAGCAGTTTGTTAGAAATCATAGCTTGTTGGGGAAAAATATGCTGAGAGGTATGAAATCTCTGAAGCAGTTTAGACCTGGGCAGAGATTAATGAGTGGGCAGGGAGCAGCTGACATAATTACATTCACAAGAACAGAATAAACTCACCACATCTATTAGTTTCTCCTTTATATTATGGTTATTGATGGGGAAATATGCATATTTTGTACAGAGATAAATAATAGACATGCTTATGAGCACATACACACATTCTGCACCCTGCCTTTTCCCCCACTAAATTAACATTAAGAGCAAGAAGTAGGATGCAGTATGCTATTAAACCTCTTCAATTGAATTTTCAAATTATACCTGAGAGTTATTTTGCACTTGTTTGTCATGCCTGGCTTCAGATTCCAAGTTCCATGAGGACAGGGACTAGACTTTTTTTTTTTGGCTATTTCTTGGAGAGCTTAATCCAGTGTCTAACATACTACCTTATATTGTAGACATTTAAAAGCAATGTTGATTGAATATCTCACCTTTCTCTTATTTATTTAAGGCAAGCCTCTTAAAGAACTATATCTAAAAATATCTATTTAATTCACATTTCATCAATTCAAATTTACTCTCAATCTGAAACAGAATTTCAAATGTGCCCCAGAGTAATAGTAATTCGTTAGACACAGAAACTACAGTTCAACTGAAAGGACACATAATTATACTAAAACAAATTACATTATCCCTTTTATATTAAATTTAATTCCCTCTGGCCTCTACTGACACTAGGAAGGATATCATAAAATACTTAGTGTATTATAACAAAAAATCAACTTCCATCAGAGTACATTATACCAGTCGGTATTTTAATAAGTATTAGAAACATCTCATTTAGGAAAAATAAATGAAGAATCACATTATCTTCAATTGTACTTAAAATAACAATGATATTGACAAGGAAGATACCATTTTCAAAGTGACCTAATGTTTGCAAAGTGCTTTACATATGATTTTTCATTAGATCCTCCCCACACCCTCAAGATAGGTGCTATTCTTCTCATTTTATAGATGAGGTAATTAAAAATGACAGAAGCAAAATGACTCACCCAAGGTCACATAGCTAGTGAGTGTCTAAAGTAGGATTCAAACTCTGGTCTTCCTGCCTCCAAGTCCAGCTCTCTTTATTTACTATACTACCCAACTGCCTTGAAAAATAGAATCATTAAAAATTAAAACTCTAAATGATACCTGAATATAGCTAATGAAAAGCACAAAGTCAAAAGACACAGATAATCATCCCCTCAGTTTGTGATCTTATCTGATATAATGCTGAAAGAATAATCTATCTGGGCTTTAAAGGAATATTCAGGTCAGAAAGTTCAACTCCTTCATTTTACACATGAGGACATTAAGAAACCAAAATTTTACGTGACTTGCTCAAGGTCATATAGATGTTAGGAAACAGTTTTTTTGTCTCCAAAACCTTTACTCCTTTCTCTAGGTGGGGTGCTGCTCTCCCAATACTATTCCATGTGTCCATTCTTACATTCAATTACTGATCTAAGTTAGCATAGAGTTGAAGGGTAAGGAGTGCCACTGCTAAGTGACTATTAAAAACAAAACAAAACAAAACAACCCAACTCTAGTCTTCCATCTTAGAATCAATACTATGTATTGGTTCCAAGGCAGAAGAATGGTAAGGGCGAGGCAATGGGGGTTAAGTGACTTGCCCAGGGTCACACAGCTAGGAAGTAGCTGAAGACACATTGGAACTCAGGACCTCCTATCTCTAGACCTGGCACTCTGTCCACTCAGTTGTCCCTCTAAATGGCTATTTTTAAATTAAGCATCCTCTCTAACCTCAAACATCCCGAGTCAGCTAGATGACATCACTTAATATAGAAACAAACAAGATCACAGTCCTCAATCTTGCTATTTTCCTTAATTTTGTTCTTTGAATATGTGATCTCCTTCTATCTTCCAACACAATTCATCACAGGAAGGATTTAAAGATCCCAAATAGAGAGGATAGGAAAGGTAAGAACAATGCTAAAAACCCCACTGACAAAAACTGGAAAGTAAACAGCTAATGCTGAACAATTTCCTTCTCATTTTTGTTGTTGCTAAAACTCAGTAATTTAAGATTTGTGTGTCTCTTTACCAAAATTCACCCACTCCTCAAATGCTCCAAGATCACTTTTCAAATGCAAATCCATCAGATAAAAAACACACCTTTGTGAGTTTCATTTCCCCAGTGAAACAATTTACACATAAATTCTGTTTAAGTAATCCCTCAGAAACCCTAGATTACAGCATTGGGTACACTGGCAATAGAGCTCTGACTGCCTTAGTAGGTATTTCTTCCACATTCATTAAAATTAATTTGTGCACTTTTCAACACAAGAACGGTATCAAAGCATCTTAACTGTGAAGCTAAATAAATAAATAAATAAATATTCCCCACATTTAAAGAGGTTATTTATTTTCTCTGAGGGTTGATAAAAGTTCTGATGACACTTTTTCTAATTTTAAAATCATTTTCATTTCACACTTCTGAAAAACCTGAAGTCAGGAGTGAGCGGGTGGGTCTGTTTTAAGTGTGATTCACACTTTATGTTCTCTTCCCCCAACAGCTCATGCATATTTATAATGCTAACCAGACTTCAGATTTTATACATGCCAAAGAAGAGAACTATTTTAGAAAGAATAAAGGAGGGGAAAATGCTCTTGTAGTCATGTAGCACTTTTTGTCCAAAGCCTCCACACACTTTACAAATGTTAACTCATCCATACACGTAACAACTAAGAAGGAGCAATGGTAAGTAACCAGGAGTTATCCCACTGAACCATCACTTAAACTCTCTTCTAAATACCTTGCAATGGAACAGGAGAGAGGAAGAACAGGAAGAAGAAAGCACCTTGCTCCTGGATCACTGCTTTTTTCTCATAACTCTAACTTGTCTTTCAATCATCCCTGTTAACAAATCACACAAATCAAGAACATTTGGTGGAAGCCAAGATAATAAAAAGTAGTCCTTTAGAGTTCGCATCATACCTTATAAATATTGTCTCACTTGATACCTTCTTTTTTTTTTAAATTGTGACAGCTGGGTGACACAGTGGATAGAGGGATGGTCGCCAGTCTGGAATTCCTGAGATCAAATCCAGCCTCAGACACTATGCGAAGAAGTTACTTAAGCCCTATCTACCTCAGCTTCCTCAATGTAGAATCAAGATTATAATAGCAACTCTCTCACAGGGGGTGTTCTAAAGATAAAATGAAATAATAATTGTAAAGCACTTCACCCAGTGCCTAGTACATAGTGGATAGGTAGAGCCATGGCATGATTTTACTAAACATATAGTAGGTGCTTAACAAATTCTCAATTCCTTCCTCCCTGCTTCCCTTCCCTGTCTCATAGAAGTTAAGGGACTTTTCCAGGATTATATAGCTAATGAGTGTCTAAGGCTTATTTGAATTTAGGATTTCCTGATTGCATTCCATATTCTATTCTCTGTACCTTCTCTCTAATAGAAGAAAACCAAACTCATTTATTTCTTTTTATTCAAATGTCTTCTCAATAGGAACTCTGAAATATTGCTTTTTAAAATATATTGATTTTGCTGCCTCAGACACTTTCTAGCTGTGTGACCCTGGGCAACTCACTTAACCCCAGTTACCTAGCCCTTAACTGCTCTTCTGTTTTAGAACTGAATATTAGCATCAATTATAAAATAGAAGGTAACAATTTAATAAAGAAATGTTTGTTTTCATAAAAAAGAATTTCCATAAAATTGGTTTCCTTTCTAATCCTTTGTATTATGTCTTGTGCACACCTACCTCACAGAGTTGTTGTAAGCTTCAAATTAGTTAACACATAAGGGGCTTTGTAAACCTTTAAGGAGTGTATAAATGCAATTATTGTTGTGAATGTTGTCATAAAATATTATTCTATTACATATAATAGATATTTTATTCTATATTCCATTCTACACATTTTATTACATATTATATTTTATTAAAAACTTTATTCGAAGGGTTTAACAAGACTACCAAATACTGAGACAAAAAAATTATAGCCCCTGCTCGAACACTACATAGAATCTTTTCCATGTCTGTGTTTCCACATCTGGAAAATGAGATAATGCCTGTTTTGTCTACTTCACAGGATTGTTAAGAATAAAATAAGACAAAATTGTATCAAATTATTTTTGATAACATGGTTATATACAAAAACAAATTGGTATTCCAGAGACTCCTACAAGTCTTCTAGTTTAACATCCCTCAACCAGATACAGGCAATCACAGACATAGAGGCAAACGGGATCTTTGAAATGATCTAATGGTAGAAAATTAAGGGCTGAAGAGTTTAAATGCCTTTCCCAAAGCCAGATAAGCAGTAAACGACAGATACAAAATTTGAACTCATGTCTTTCAATTCCAAATCCATCCTCCTAATTTCTACACTATGGCCATACTCAATATAGTGTTCCCTCATTTGAATTCTAAGCTTTCCTGCATGTCTTTATCTATTCCTAGAAGAGGAGAGGTGATATATATTCCTTTAAAACCGCTTTCTCATTTCTTTCTAATAAAATGAGATATAAAGTCTTACATACAAATAAACTGAAGGTGAAAAGACAAGTGACTTGCCCAAAGGCAAAAAAATAACTTCTCAAGACAGAATTCTAACTCACATCATTTTGATTCCACTTCTAACATGTCCTTACTATGCTTTACTGCTTTTGGAATAAGATATCTAGACCAGATGTCAAACTAGAATCAGATTAAAATGTCATTGGGGACCAGCTAGGTGGTTCAGTAATTAGTCAGGCCTAGAGACAGAAGCTCTTGGTTTCAAATATGACTTTAGATACTTCCTGGCTGTGTTCCCCTGGGCAAGTTACTTAACCTCAATTGCTCAAACCTTTCTGTTCTTCTGCCTTGGAACCAATACTTAGTATAGATTTTAAGACAAAGGAAAAGAGTTTAAAAATAAATTATCAGGGAATATTTAACATAAAACATCAAAATACAGAAAAGCATAGATAATGTTAACCTATAGTTTTCTAAGTCAATATTTGGTTGCTCCGGGCTACTTCTGGATAGTGTAGTGGCCCCCATTTCTGTTTGGTTGATGCCACTCTATGAACTATTCCAACTATGAACATAATGTGCATTCTTTGAAGTTCATAGCCACTCTGGAAAGGGTTCATTAAAGTGGTAATGGGATATATGGATAACTCATCCATTGTACCCATTAAGGTAACTTACATGGGCTCTGCAACAAATATAGAGGATGAATATAAAACAATGAAAAAGCTTCACAGTTATGAGGAGTCATGATTACTACTTTTAAGAAATTCTCATATGTTCTCATATGTATATATGGGAACAGGTCACTCACAGTCATTCACATTTTTGCCTTTTTCATTTAATCTATAAACTCCTTAAGGGCAGAAGTGATCTTTTCCCCATACCCAATATGGGATACCCAATACAGCAGCATACATCTTCCAAGTACTTCATAAATGTGTTGATAAGAAGAAGATTGTACTACTAACTCAGTGTTTGTAGTTTAGCCAGGTAGATCATCCAGAGATACAGTGATTTAAAAGCACTACATCCAAATTCTCATGGATCTTATAAATTTAATCCAGAAGATAGAGCATGGGTCTAGGAAGCCAAATGGTTCCAATGTCTTTGGTTCATATCCTACTCTTGGTACTTCTTGGGTGATCTGGCGCAGGTCCTTTAAACCAAGAGTCCCTCCTCTTCCTTCAAGTTCCTCCTTATACACAAAAGGCTTTCCTGATGCCCAAACTGGTAGCTTCATTCTTCCTATACAAACTTGTATCTAACTACTTTGTATTTATGTCTATTCTTTCTGATATTTATTCTGTATGTGTTTATACATGTACTTTTTGTCTCTCCTATTAGTATGTAATCCCCTTGAATCTAGGAATTGTTTCACCCTTCATATTTGTATTTCCAGTACCCTGCACAATATCCACTACAACAAGGTACTTAGTAGATGTTTGTTGAGGGATTGATTAACTTTCATAGGCTTTTGCTTTCTCACTTGTAATATAAAGGGGTTTGATTAGATGACCTCTGAGATCCTAACCAGTTGATGCTCTAATTAAAAAAAATAGCAAAGGGCAAAATCATGAATGTTGGAGGGGATGTGAAATAATAGAGACACGAACACAAGTTTGGTGAAGCTGGGAAGTGATCCAACCATTTTGTAAAGCAATCTGGATTATGCTCTAAGAGTTATAAAACTTTATGCCTTTTGACCCAGCAATACCACTGGTGGTATTCCTAAGGTGGTCAAGAAAAAAGGGAAAAAAAACCACTATATATTCTAAAATATTTATTGTGTTCTCTTTGTGGTGACAAAGAACTGGATATTGAAGGGATGGATGCCCATCAATTTGGGAATGGTTAAAAATATTGTGGCATATGATTATAATGAAATACTACTGCACCATAAGAAATGAGAAACAGGCTAATTTTGGAAAAAACATGGAAAGACTTACATGGAACTATGAAAAGCAAAACAAGCAGAACTAGAAAAACATTATATAAGGCAACAGAAATATTGTTTGCTGAATGACTTGTGTGGTCTACCTCCAGAGAAAGAGTTGATGAATAGAAATAAGTAAGACAGTTTTATATACACATATATTTTTGTCAAATGATGTCTTCTCTAATGGGGGGGAGTTAACTGAGTATTTTTATATATTAAATAAACAATTATTTTTAAATGCACTTTTTTACTGTTCAATGCCCATTTCATTTCTTTTCCTTTTTTTTTTAAACCTTTACCTTCTGTCTTAGTAACAATTCTAAGACAGCAAGGACTAATCAATCAAGGATAAGTGACTTACCAAGGGTCACACACCTGGGAAGTATCTGAGGTCAAATTTGAACCTAGGTCCTATGGATTCTAGGCATAGTGCTCTGTCTATCTACTGTGCTATATAGCTGTTTATTTCTTAAAGAGAGACTTGCCTCTTATCTCTCTCCAAGAGAGATTATGTAGGAGAGGTTCTTAACTAGTTGTTTATGATTGTATTTGTAGGTAGATAGGTAAGAGAGCCTGATAAGTAGGTAACTGGATTTCAGAATAATTGGTTTCTTTTGTAATCCTGTGCATTTAAAAATAGTATTTTGCAGAAGGGTCCCTAGGCTCCACCAGATTGACAAAGGGGTAAATGGCTAAACATACTTGTAATAGTAGACTAATACAAATTTTGGTAGCTAGAAAATTGATATAAAATGCACCATGCCATTGACATTAAGAAATGAGACCCAAGGGGGCACCTGGGTAGCTCAGTGGATTGAGAGCCAGGCCTAGAGATGGGAGGTCCTAGGTTCAAATCTGGTCTCAGACACTTCCCAGCTGTGTGACCTTGGGCAAGTCACTTGACCCCCATTGCCTAGCCCTTACCACTCTTCTTCCTTGGAGCCAATACATGGTATTGACTCCAAGACTGAAGGTAAGGGTTTAAAAAAAAGAAAAGAAAAAAAAAGAAATGAGACCCAGGTCATGTATTTTAGAGCAAATACCTTTAGGAAAGCCTTAGGATGGGTGTTGTGAAGAATAGAAAGATAGCTCCTTCAAATTTAATCTAGATTTCTCTTCCTGAGAGGATAAATTGTGCAAAAAAAAAAAAAGGAAGAAGAAGCTCACTCCCAGTTTATCACACAACCTGCTAGAAGAAGCTTAGCCCTATTCCCGGGGCATTCATTTGGCAAATATTCCTGGCATCGAGAATAGAGAACCCAAATTCAGGGAAGTCTCCCAAGTCTGTAACTTGGTGTTCATATACTTCCAAGTTTATAGCCAAGAAGGGAAGAAGGTGTGAATCTGAGGGAAGTAAGGAAAGGAATGGGTTAGGAGACATATATAATATACAAACATGCTGTAATTAAGTATAATTTAAAACACTTTACCTACATTTCAGGGTCTGACAGCCATTTCCCCCCCCCTCCCCCATTTGTGACTTCCTCAGACATTTCTGTGCAGAGACAAATTATATTTGTGTTGCTGGGATGACAGGAACTAGGTCTGACTTACAAAATTAACTAATTACCACCTCTGTATTTGCAGCAGTTTTCAATGTTATTTACATAACAACTCTTCTTGGTTACTAATGGATTGGAATGATACTTAAGGTAGTAGATAAGAAAGTACTTTAGCTGGCTTCTCTATTCCTTCCTTCACATAAGTGTTGCTCTCAGATTTGACCCATATCCAATGGTGGTAAGTGTTTGTCAACTAACTCTCCTAAAATTCAGGACAGAATTTTAAGTTTAACCAGCATTATTAACATTTTCCCCATCTGTATAAGATAAAAATTGGCAGCATATTTGCTGATATGCATTTAAAAAAGGATTTTCCTCACTTGAAGTTCTCCATTCCAACAGAATCTACAGTTTAGAAACAAAAAATACAAAGAAAAACTCTTACATTTGTATATTACTATGTGGTTTTCAAAGTGCTTTCCATATTTTCATGTGGTCCTCACAATAACAATAAGAAATAAGGACCAAGATTACCTCCATTTTACAAATGACCAATAATGAGGTTCAAAAATTTCAGTCCCTCATAGGAAATGTAATCATAGAAAATAAATGCCTAAGGTGAGGTTCAAATTCTCACCTTCTTGTCTCTAAGTCCAGCACTCTAGCTATGTCATCTTAATGTTTACAACTATTTTTTAAAGCTACTGAGAAATTATTTTTGATGATCTACTATTTTATATTACCTATGTGACTTCCCACTCTTTGTTAGTCCAATTAATGGAGAGTCACCTGAATCATTAATGTAAAAAGAACAATGGCTGTATTTTCTTGGAAAAGAAGACAAGTAAATGGACAGTCATACATATCCACTGCTATCCCCACCTCTCTATAACAAAGGCCTAAAGAAGAGCAGGTGTAAAGGATTAATTAAGGTCAAGATTAAAACACAGACCTTGCTTCTGAGCCTAGAGGAGCCATTGAATGGTTTTATGAAGTCTAATTTCAAGGGCGAAATAGAACTTTCTAGGGTTGATTTTTAGTACTAATTGGGCCCTAAGTGAGGAGGCCATGTGCTTAACCTCTTCAGGAAAGGGTTGTATTTGCACCCTCCTTCTCTCCTTCCAAAGCAGCTTGAAAGAGGGAACACTGCCTTCTTTGCATAATATGCTGTTTAGAAATGTGATGGACCTTGATTGGTGACAGATGAACTTCAGCAGGGTCAGAGGTTCAAACTTGAGAGGCAATGATTAGCATCCTAAATATACTATGCCAGGCTAGATTAGCATCCTGAGAGGATAATTCTCTCTTGAAATTCTCTTATTCTTCAAGGGGCTATACACAATTCATACCAAACACTGTTCTTAGGGGATCTTTTGATATCTATTAACAAGATCAAGAAAAGGCATAAGCCAATGCAGAGCTGGGGAAAATTTGGAAATTAATTAGGAAAAGAGCTGGATGGGTAATTTTGGTTAACTACTCCTTGTCTTGATCCTATGATGCACATATTGCTACCATTTGCTCATGCCAATTTTCCACTCTACAATCTCACTACTCAGGCTAACTGGATACTAATTCTTCCTGCAGCATCCAATTCAAATCCCCTTCTTCTTCACAGAGAATTCCATGACTATCCTGGACCATGTTAGACCTTCTCACTAGGGAAATATTTATTGTTTCTGTCACTTATCTGGTATTTATGTTGTGAAGATGGCCTTGTTTTATGAGTTAACTTTTTTATATGTTTATATTCTATCTACCCAACTAGATATAATTATCTTTCATAGTGCCTTTAGTGTCTTCTAGTCAACAGTATTTATTAAATGACTTCTGATTTTTATGTCCTAGCATTAAGTTCTATTAACTATCCTATAACTTCCAGCATTTATATATTAATTTAAAGTTTGCTAAGCACTTAATATATGTTATCTCTTTTGATCTGTATAACAACCCAATGAAAGATGTTTTATTTTTCCAATATATGATTTAAGTTAATATCAATAACTCCATTATATTTTATAAAGTTTATTAATAATCAGTTGAAGTAGAAAGAAAATAAACTAAAAGAAATAGAAGTTCAAATCTAATTATCTAACAAAAAGTAAACCCACATATGTAGTTTCTCCTGCCTGGCATAAAGCCAGATTTTCCAGCTTGATCAGGGAAAAGAGAGAGAGGGATGGAGCTATGCAAAACTTATATCCTCCCTATGTTAGCATGAGAGGAAACATGGGAATCTGGTATTTAGAGTTCTGGGAACAATGCTAAGGCTAACCACTACAATAGAGGGAACTCATAGAGTCTGAAGGCAGATTGAAGCATGCCATTTTTCACTTTATTACCTTTATGAGTTTTTCTCTACTGTGAAATGTTTCTTCTTTTACAATATGATGAACATGGAATTAAAAAGAAAAGAAAAAGAAAATCCTGAGGAGTATACTATCATATAACCCCAAGTGCTAAGATATATATCCCTGATGTCATAAGAGAAAACTATAAAAGCAATTCAGGATGACAGATGGAGAGTTATACTTTCCTGAATTATTTGGGTCAAATGCAAATACAGGTCAATCCCAATGGTGATGTAAAATACTTCCATCTGAGCTAAAGGGCAGAAAGATGTTAAGTAAAAGACAGAGATAGAAGTGCTAAGCATCTTCACCAAAGACAGTGCAAATAATCATATCCAAGAATCTTCCTTCTGTAGCCCATACCTGTCAGAGAAGGCAAAGATCAAGAACCTAGGATCATAAGATATAGAGTGGGAAGAGACCTTAGAGGTCACTCAGACAATTTTTGATAAGATTTAAAGGATCTCTTTAAAGATTAACCAAGATTTCTAGTTCAGCTCCAACTTTTATATAGTAACTCACATAACCTGACCTGTGTTGTCACTTTATGACACTTTGAGGTATGAGTCAGATCCAGATTATGTCAGCCAACATTGATCTTTCATGGTCTTACAAAAGGATAACAAGTCCATTGTCAAGATTACTACTTACACACATACTCTAACAGGGTAACAACTTGACTCAAGTATTGATGTCTTAAACTCCTCCTCCCCGCACTCCACATCTCAAACAGTGTCTAAATGCAAGATCATAAGAATATGCTTAATTTTATTCTCATTGAGGCATAAAACACTAATCTAAGAGGGAGAATTAAAGTAGAGGGCAGTAAAACCCTGAAGATCACCAGAAAAGAGAAACGTTTTAATCACCTGCAAGGTGATAGTCTATCAATGAAAGTTGATACTTAGAAGTCAATGAAGCAACAAGTATCTACTATAACTTAATATGTGCATGGCATTATGTGTTGGACAGTTGATAAGGATGCCAAAAATCTTCTGTGAATTAAACTAAAGACAGTGTTAGAAGAGAGGGAAGAACTAATGTTAACTTTTATAATTCTTAAGTGAAAGAAGGAATCTTCATCCCCTAGAATTATTATAATAGCTATTTATAAGGTATTTTAAGTTTGTGTTGTTTTATGGATATTATCTCTTTTTATCCTCACAACAATCCTAGGAGGTAGGTGCTGTTATTATCCCCATTTTGTAGATTTTGTTGTTGTTCTGTCATTTCAGTAGTGTCTACTTCTTCATGACTCCATTGGGGTTTTCTTGGCAGAAATACTGGAGTGGTTTGCCATTTCCTTCTCCAGTTCATTTGATAAATAAGGAAATATAGGTAAAATGGTTATATGACTTGCTTAGGACCACACTGATAGTAAGTGTCTGAGGCCAAATTTGATTTCAGGAAGATGAGTCTTCCTAATCCCAGACCCAACACTCTACCTACTTTGCCCCCTATTTGCCATTTTACAGATTAAAAAAAACCAAACAAACTGAAACAAATTAAGTGACTTGCCCAGGGCTACACCAGATTTGACTCGATTTCCTGACTTCAGACCCAGCCTCTGTGCTACCTACTTGCCTACTACAACTCTATTTAAACATTTCTTAAACTACAATAGTCGCATTCTAATTTTTAAAACAATGAATTTCAGAATCCTGAAAAACTATTTGTATCTCAGATTATTAAATAGAGTGTTCTTTATTAAGAGTGACTTTATATCCACAAATTAAAAGAATCTGAATTTGAAAGTCTTGAATAATAATAGCTGCAGTAATGATCACATATATTTAGACAATAATATGTAGTAACAAGATAATTTATATTTAATACAATAATCTTGGGAATGTTGAGTTGTAAATACCACTTACTCTGTTTTACAGATGAAAAAATCAAGTCTCAAAGTAGTGATTTGATAACAGCTCTCAAATTATTCCCCCTCTTGCCATCAAAAGTGCCATTATGCTTTTTCAAACCTTTATTTCCCTTTGTATGGTCTAGTGTAGTGAGCTCCTAAAGGTCTCCCTCCCTCCAGATGCTTCATATAGCTATTTAAGATTCTTTCCAATACACAGAGATCTGACCATGCATTCTTTTGCTAAAAATCTTTTCAATTCCCCAATGTCCATAGGATGAAATATGAACTTCTTAGTTTAGCATTTAAGCCTTTCCACAATCTGGCTTCAGTCTACCTTTCCAGACTAATTTGACTCCATTTCCTTTCATGCATTTATGCTACAACCAAACTAATTAATATCCCTCCCATACATCCTCCACTTTTTTTTTCTGTTTTATTCCCTCCCTGCATATCTTCTTTTTCTTCTTTTTTTTTTTCTTGAACTGTTATCTGTCTTCAAATAGATACTAAGTACTTATTCTAAGGTAGAAAAATGATAAGAATTAGGCAATTGAAGCTAAGTGACTTACCCAGGGTTACACAGCTAGGAAGTGTTTGAGGTCCTATTTGAACCCAGGTCCTCCCAACTCTAGACTTGGCACTCTGTGTATTGTGCTCGTCACCTCTCGTGCATGCATTCTTATAGAATATTCCCCATGTATGAAATACTCTTCCTTGATATTCTCTCCCATAGACCCCTTTTTGATATTTTCAATTCCATATCTTGGGGTCAACAAATATTGGAAAGTGTTTCTTTATAGTAAACCTAGTTTTTCCTTTTCAATTTATATCCATTCTGTCCCTTGAGGTCAAGTAGAACTACATCAATATCCCTTTTTGATGTTCTAGGCCAGTGATGGTGAACCTTCTAGAGATTGAGTGTCCATATTGCACCCTCATGCTGCATGTGAGCTGCCCCATTACCCTAGTCAGGGGAGTGAGGAAGTGTTCCCACTGGGCTGCTGGGCAGAGGGGTGGGTGATGTGAAAAAATGTCCTCAAGCATGGTGGAAAGGGGGAAGGGAGCAGCCCCCTCCAGTATGCATGTCATAGGTTCTTTAACCCAGTTCTAGACCTTTAAAAACTTGAAGATATCCAGGTTCCTAGAATCATAGATTTAAAGTTGGAAAGGGTATCAGAATTTATCTCTACTACAACCCCTACATTTTTCAAATCAGGAAACTGAGCCTCAGAGATCTTAAGTAATTTGGCCAAGGTCATATGTGTGTGTGTGTGTATATATATATATATATATATATATATATATATATATATATATATATATATATATATATATATAGTAAGTGGGATTTGAAAGCAATTGTTCAATAATCTTGCTCCCCTAAAGCCTCTTTCCTGTTGCTTAAATATTCCTATTTCCTTCAAACAATTCTTCTATACATCATAATGAGTTCCTTCACCACTCTGAATGATAATCTTCAGGGTACCCAGAGTAGGGCAATATCCTTCTGAAACTGTGGCACTGAGAACTAAATATAATGTTCTAGAGGTTCTCTGCTTAGATTACACTCAGATTACAGTGAGATTATGTCCTCTTCAGCTGTGAACATCAAGCCCTTCAAGGCAACATTAGATTACAAAAAAAATCTTTAAACCTATACATTCAGTTTTAGAATCAATACTGTGCATTGGTTCAAGGCAGAAGAGAAGTAAGGGCTAGGCAATGAGGATTAAGTGACTTGGCCACCGTCACATAGCTAGGAAGTATCTGAGGTCAAATTAGAACCCAGGGCTTTCCATTTCCAGACCCAGCTTTCTTTTTTTAAATTATTTTAATAACTTATAAATTAAAATAAAATATAAAATATTTATTTACATATATATTTATACAAATATATATAAAATATAAAAATAAATTAATTTAATTTCCACATGAGTTTTCCAAAATTATGTAAACCACATTGTTGTCCTCCTTTTCCCTCTACCTGCTTCTAGAATCCAGGTCTAGCTTTCAATCCACTGAGACACCTGGTTGGTGCCAGATATCTTTTTTACAATATTTGTTTTTTTTTTGGTTTTGGTAACTGCTTGATGAGGTTGAATCGTGCTAAGTTTTAGGCCAGTACCACCCCTTATGCCACCCCCCATATCCTGGGAACTTTTTTCTTTAGGTGAACTTTTACCTAGCTATGCTATCAGCCCTCCCCCACCATGTACTTGTGAAATTGAAATTTAGGCTCTGATCTTCTCTTTGTTCCTTATAGAGAATTAGGCTCTACCAATCACTGTGGGACCTGAGCAACTAATTTAATCCCTGAGTCTTAGTTTTTCTCTCTCTAAAAGGGGACAGAGAAAATAATATTTTTCCTTCTACATTGTGGGATTGTTGTGAGGTTCCAATGAGATTAGGGATGTAAAAGTGCTTTGCACTGTAGAAATATTAGATACTATACAAATATACAACATTTAAAAATTTTAAATACTGATAGCATTGTCAAATTGATGCATAATTCAGGAAATAATTCTCTATGTGAGAATTATCACACTAAATAATAATGAATAATTCCAATCATTAGTAACCAATAAATTTACCTAAAGAAATTGTTGGTAGACTACCAACAAATTCATTATACCAGAATAAAAACATTTCCAAACTAAAAACAATAGATCTCCTGAAAACTAAATTGATTTTTTAGTTTTTATTGGACACCAGTCAATTTCCCCTTTTCACACATAATCAGTACTTTCAACAAGTACTTAATGCCTCTCAGTTCTATAAGGCAGAAATAAGACCAGAGGCCTGTAGGATCATGAATTTAGAGATCAAAGGAACCTTAGGGATGACCCTGTCCAATGCCCCATTTTACAGATGACAAACTTGAGGCCCATTGAGGGCAAGTGCCATGCTTGATATCACAAAGATAAATGGAAGAATCAGCTTTTAAACCTAGGTTCTCCTATGCAAAATCCAGCATTCTTTTTTACAATACAACAATGGCTTTCTTTTAAATACAGTCATGTAGATTCAAGAAAGTGGTCTCATTTGATAATTTCCCATTTCCCTTAAAGACATCTAATTGAGCCAATATTCATTTGAAAACCAATCACACTATTTCCTGAAGATACTCATTATATTGTAGTACCTGGCATTGTAGGAAGAAGTTCATGGAAGGGCCCTCCTTTAGCATATACCCCAATATAAGCTTCTTTCAGGAAAAAAAACAAACAAACAAACAACACTGTGAAATGCCTGGCATTTCATACAATCTCCAAGATATAAACCAGCTTTGGTATTAGATAGGGCAAAAGGGATTTTTTAAAGCTGCAGCAGATGGAGCATTTTTTTTGCTAGCCACAAAAGGGTCCTCAAATGGCCACAAATCATATGAACTGCAGAGGCTGTTTATAATTCATTTTTTATCATCATTTTAACTGGCATTGAATATGTTATTCAGAAATCTTGTGGCATTGTGAAACTTGCCATAACTATTGGGCATGGATCAATAGTCCAGATAATAGAAGATAAAGGAGTATATCGTTAGTTGCAGTCAGATAGATATTGTGACCCATTCTTTCTGAAACTCCAGTCATTTGGAATGGCCTGACTCTTAAGGAGTGGAACTACCATGAAAAGATAATGTCTCAAATTTCTATGCTATTGGACATCTTAAGAAGGAGCCAGTAAGGCAAGGAGGCTAAGTATGATTAGCCTAATTTTGCAGGTGAAACAATTATGGTGCAAATAGTCTAAGATTCTTACCTATGAATAAACTCTGAATAACCTCCAGTTCTCAGATTTGACCTTGAGTTTCCTGTTTCTTCTCTATCCCGATCCTCCCCTCTACCAAACCATCTCTCCTAAGGCATGCAATCCCTTGGTAACAATATAAGAGGAAACTTTCATCTGAAAACATGCGGATTTTTTATTTCTAATGGGGAAATGGTCAAAGAAATTCAGTATTTTCTCATACCTCTTATAGTCTGAGATGTCTTGAATTTATTATGTTTCCCTGATCTTGGCAAAGACCTTGAAATCTGTACAAGAGTTATCAATGGTCAGGATTATAGCCTTGTAATCCCCTGATGGACAAATCTAGAAGTCTTACTATTTTTGTAGTGATAGAAGACCTCATTTTGTAATACCACAACCTCTCCCTGACAAAATATTTCTGTGATTCCAAGAAGACATTTTTTTTTTCCATCTTAGCTCCCTGTGTTAGAACTTTGTGATTCATAGTCAGGGCATTCTTAGACCTGAAATAAGCACAGGATTCCCTTACTCCTTCAGTGACAGAAAATGCCCTTCTACTACCCTAAAGACTCTCTGGAGAAGGTACCACATATGTGAATTATCATATCACTTTAGCCAGAAGCAAAAGCTGGCTTTCCCATAGTTATTCAAAGACTCTGTCAGGATTCATTCTGAATTCCTAGGTGAAGAATTCAGCCAGTTATGTATTTAATTACCTGACGGAAGTCAGTTACCAATGAAAATAAACTGGTATTCTTAATCTCCTGTGGCGTTCAAGGGATGGAGTTGGGGTAAAATCTATGTTATTCATTCAAAAGGTAAATTTAAAAGTACATCTATTTACAGAGTAAGCATAAAAAATATTTCCCCATAGCAATACATAATGTGGTTAGTTACTTGTGCCACCATTATAATGCCATGTACTTAAGTTTATTTTAATAGCCTGTTCTAGACATGTGGTAACCCACTCTACCCCTAAAAAAAAAGTAAGATTCAACCTTGAAACACTTGGAAATGTAACTCCTTCTCTTCATCTGATTTTCCAGTCAAAGAAAAAGAAATTTCAAGACTCTATTGAAAAGCTCTTTTAATGTATATATAGTCTTGCCCAAAGAAATATATCCTCACAATATCATTTGTTCAGTTGTTTCAATCATATCCATTTTTTCCTCACCCTAATTGGGGTTTTCTTGGCAAAGGTACTGGAGTATTTTTGACATTTTCTTCTCCAGTTCATTTTACAAATGAGGAAACTGAGCCAAACAGGGTTAATTGTCTTGCCCAGGGTCTCAAAGCTAGTAATTATCTGAAGCCAAATTTGAACTCTAGGCTGAGTACTCTATCATTTGCTCTACGTAGCTACTCTGACGATATCACTAAAATTTTTATTTTGCTTACAATTTTTTTTGGTTGCTAGTCACAGGGGTCCCTGATTCATCTGGGCAATTTTTCAATTATTTTTGACTCGAGTTGATGAAAGACTGTAGGATCTAATCTCTAAATTCAGCATTCTAGCATCAACCTCTATAACATTGCCCAGGCTGCATTTCCCAAGTTTTGAAGGCATACTCTCCTTGTTTCTTTCTGTTGGAACTCCTTTCCTAAAATTCAGCTGAGATCCCATCTCCTATCAGAAGTCTTCCTTGATTCCCCTCATTGTTAGTATTCTCTCCTTCTTCAAATTATTACTATGTATTAAATCATTTGCACATTTATCCTACTTCCATCCCAAATATTTCTTCTGTGAGAATATATGTATATATGTGCATATATAATGCAGATGTGTGTTTTAGCATATGTATGTTTACATGCACATATATATATATATATAATTAACTATGCCATATCTTTGTATTCTGAATATCTAGTATGGAGCTTTGTATATATTAAGTGCTTAATAAATGATTGTTGTATTGGACTGAGATCACTTGGAGCAAATCACTCACCTAGTGAGTGATAAGGATTAAAAAGCTAAAAGAAGACGAGCTACCCACCACAATAGAATTCATAATGAACATGAGACTGTCTTCTTCTAATCTAATCCACACGTCAGGTTTTGAAAGAGGCATTTCAGAAAGTTTGGTGAAACATGAGTGCTGAATCACATTGATTTCAGTATCTTCCTCAAAATGATTAAGGTAAATAAAAAAATAAAAATGATTCAAGTCAACATGTAAGTGGAACCAAAAGATTTATATATGTGTAAATATATCATGAAAAATGGGAAACAAAGTGATACTGGACATAAACATAGCTATTAGTTTGTTTTATAGTTGTATTACCCATCAAATTGGTTCAATTCATTTACAAGCAGAGCAAGTGTATTATCACTGTATTATATGTGCATGAGGGGTGGAAACAAAGCATATTCATCAAGGGATGGAGAAGGGGTATTTACCCTCTTTTGCAGTTTTCCCCAGGCCATTAAGTGAAATAAATTGATTCTGTGGAGCTAATTTTGTAATTAAAAAACTTATCATGGCTTTCTATAATGAGCTAAGTAAACAGACAGTAATTCAGTTACAATATTTACATGTCTCACACTAGGGGAATGTTTGTTTAGAAAATTAAATAATAAAGGGGAGAGAGGAGAGAATTTAAAACAAAATGGTGAGAAAGGCCATGGGGAGGGCAAAAAAACGGTGAAACAATTGTCAATTGTTTCAGAGACAATTCCCTTAACAATTTCTTTGGTGATATCAAGGAAAATAAGCTATTTGTAATTGTTCACTGGGGACAAATGACACTGGTTAGTGAACAAGGACATGAGAAGTCTTTGATAACTTTGAGAAACTTTGATTCATTTCTCTTGAGATCTGAGGCAAATTGACCTGAGACCAAAAGGTCAACTGGGCTTTCCATTTGTGAAATAGGATTTATTTCTAAATATTCTACAATACCCTTCCCCAAATCCTTAATTTTTCTGCCTTTGGAGAGGAGCACTGAATGTGTTTCACAAGGTACAGAAAAAAAAATCAGATAGAAGCAAGAATTCTGAAAGTCAGATACAGTAGAAAGCCTAACCTGCCTTTAGAAAAGCAGAATGTAATTTGTTCAAATTGAAGTCTAAAAGACCTGAAGCTTTTATTTTTGAAAATGGGTCAAAGATGCTCCAAGGGTCACTATAGAAATACACCTTTGACATCTCCTCTCGGAAGTGGAACCTACAAAGATACATTTCTCTGTATTGACACAGTGAAATTCTGGCTTAGAACTGATTGAGAGGGAAAAGCCTAATATACTCCATCATATGACACTTGGTTTTCTTATTAGATGTCTCTAATTCAAGTAATGATCAGGCCTTACTCTGTTTGGCTTAAAAAAGATCAGGCAGGCAGACTCATAGCCTGAGGTGATGTAGAAGCAATCAGAGAAGTTTTTCTGGGCTCCTTTGGAAAGTCATCACCTTGAACTTGAACTGAATATACCATTTTCTCTCAGGACTTAGAGGTTTTTGTTTGTTTTTGTTTTGATTTGGGGTCTCAGTGGGCTCTAACATCTTTCTGAAAGATGAACAAGCAAAGATTTCTATTATTATGATGCTTATTTTTATAAACTGTAAGACCTGTTAATTTCATTGCTTTCAATACTGAAGGAGAATGAATCTGGAGCTTTCTATTCACTTCCCATAGTTTCCCAAAGCCACCCTCATTAAAATGGCTACCTTTCCAGAATCATATAGTACCATGGCCAGTTCCCTTCCAAATAAATTTTCCAGGGTAAAAGCTCTTTGACTTTTTGTTACTAATCTCACATAGCTTGCAATATATGACAAAATCTAGTTTTATTTTTTAAATTCTTTACTTTAAACACACCCCAAAAGGGAATTTCCTTATATATAACAGAAAAAAGGCTTACCTATGATACCATGACTATCTCTTTCGTGCTACTTGTGAGACAAGTTTTTTTCTCCCAAAGGAGGACTGACATTCCATGGAGTGGCATGACCCTTGTCCAGTGAATGCAAAAGATACATTAGTTATACATAAGTGTATATATATATATATATATATATATATATAGTACACATACTTACACATACATATACGAGACAGACCCTCTCAGGTGAGTATTTCTGCCTGATAACTCTTCATTGACCAATTGTAATCTTAACAGCCAATGCTGTTAAGTATTGCTTCTAGAATTGCAGGAGTCAAAGGTTTTTAGATCTCTTGGTAAGAGTAACATATACACTATTTCAAAATCTCCAAGATATCAGTGTTTAGCTGGACACAATAAGTTCACCTCCAAAACAGAGGAGAGGTTCAATCTGAGGCAGCCAAATGAGAAAATGAGCTGGGTTGGGGTGGTGGTTGATTATTTGTGCATGAAATGATGGATTCTTAATTTAAGATGCATTTGTTTTGCTTATACTTTTTCTTTAGTGATGGTTTGTGATTTTCATCCATGTGAGGATCTCCTGGAATGGGCATTTCCTACACCAATGAAGTTTGGCAGCTTTGTAATACATTTTGTGAAAAGTTGCCTGACGTGAGTGAGAGCTCAAACAATCTGTGTATAGTCAAAGAACTGGTATATATCAGAAGCAAGCTTTAAATCAGTGTCTTCTTGAATCCAAAGCTGTCATTCTATGTATTATACCACTGTCTCCCTTACCATTTGCTAAGATGAAATTCTATAAATTCTACTTATCAGCAAGTATAAACTCTCAAGAAAGGGCTCATATAATTGCTAGATTCCTGACCAGTTGCATGAATACTGCCAGTGCCCTTTCTCACAGATATATTACACAAATAGTTTTCAAGCAGGTTAGTTATTTCCCGAAGTGAGAAATGTGGAGGATGAAGGGGATAAGTAACCACTGCTTATTAAAGGAACCTACAACTTTCCCCCAATTAAGTCCTTCCTTACCATTGCTACTTTACCTCTGCCTTCCTCTCCCATCCTTTGCTACCCCTCCCCCTCCCCTATGTGCCATCTGTCAGCTTCTGTCTATAACACGTGAAGTCTCCTAAGTATCTGAGTATCATTTTAGATCCTATTTTTCAGGTTAAAAGCAGTAAATTGCAGATGGCAAGTTTTTTTTTTCTTGAGATTACTGAAAGCTGGGGGTAATTTTGTCGTGAGTCACATTAAAAAAAGAACAAGTGATGTTATACAGCTCCCACTTAACATGAACATGTGCAAAGATCATCCATCTATCCACCCATCCATTGAGCAAAAAAATGGAGGCCTTTTTTTTCTTTCTTGTGTTTAAGAGCATAGATTTTTTGGAGTGAAAGAATGAGTGTAAGTTAGGATGCTGGGATCATGAGTGAAAAACCTGGTTATTGGTCTTATCTTTAATCAACAAACAGTTATAAATATTTATAGAAAACCTACTATGTGAATGACACTGAACATTACTTTGGCAGTGGGATTTCCTAAAAGAATGACTGAATGGATGAATGGAGGGTAGGTAATCATCTTTGTATTTAAGAAACTGACTTTCAAAAAAAAAGGCAAATGATATCATTTAGAAAAAAGAGCTAAAATGTAGAAAAAAGTAATTATAATTCCAAACTAAGTCTTTGATCCCAAGAGTCTTGTTTTAGAACTTTTTTTCCTTCATTTTTTCTCCCTCCTGATTCTGAGCTTATACACCCCAGCTGGAGCTTAACTTAAAGAATAAAATGGCTAAGGGGGTAGGCCAGCAGCCCTTTTCAGCATACTTACTAAAGTAAAGCAGTTCCTATAATCCTTCAAAAGAATAGGGATTACGAGTGTTGTAGCAGATCTTAAATGCTGGAAAGGATCTAAGGAAATATTAAAGGCTGGGGTGAGAGGAGCTGGTGGGGGAGATGGAATATTACCAAAAAGAATTTAATTTGTTTTTATCTTTCTTTGTATCTTGAGTGCTTAGCATCATACTAGGCACATAGTAAACACAATAAATATTCTTGTTGACCTGACTAACTTCAAAATATAGACAGAGGACAAATATGAAGAAAACAAAATAGAATAGAGAAAAGAAAGACTCAAAATCTTTCATCCTCCTATTATCATTATACCTAATGATGCTATGAAATAAACAATTTTGAATAGTAAATAACAGAAGAGGCATAACAGCATGATAAATGGCTCATCTTATATTTGAAAAGTCCAAGTATTTCATAAACAGAAAAGCTATCTAAAAGGGTATGTCTATAAGTACCTTTTATAAGCTAAGGGTTATTTCTCCAACTTTTCCATATTCCTCCATCTCTGATCACCCTAATGAAAGGTGCCAAATATGAGATTCTGTCTAATACTATCCCTAAGTAAATAAGAAGAATCAACATAGTTAATTAAAGAACAGAATAGATAAATCAAATTGCATAGGATTCACTTAATCACTGAGTTATGGGATATAGATAGTATCCTCAAGGAGTGATACAATGGAGATCATAATGGTTCATATTCCACTATAATCAAGTGGCATGATTCATATGGAGAATTGATCATGATAGAGACATAATAAAATTGTCTTGGCTGGAGCGCATCTGAAATATTCTATTTGGTTCTATGTGTACCATTTAGGAAGAGCTTTTATAAGCTAGAGTGTGCCCAGAGGACATAAATCAAAATGTGGAAGAGCCTCAAGATCATTTTAAAATAATAATTTGGTAAGCCCTGTCTCCAGTATATTTCAAGTTCCTTAATAGCAAGGGCCACATTTTATTCATCTTTGTATGTTCTTCAGCACCTAACAGAATCCTGTTACTTTAAAAATGTTAAATGAATTATTTTTTAAGTGTAAAACGCACTATCCATTCTATATTGCTTATATTGGCATCATTGTGTGAACTGGGAATGGAAAGAGCTCTGACCATAGAGGACAATGAAAACTCACATATTAAAAAATTATAAAGAAATTAATACCCCCCAAATTGAGGATTGGTAGAAATGATAAGAAATATTTACCTTGGAGAGGAAAAAAACCTCTGTGACAAAATAATTGTTTTCAAGGACTTAAAATTATTTTATCCAAGATATATTGACTTTCTTCTGTCTGACCCAAGAAGAAAGTAGGCCAAGGTCTAAGTTGCTATGGGGTTAATTTTAGCTTCACATCCAGAAAAGCTTTCAAGTAAAAGAGTTATTGAGAATGAGGTTCCTTAAGACAGAACAGCTTTCTTTTCATTGGAGATCCTTGAGCAAAGATAGAAGATCATTTTCCCAAGATGCTACCTTGCTAATTTTTTCTTTTAGCTTTAGGTTGGACTAGATGGCCAATAAAGTTGGCCAACAATGGGAGATTCTGAGACTTAGTAATATTATAGTAACCAGTAATCCAAGTTATCATAATTTATCAGAATAAGTTGCTTCCTCCCATTTTTTAAAAACAAAAACATACTTTACAGGTCATAGAACAAAAGGGATACTAGCACACTGAGAACTGTGCAAGAGTTAAGGAAGCATTCCAATTTTGTCTTTTCCTTTACAAGGTGCTTTGTCATTCTTATCACTGGCATGGGATTCCATAGTCCATGGTGATAAGTTATGCTTTGTGAAAAACCTTACTCTATGAGAAGGACATGATGGAAGTTTTGATTTAATGTTGCCTTAAAAGTAGATGCATTTCTGTATTTAGGTGAGAGTAACACTTCATCATTGTTCTACTCTACTCTAACTTGATGAATAATCAATACAGCTTTTATAGAAATCCAGAAACAAGTATGGCTTGCCTCTGAGTCAGAGATAGCATTTTTACTAGAAGAAAAACAACATCAACAAAACCAAGCAAGAGAATTTCGTGAGCTTAGGCAACAACAAAGGGGGCGAGACTGGTGAAGGGAGAGTGGATTGAAATATTATATAGAGTTAACTGTGATGATTCCCAGGAAGACATTCCTCAAAAAATGTTGCTAAGATTTCAGGAATATACACTGCTTACCAGTACTAAAACTTCCCTAGAGTCTAACTCTCAATATTCTCACTAGCTTCTTTTCCTTTCCCAGAAGTTGATAGATAACGCTAATGATAATAATAGTAGATAGTTTAAAGTTTACGA
The DNA here is from genome assembly GCF_027887165.1 of Monodelphis domestica. Taxonomy (NCBI): domain Eukaryota; kingdom Metazoa; phylum Chordata; class Mammalia; order Didelphimorphia; family Didelphidae; genus Monodelphis; species Monodelphis domestica. The sequence goes on from NC_077227.1 coordinate 250,205,266, forward strand.
AGCTCTTTATGTAGAGTATCTCATTTAAAGCTCATAATATAAGCATTACAAGAATTTTGCCAGGAAGATAAATCTAGCTCACTGGTCTCTAATTTACAAACTCTTCTCTTTTCTGATAACTGAGACATTTGTCCTCTTTTCTCACAGCCTCTTTTACTTCAGTTCTCTAATTTTTTTTGAAGTATGACCAAAAGTGCTTCGGCAATTACATTTAATTGCTGAATTTCAGTTTTTTCAATGTGCTAGGAAATAGTACATTCATGCCTCGTGCCAATCTAAATGAGGGTAACTAGATACTACCTATCTCCTCAATTATCTTTTCTTTTCTCTTCTTGCATGCCTCTTGCCAGTCTCATTGAGGATAACTAGATTCTACCTGACCATCTTCTCAATTATCTTTTCTTTCCTCTTCTTGTTAGCCATTTTGCTGTATCCTTCCCAACTTAAAGTCTGTACTCCTTGGAAGAAAAAGGAGAAAAGTAAGAGGTGAAGAACTGATCCATCTCACTGTTGTCTGTCATTATTTCATCCACTCTCTACAGAAGTTCTACTCTTCCCTTACTCTTTTTCTTCCCTTCTTCCCCCCACAAAAAGATAGTTTGAAAAAACAAAAATCCACTCTTACTTTCTCTATAATTCATCACAAGTGACGATTATTTTAGGTTTTAGGTGTCCTAACACAATTATTATTGGATTATTATTCCTTTCTATATAAGCTCATTTACTAGCCATTTTAAGGCTTCAATACAAGTCTCTCTTAAATTTATGTTTCTTGATAAGTTTTGGAGTTTTGGGGCTTTCAGATCAGGCATTTTAGGAAGCTACTCATTTTCTTCCCCTTTGGAATAATTTTAATCTTCAAACTTTTTTCCTTAGAGTTTCTCATCCCCCTTGGCCTACATTCCTGTCAAAAATATTAGATTTCTAGGTGCTATTCAATATTTCTCAGAACTCTTTAAAATCGGCTCTCCCAAGGTTTAGTATGACTATCACACTGTTAGACTATTCTTTCCTTATTTTCCATGAGTTAAATGATGGAACAATCATTTTTCTTTCATATTTGCAAAATGCTTATAGCTTTTATTTCAATTTCATATACATTTTCTCATTTGATCTTCACAAAATGGCAAGTTAAGTATTCATAGATATGCAGAATTTGTATATGTATATTAGAAACATTGCAAATGAGGAATTTTATATTAAGAGAAATTAAGTATCTGAGATCACATAATACAGGTAGGGCAAAGAATAGTTTTGGATTTTTTTCCCTTACATTTCAGCATTTGCTGACTTAGTAATTAATATAACATATTTATACTGATTTTAATATTTCTCTGCAAGACTGTCTTTTTAAAAAATTTCACTTGTAATATGCTAAAATAAAATTAATATACAGGTCTAAGTACTCAAATGTAAATATTGAGAAGAGTAGCAGGTAGAATCTTCTGTGGGTTCTCACTGAGGCTATGATAAATTATTAGTAATGGTGAAAATCAAATCATAGAAAGGAATATGAAGATATACTATTTTAAAAACTCTTCAGCCATATTTATGAAAAACCTAAAAGAAGATTGCAGAGATTAAGCTTGATTTATTTTGATGATGTCTAGAGGAAAAAAAGGTCATGTAATACAAAGATATAAAAATATAGTCCATGAGCCCTGTGTGGTTCCCAAAACTCCTAAGTGTGGCCAAGATTAAGATGTAATTGGGAAATATTTAATAAAACCTATAAAAATCTAATAGGAAATAGACAGTGTAAATATATAATTTCTAGGTAAATATGCTGCCTCTGGGTATCCTAATATGCAGGTGAGTGGTCCCTATTTCTTAAAAAAAATTTTTTTTTTGTAAACCCTCACCTTCCATCTTGGAGTCGTATTGACTCCAAGGCAGAAGAGCAGTAAGAGCTAGGCAATGGGGGTTAAGTGACTTGCCCAGGGTCACACAGCTGGGAAATGTCTGAGGCCACATTTGAACCCAGGACCTCCCGTCTCAAGGCCTGGCTCTCAATCCACTGAGCCACCCAGCTGCCTCCTGTCCCCTATTTCTATCTGAATCTGTCCCTACTGGTAAAGTTGGTAGACCACTGTATTTGGAGTCTGTAGGACCTGAATTAATGTTTCTTTCTAAATAGTGGAGAGAAAGGCTAGCTGGGACTTTGAAAATAAAATTTCAAAGATACAAATAAAAATGTTTAGTTGGTTGCTATTCTAAAGATATTTTTAGAAAGATGATTTAAGCTTTATTGGGGAGGGTATGTGGAGGAGGGAGTATAACAAGCAGGTTACTAAGCAACAGGTTGATCAGAAGGTCATTTTATGAGAAAAGGAATGCTTGTGACAAGTCAGAAACACACATTGGCAATTCATCATTCCCCAATCAACAAACATTAGCCATGGTGCTAATCACATGTCTAACTCAATCTCAGTCCTTTTAGAAGTTCAGAGCTTGCAGGTCCAAATGGCTTGAAGCTTCTAAACCAGGAATTCAGAAATGGCAGTGTTAGATATCCAATAGTACAATCTCAACCAAAGCTATCTTTTTTTTTTAATCTCTCCCTCACAACCCAGATTCCATTCTCTTGATGTGATGTTATTTATATTCTAAGTTTTGATTGAATGTTTCTATCTCTTACTTTTTTCTACTTGTTTGTTTTCTCCTAATATTAAATAGACTAAGAGAGAATCTGGCATAATAGATAGAGATTGGCCTCAAAACTAACAAAACTTGAATCCAAGTCTTGCCTCTAACACCTACTGGTTTGTGACCTTGAGCAAATTACTGAAACATCTCCATGCTCTTGGTTTCTCTCTAAATTATTAGTTGCAAAAAAGTCTCTAACTTGTATTGATGGAGGGACAGTTTCCTTACCAAAGAGTCTCCTAAAAAACAATGAAATCTTAGTTCAGTTCTTATAATACCTATAAAACAGATTTTGATGAATGGGGATCCCAGACAGCAGATTTTGGTAACAGGATATTCTTTTTCATTAGCTAACAAATAAGGAAAATTAAAGAAAGATAATCACAAGAAAATTTTCTGATAGTTATTTATAGTTTTTAATGGGACTTCTAATCAATGCCCATCTATACATTTGAAGACAAAACAATTCCATCATTTAAAAGTAAAATTTGTTTGTATTGCCCCTTGAAGGGAGTCATGAAGTAATTCGATAGAAAGTAGTTTACAATTTGAGAACTAACTTCTTCAGAATTGAGGACGATGGAAGGATGAGAAAACCAAGAGGAAAAGCCAAGTATCTCAGTTAATGAGAGTATCCCAAACAGGAAGAATATAAACATTCTTGACTAGCTTGTCAGCAAATCAGCAATAAATCAAGAAAGAATGTTTTTTTTACGTATATTCTGAGAGGTCTTCAAAAATTGGAGTACAGTCTCATTTCTTTGATGCTAGTTTACATACGGTTTGTCCTCTTTAACTATATCATTAGAACATAATTTTCTTAAGCACTTCCTTCCATAAAAGGCAGTCTATAATACAAAATTATTTAAAATTGTGGAACTTTGTAAAGTATAGAATGGCTATATGTGGCTTGATGTATCAACTAATTCAGGCTTTTATTTCATTTGCCTAATACTAAGAAATTAAGTTTGTGAGAATTCACTCACCTGTATGGCAGATTAGGCTGGTTTGATGATGATGTAATATAAAAATTTCTGTGAATTTCAAAGTATTCTTCTCAGCATTACTGAAGGACATGTTCCACAGTGAAAGTTTAAGAGAATAAAAGTGGGGTGGCTCTAAAGGGGTGGTGATAATGGTGGATAAAATGAGTAAGTTATATATTACCATCACTATTTGTGTTTTTCAGTCATCTAGCATAATTCTTAATTGAAGCTTCAACAACTTATAGGTAAAAGGTTCTTCTCTCCTATCGGTCAGCTGTGATTGTGGTGACATGTCTTTTCTAATGTCTTACAGCCTGAAAAATTCCAATGACAATAAACTGAATACTGATCCTTCAAGAAAAAACTGTTTATAAACTAAAATTAAGTGTATAATAGTTTAAACACTAAGCTAAAGAATCAATGAGAATTATTATTTGGAAATACTATTCAATTAATAGGGAATAGGATTATTAAGAAATATTCATTTAGAATCAGAGATTAATGACCTGAGTTCTGGAAATTAGTGTTTATGACTATATTTTAGTATTATTGGTTTATTTGGCAAACCTATATTTCTCCCCCCTCAAGCATTTAAAAACATTATTCCAAGAAGGGAAGAGATCTAGTCTGTACCAGGCTGCCAAAGGCATCCACATCACATAAAAAAGTTGAGATATCCTGATTTTGAAAATCTACTTTGTCTATATTTCTGATAGAATGGGTTACAGAGATGTTCAGCAAATACTTGGGGCATTTTTCAAACATGAAGGAATTCTGAAATAGGAGTCAGAAGATCAAAGTTCTGCATTCAGTTGTACTATTTATTTGCTATTCAGTTTTTCACAAATCATAACCTCTTTAAGTCTCAGTGTCCTTATCTATAAAATTATCATAATATATGCCTCACCTAGAAGGATATAAGCTCTTTGTGAAAATCAGATCATGGCATGCATGTGTAAACAGTAAAAAAAGCACCATATTGAATTAAGGTATGAGGATTAATTTGTTTAATTATAATGCCCATTTGTACAATATATATATATCACTGTGATTTACTTTAATTATTCTCTTTTATATTAATTTTCTAGAGGTAGACATCTTGGACTGTTCTTGTAGGCACAAAGATATTTCCCTTCCTGTTTCCACATCTTTCATTTCATCACTATATATACACATATTTATGTATACATATATGCATGTATGTATGTATATATACATAATTAAATACATATATATATACATACATATACATAAAGACAAGGTGAATAGAGAAAGGAGAAGAGATTAAATAAAGAGGGATGATGAAGCAAAGCTTCAGAGAAGAAGGGACATCTGTAGCAAGTCTTGAAGGAAGATAGGTTTTGGAGACCCAGAAATGAGCTTGGGAACATCTGTAGTTATAGGAGCAGAATTTCACATTTGAAAAATAGAGAAAAACTCTAATTTTGCATGGAGAGTGAATAAAGGGAATGAGAGAAGACCACAAAAGAAGATTGCATCCAGATTGTAGATCTTCTTACATGCCAGGCTGAGGATTTTGTTTCTTATTTCAGAACCATTATGGAATGACTGAAGGCTTTTGATCAGGGGAATATCATGGCTTAACCTTTGACATTGCAAGATGGTTTTTGCAGTTATGTGGAAAAAGGAATGGAGAAAGGGAGACACTGGAAGCAGGATGAGTAAATAGAAGGTATTTTAACAATTTAGGATAGAGATGATGAGATAAGTTTATGGACCAATGAAGAGAAATTATGGATACAAAACTGATAAATATTACAATAATAGGTATCAATTGAAAAAATGTGAAGAGTGAGGTGTAGAGTCAAATATTTTTTCTAAAATTATGAATCTATATCACTAGGATGGTAGTGATTTCTAAAAATAGGAAAGTTCATAGAAGGGATAGGTTTAGGGATAAAGATAAATGGTAGTCCCCTATTAGATGAGTTGAATTTCATATAGGATAACCCAAAGGAGTTAGTTAGTAGCCAAATGGAATAAAGGCACTGGAGTTTTGGGAAAAGATTAGAGCTAGTTATATAGATTTGAAGATCATTTGTCTAAAGACAATCATCTAACCCTGGGAATTAATGAGATCACCAAAGAAGGTGGTACAGAGTGACAGGAGAGGGCTCAGTACGTATTCATCATCATTCTTAAGCTTGAGGAAGAAGGGAGAGGAATTAGGTGACAAAACAGGAAAGGAGACTGAATAGGGGATATGGGATATAGAGGAGGAGATCTAGGACAAAATGTCATGGGGGCCAAGGGATGAGGTGGCAGTTAATGTGTCAGATGTACAAGAGAGGTCAAAAGGATGAGTGAGAAAGGCCACTGGACTTGGCAGTTAGGAGATAGAACTTGGAGAAAACTTTCAGTGAAGAAGTACATTGGGAGGATATTATTTGTCTATAGTAATAATGAAGTTTGCTGCTTCATGTGGGTTTCTGGCTTTTGCCAACTAAACTTTCACTGATTACATGAAGACGATCAGATTTTGTGTTTCTGAAGCTCAGCAAATTAACACAAAATTTAGAGCCACTGAACAATCATCAACTGCCTTTCTCTGTGTTATGTCTGGCCACTGGCACTTTCATTTTTCTTTCTCTGGGTTTCAAAAGACCTGGCATGAAGTCAACTGGGATATAATTAATCATAAGTGATTCACAATACTTCAAGAGTTTTTTTGCTCCAAAAACTAACCAGGTTAATAATAAATATCCAAAAGAAATTTATTTAGACTTTTTGCCTTCATTAAAAAAATTAAAACATAAAGATCTTTGGAAGAGCAATAAATGTACCTGGAAAGTTTTTTTTTTTTTTTGCTAGAATTTAAACACTCTGTCCATTCTTTTACAGTCTATTACCCTGGATGATAATAGAAACTGAAACAGGTTACAAGCATTAATCACATTTAACCTCACTCACCCTGACCATGATAGCAGTGGTTTCTAGAAATGGGGTTAATAGGAAGATGCCCAGTGACCACCTAGTTTCCTTTTACCATTTGCTCTGTTTGTTATCTCTCAGCTTTATGCATACCAGTAGAGCCAGTGTCAAGAAAAAAAAAGCCTTTGGCAAGCATGGAACTAAAGAAATACTTGAGACTTGCCTGTGAGCGCTGTATGAACAGGAAGAGGGACTGCTTAAACATACCTACAGTCCTCTGCAACCTGGTGGATTCAGCTTGTGTAAGCAATCTGGCAGACTAATGTGTTTCAGCTCAACTGCCAGAACTAATGGTAGGCCATGCTCATGCCTTCTCTCTCCAATGTTCTCTAAGGGTGATGTTTATATAATACTGCTAGGACTGTGTTAGAACTGGGATTCCTGATTCCTGTAAAACTCATTTAGTCATTTTTCAGTTGTGTCCAACTCTTCATGATTCCATTCGAAGTTTTCTTGGCAAAGATATGGGAGGTGTTTGCCATTCCCTTCTCCAGCTCCTTTGACAGATAAGGAAACTGAGACAAATGGGGATTAAGTGACTTGCCCAGAGTCACACAGAGAGTAGGTATCTGAGGTTAGATTTTAACTCAGAAAGAAGAGTTCTGCTGACTCTAGACCCAGCCAGTATTCTATGAACCATGCCACCTAACAGCCCCATGTTCTGATAAAAGTATCCCTAGACAAAAATAGATATTTGTGTATCTTTTTAAAGCTCTATAGTTTGCCATGCATTGCATTCTAGGTCTCATGTGTACAAAGTGTCCCAAAAGTCTTACTGCATTAAGAATTTGGGGATTTATTATAATGAAGGAGCAAACCCATTCCCTGCCCTCCCCCCCCCCCCAGATCTATAGCCTTTACCAACTCTAGACCAGCATCTCAGGAATTATTTACCATACTTTTTTTCTTCCTCTGTTTTTCACTACATGACAGAGACAAACCCTCTTCCCAAGATTTTAAAGGGAAAAACAAGACAAAGAAACAAAGATACAATCTAGCATAGCCAGTAGCCAGAAAACATATCTTGGGAATCCCCAAAGAGTTATTAAAAGAACATAAAAATGTTTTAAAGTGAGTTTGGGTTTCTATTTTATTATCCCCCCCCCCATATTAAAAGTCACTAAGGAAAATAAAATGTTCTTGGGCCCAAATATGTATTTATTGTCAGATAACTCCAGATTATTGGTATATGTGATAAAAGTTCACATGTGATATTTTGAGAATTCTAATAATTATGAAGAGAGAAATAACAGGGCAGGCTGTGAATTAAGGCATTTATGATACTTATATATTCTTGAGAGACTCAAGACCAACCAGGACTTTCAGGGAGAAGACAAGCAACACGGGTAGTAGAACTGAGTAAGAGATGAGGAATCTGGGACAACAAGAGATGCTTTGAAAATGAAAAATGAAGAGCAGAGTGTATGCTCAGGAAAGAAGAAAGACTCATTCTAACAGTAGAGTCCAAGGACATCGCCAAGCTGCTAAAGTTAGTTCCAATCAGAAATGGATTGGGAAAAAGAGATCCCCAAAGAAGGAATCTTGATTTCTCCAGAACCAGGAAAATGGAGAGAAATGGTGCTGGTCTTGGATGGGAGGCAAGAAAGAAACTTTTTATAGGCCTTTTGGGGAGAAAAATGATGAATATAGGTTTTAGAATGACATAGAAAGTTGAGAAAGAGATGAGGAATCTGGGAAAACAAAAAGAAAAACTAATTAATAATAGCGGAAGGGGTTCTTTAGAGGAGCCACAAACTAGGGGCACAAAGATTAGGGCTAGAAAGAATGAACAGTGCTTTAAGACAAAATAAACAGAACTGAGTAGTTTGAGATTATGGATTTAGTTGGCATAAAAACCAGGAATACTTGTATTTGAGTCTTGCCCCTGATATTTACTGAATTTACATCGTAGGCACTGGCCCTTAATTCTGTGTTCTAGGTAAACATCTAAGACCAAGAATTGAAGGATTTAAGTGAGGAAGTTTCCTCATAGCCACAGAAATGGAAAAGTTACCCATTTCCATACAAATCATAGGTTTGGACTCCAATCTGTCATTTAGTGAAGGTGTACCCAAAGAATCAGTTGTAATTTGGGGAAAAAAAGAGTTAAAATATTTTAAACTGTTCTCTGTGCATGTCAAATACTGCCACAGACACTGGAGGGGCTGAGTCAGCCAAATTCTAGTGAAAGAACATTTAGAGAATTTATAAATATATTCTCATTTCTCTCTCTTTCTTTTCAGGTTGAGAATAACCAAGGATTACTCAAAGATCCAGAGGCAGAGCCTTCTGTCAGAGGGCCTTTAAGGGTTACTTTTGGCCTACACTTTTCGTGCCTCCAAACATCCTAGAGCCCTTAAATGACCATAGTCCATATTCAAAATAAGATCTACTAAAGTTAATAATGAAGACAATCTTCCCAATGACAACCTGGGATATGGCAGTTATCATTAGAGATATAGAGTACATAGAAGTTACTTTCCTGGAAAGGAAATAATTTATATACCTCATAAAGTCAATGAGAAGCCCTCTCCCTCTCTCTCTCTCTCTCTCTCTCTCTCTCTCTCTCTCTCTCTCTCTCTCTCTCTCTCTCTCTCTCTCTCTCTCTCTCTCACACACACACACACACACACACACACACAAGTCCCATCTTTCTACCTCTAAGCACTCTAAATTTTGCTAAGCTTTCTGCTGAGCATTTAATCTTTGTTTTTCCATCATATTGATTTTAGAATCTACCCCTCAAATTTCTGTTCCCTGGAATTTTTTCCCTTTAATAAAAATCTTATAAGAAATAAAGTTCAACATAACTAATTAATACATTTAGCAACATGTACAGATCTTCATAGTCATAGTTCTCTACTTCTATAATGGAGGGAGGATTTTACATTTCCGTAGTCTGTTTTCCTTTAACAAATCTAGTTATTACAATTACACAGTTCAGTTTCCTTTTATTGCCCTTGCCATGTATGCTTCTGTAATCATGGCATATATCATTTCCCGGTTCTGATTGTTTTACTCTGTATCAGCTCATATATTTCTAGTATTTCTCCAGATTCTTAATATTTGTAATTTCTTATGTGTCAGTAATATCCCATTATATTTTTGTACTGAAATATCTCTGGTCGATCTGAATTGATGGACACTGTCTTAATTCTTTGCTATGATAAAAAAAAGTGGTGCTGGGAATATTTTGGTACTGTAATAAATGGGTACTTGAGGGTGTATATTTGATGGATACTAGATGACTAATGGATCAAGTTTTGCCTACCCTCATCCCTTGATATCCTCTCATTTTCTTCCCTTTTCAGAAACCTTTCAGCACCCCTCCCCCCTTTCTTCAACCTCCCTCAAATCACTCATTATGAGCTATGAGATTTCAATGAAATAGTTCTTAATCTTCTTTAGTAACAAGGGGTTTATTTGAGGAAGACAGTACAAGGATGGAGGATAAGGTAAGAGGAGTAGGATTTCCCTATTATCTACTATGAATGTTGATTTGGAGGATATTGAGGGAAATGGCAATTCTGTCACAAGCATGAACTAGAGTCAGTCAGAGAGATATAAGGACCACTGTCCTTCTTCTTTCTTCTGCCTTCTAATCAGCCAGGTCACCTCCAACTTGATTAACTCAAGACCCAGAGATACAACTAGCCTTTTCTTCCACATCAGCCAACCAAAAGCCCTTCAGGTTCAGTCACTACCATCAGCCAAAGACCTTCATCCCAGTTCAACAGTTGGCTTGGCTCCAACTGCTTTTCCCAGTAACATTCCAAAATGGAATTTTCATTTGACTGACAGATGATCCATCCTCAGCTTTCTGTCCTTTGCATGCATTGTAAATTCTCTCCTCCACAGTACATATAGCACTTTCCCCCATGTCTTTGACATTTTGGTGTATATGTCTAACAGTAGACTCTCTGGGTCAAAAGTCATGAAAATTTGATTTACTAATTTCCTTTTAGCACAATTCTAAATTGCTTTCTAAAAAAGATGGAGCAATACCCAACTCCCTCTGAGATGTTAATCAAAGTATACAAGTCAATCAAAGGAACATAATTGAAAAGGTGCTTTTTATAAGCTATTTTTAATAGAATACCAGAATCTGAAAACCTCTCCAGAATCTGGAAGAAATAGATACCTCCTATCAACTGAAATCAAGTGTCATCCCAATGGATCACTTGGACCTTTCACAGACTCATCATGCTTCTTCTTTTTTTATCCTTTATCCTCTGTCTTAGAATCAATACTGTGTATTGGTTCAAAGGCAGAAGAGTGGATAGAGACAATGGGAGTTAAGCGACTTGCCCAGAACCACAAAGCTAGGATCTCCTGTCTCTAGGTCAGGCTCTCAATCCACTGAGCCACTCAGCTGACCCCCAACCCATCATACTTCTAAAGGAACCTCCCAGGACCTTCAAGATTTACTTTTCTATTCCTTCCACAGTAACTTGAAAGCAAGCTCATAACTGTTAAGATATTCCTTATTTGCCAACAGAAAAGCTGATAAATTGCTACCCTGAGCAAATTTACATAGAAATTACCAATGATGGAAATGATGAGGAGAATTACAGGAGAAAGGTGTATCAGCAATCCTGCACCAGTCTGCCTTGATTTTTCCAGCTTTAACGCTGAACAACTCCCACCACCACCACCACTACCGGGGATCACTAGAAAGGCAAAAAAAAAAATTCAAACTCATGAAGATGTGTCAATGACCCTGTGCTTGACATCCACCTCTGGGACCCAGTTGAAATCTGACTTTTTGGTAACATATTCTTTCCCAGCTTTAACCCTCCCACCCCCAAAACATATCTTGCCACACTGCCTCCTCTCTAACAAAATAGAAGAGACATGAAGATCTTAATTAGGATTTCACACCTATTACAAAGTGTTAATTGCTCAGTTGTCTATGCTTTGCACAGCCACAGCGGCTGCTGGTGCTATCTTCAGTTAAAATGACTGCAAGGCAGAACTCCAGGCAGCCCAGCTATGTAGGCTCTGGAGAAACTTCCCCCAGACAGCTGATCAAGGAGTAGTCCTGCTTCTTAGGCTCTCTCTTTCAAGACTCTTCTTTTAATTCTTCTTCAGCAATCCCATCAGCACTCCTGGTTAGAAGCATCTCAGCTTTAAGTGGTAACCAAGCAAGCCAGGTTCTATGCAGGGTTTTCTGAGAATATTTCATCCTAGAATGCCCTCGCTTTGTTCCCTTCATTCTTCCCTTCTTCCTTTTCCCAGTGTATATTTTAATAAATATGTGAGTCCTGCCAACCTTTTTACTGACCTAAGACTTTTATTTTGTCTTCATGCTCCTAATCAAGCTAATTTTCAGTGACCCTTCTAGATCTTTATTTCCTTTTCATAACCATCAGGTCATCACTAATTTTAATCAATATGCCATTTTTTGTACCACCCACAAACTTCCTGGGAATGGAAAAGTTAATTGAACAGCTTCTCTCTTTCTGTCTTCACGGACCTCCCTGAACAAAATATGCTCATTTACATCTCCTAGACTTTGTTCATATTGATTCCTCCACTTGGAATACTCTCTGGATATCTTCCTGGCCTACTCAGTGCTGTAGCATTCAAGACTCTCTTCATATCCAGCTTCTCCCCATACATTTTCACTACTTCACTACTCCAAGACACAAAGTTTTCTCCCTGCTCTATAATCAGAATATCATTGGTTATCTGAAGCAGGAGACCTAGAATTATATTTTGTATACCTTTGTTTTGTCTTCTCTAGTTTTCTTTTTATTAGTCTTGTTTCTCTAACTTACTGTAAATCCCTTGTTTTATACTTTTGTGATTTAGATACTATATAAAGTAGGTGCTTAATCAATATGTAAGGTGAAAAATTACCTTCAAATAAAAAAACCTTTCCCATAAATATATATTTAATATCCTAAACTCTGTCTATATGGAAATCTGTGCATTTGGTCATATTAGGGATAGTTATTATTATTATTCTGTCATTATTTTTGTATATATTAATTAGTAATTATATTAATAAACTATTAACAATAATTGTTGCTCATGAATTAATTATTCACATTTTCATTATATTTATAATTCACATTTAGAGTTTAATATGACTTTATATTATTCTCATTTTATCTTTATAGACTTGGGAAGTGTTAGGTAATAATATTATGATTATAGTTCTATTTTACCTCCTTGGTGGATGGAGAAACTGAGGCTTAAAGGGATTAAGAGAATTACTGCATCATAAAGCTAGGCAATGGTAGAATCAGGACAACAAGAATTATAAATTTAGGTCAGTTGTTGGCACAGTGGAACAAGTACTAGATTTAAAATCAAAGTGCCTGAATTCACAGCTTGGCCCTGACACTTGCTGCCTATGTGATCTTGGGCAAATCACTTCCCAACTGTGGGTTTCCTTTTCCCTTTCTGTAAAATGAGGAGTGTTGGATTAGATGTCCTCTAATTTTCTCTAAAAGCAGCTAGGTTCAGCAGTAGATAGAGTAAAGGGACTGAAACTGAGAAGACTCATCTTCCTGAGTTCAAATCTGACCTCAGAAACTTACTAGCTCTATGACCCTTGGCAAGTCACTTAAATATGTCTCAGTTTCCTCATCTGGAAAATGACCTGGAGAAGGGAATGGCAAACCTTTCCTGTATCTGCCAAGAAAACCTCAAATAGGTTCACAAAGAGTTGGACAGGGCTGAAATGACTGAAAAACAACTTTCTATGCAGAGCGAGAGGAGCAGAACCAGGAGAACATTGTACACAGAGACTAATACACTGTGGTATCATCGAACGTAATGGACTTCTCCATTAGTGGCGGTGTAATGTCCCTGAACAACTTTCAGGGATCCAGGAGAAAAAAAAACACCATTCATAAGCAAAGGATAAACTATGGGAGTGGAAACACCGAGAAAAAGCAACTGCCTGAATACAGAGGTTGAGGGGACATGACAGAGGATAGACTTTAAATGAACACTCTAATGCAAATACTATCAACAAAGCAATGGGTTCAAATCAAGAAAACATCTAATGCCCAGTGGACTTACGCGTCGGCTATGGGGGGTGGGGGGGAGGAAAAGAAAATGATCTATGTCTTTAACGAATAATGCTTGGAAATGATCAAATAAAATATATTTAAAAAAAAAGAAAAAGAAAAACAACTTTCTTTACAGTTCTATCTCTATAATCCTCTGATTAAGGGAGAATTTTATACCTACTAGAACATATCATATTTATTAAAGGAACACAGATCTACAGCTAGAAGGGACAACATAGTCCAAATCACTCACTTTGAAGATAATAAAAAAAATAAAAACAAAGTTTAAGTCCTAGGAATTTAAATGACTTACTGAAGGTCACACAGGAAGGGGAAGAAAGTAGATTTGAACTAAAATTGCCCAATTCTAAAGTCTACAACCAAGGCACTTTTCTTTGGTCATTCAGCAGCTTCACTCTGTTGCACAAATAGTACTACATTTATTTCATTTTTGAAAACTGTTAAAAAAATAAGTTATCTAAGTAGCTCTCACCTTTCCCCCATGCTATCTTTCACAATTTGCCAATATGAACATAAAATATGCAATTCATTAACTGTCTTGCAAAATATGAGAAGTATTAGTTTTTATTAAATGGAGGAATTTTGAAGATGAATCATGTAAAATAAAGCCATCTCGTCATCATGGTCCTATTCTTCCATGATTACTACATAACTAGAATTTTGCATTTCATGCCTGGGTTCTTCAGTTCTAATAGATAAGGTTCTTCTCCATTAATATTTGCAAAGTATAGTTTTCCTGCCTCCTTCCATCCCTTTCTTCACTCTAACCCCTCTCTCTTTATAACAACTCTTTCTATGTTGTCTTTTATTAAGATTGTAAGAGCCTCAAAGACAGAGACTTGCTTATGTTTATCTTATTAGCTTATATCAATTAGTACTAGTTTATTAGCTTATATTAATCTTGCTTTTATTTCTATCCTGAATATTTACCATAGTGAATGTCCAATAGAAAGCACTTCCTCCATGATGTTTCAACTTGAAAAGTTATCCTCAAATGGACAGGATGACTGATGCCCTCCTATTGACTACTTACACAGAATGCAACTAAGCAAAGGTTCCGTAATACTCAATTCATTCTTAGCCTTACAATTATTCCAGAAAGATTTCCAAAATAAAATACAGGAACAGTACATAATACCTAATAACACATACAACGATCATAGTCAATGCTGAATTACAGCCTAACCAATGGGCAAGTGCAAAGTTGGCCCCTCCTAATGCCAGATGAGTTCCTGATCATTTTCTATTAAGACAAAGAACACCAAAGTCATTTATAGAGATTTGCCCCAACAATAAAATATAAACAAATCAAAGATCCCAGCAGTGTGAACTGATTCAGTAAGCACAAAATGATAATCTTAAAGGTGTTAACACCACTTGTGACTTGTGGGTTGTTGTTATTGTTGTTTGTTGTTGTTGTCACTATTGTTTGTCAGGATAACTAACCTGGCTCTCTCCACTATGAGATGGAGTTGTTATACAAACAATTTGGCATTTATATGTATTCTAAACCACCCTTTCCAAAGCTCCTAAAAAAGCCAGTGTATAGAAATTACTACTCTGCCTAGCACTCAGCCACTTCTGGAGTAAATGCCAACATTACCATTATTTATTGAGCCCTAATAATGTACTAAGAATTTAAGTAGGAAATAACTCCTAATTTCTGAGTCCTTCCAGTTAGGATGCTGTTTTGAGTCCAAGGATTCCAGCGTCAAGAGCAGGCTCAAAATTACTGGTAGTGGAGGGTAGAGTTTATTTTTTAATTTAAATTTAATTATTTATTTGCTTATTTGTTATATTAAAATACTCAGGGAACTCCCTACTACCTTCCCTTCCCCCCATTAGAGAAGGCATCATTTGACAAAAAGATAGATGTCTATATAAAATTGCCTTGCTTATTTCTATTTATCAGTTTTTTCTCTGAAGGTGTACCTACAATAGTCATTCTTCAAACAATATTTCTGTTGCTGTATATAATGTTCTGTTTTTAAAATACCTCATGGAATTTGAAGGGGGCAGTTTTTCAAATGGGTCGCCCTTTTCCAAGTAATTATATTTGAAGGAATACACAAAGAAAAGGGAAGCACAGAACCTAAACTATCTTCATAACTACAATAAGTTGTGCATAAATATTCCAGACTGGTGCTTCTTGATGAGCAGATAGACTTTTATATTTTACATATTTCATCTATAAGAATGTTTCATAGTAAACTTTTTTTCCCACAGTCAACTTAATATGCCAGGGTGCCTATCCAGTATGAGTGTAAAACTTATTCACAACAATAATTCATAGATACAGGTATTTTATGCCTAGAAGGAACCTCAGAGCATGAGTCTGGTATAGATGAAAAAGGACT
The DNA here is from genome assembly GCF_027887165.1 of Monodelphis domestica. NCBI lineage: Eukaryota > Metazoa > Chordata > Mammalia > Didelphimorphia > Didelphidae > Monodelphis > Monodelphis domestica. The sequence goes on from NC_077227.1 coordinate 250,221,253, forward strand.
AGAATAGGAGTTAAAGATCAGAGTCCTAGTAGTAGATTCACCATTTTCTAGGTTCACCTTAGACAAATAATCAGGTCATAAAATTTGGTGTTCAAAGAATCTTAGACGTCATCTAGTAGACTTTAATTCTCTAAATACTTGTTTATGGCTGGGGAATTTCCATCCAATGGCACTGGGGTCCAACATGAAATACTTTAAGTAAGTACCATAGCTCAAACAGGGGCAAACACAGGGATAAAATTAAAGGGCTCTAATTCCTTTCCTCATGAACTCTCTATAAACCCAAGCTGCCTCTTAAGGGTCTACAAGAGGATTTTAGAATAAGTTAATTTTACTTCAGGGAATTTTGACTTCATAAACCTATTACTCAGGATTTAAAGCATTAGAGCAAGTGTCTTCTCAGGAAAACATGGTACACAGTAACAATAATAATGTATGATGATCAGTTGTGAATGAGTCAACAATTATCAGCAAGGCAAGGATCAAGGGCAACTCCAAGAGAATCATGACAAAAAAGGATATCTGCCATAGACAGAACAGAATCCAAATGCAAATTGGAACATACCTTTCCCTCCTCTATGAATTTTTCTCCAGTGAAAGCAATATGTTTCTTCTGTCACAACTTCTGTCACAACATGGAAATATGTATTATATCATATTATCTGCCCTCTTGGGGAAGGAGGAAGGTGAGGAAGGAAAGCAAGAACATGGAATAAAAATATCAGAAGAAATTATATTGACATAGATTTTAGAAAAATAAAATTTATTTTTGAAAAGTAGAATAAATGAATTAAAGGGGTTTGGAGAAGAAAGATTCATTAATATGGGTGGGTTTTTAATTGGCCTAGCCATTCAGGAAAACTTGGCTGTAAAAGTTGCTAAACCATAGGAACTGTTTGAAAAATGATACTTCAATGAGGCGCAAATCCCAATAAGGGATATTATACATACAAAAATATTTCTAGCAGTTCATTTTGCAGTAGCAAAGAATTAGGAAAAATTGGTTGTCCATCAATTAAGAAATGATTGAATAAATGTGGCATATGAATATACTAGAGTATTATTGAAATGTAAGAAATTACAAATATTTACAATTCAGAGAAGATTAGAAAAACATCTGATACAGAATGAAGTAAGCAGAACTAGGAGAATAATGTACATGATGACTATAACAACATAAAGGAAATAGCACTGAAAGACTTCAGAACACCAATCAATTCATGACTTCAGAGATCTAATAATAAAGTATAACTCCCTCCCCATTTCAGAAAGATTTTGGACCAAAGGTGAAAAATGAGGCCTATATTTTTAGAGAAGGGCAATATTTTGATTTTAAAAATTTGATTATACTTAGATTTATAAGGGAAGATTCCTGGGAAAAGGAAATGAGCTAAAAGTGAAAAAAATGAAAAAAAAAACACCAAAAAGCAAGAAAAAGGCACAAACAAAAAACATTTAAAATCAAACAAAAAAGGAAAAGGGGGGCTCAACCTCATATAGTTGGAGTTATGAGAGTTTGAAAAGTGTCAGGAATCAAAAGATGGCATTCAGTTTTTGTGGGCCCATCTGGTCATCTGCCACCAGCATCATTGGATAATGTTGACTCTACCTTTGTATCTATATGAGCAATTTCACCATAGGGGCAGAATGTGATGATAACCCTTAAACAATGAAATAACCACAGCTGTAACATAAAACATTCTTTCCAAAGAAGGAAGGCGATCCTATTGTAAAATGTGATCAAAGTCATCATGATGGGATGAGTTGTTTTCTCCTAAAGCAAACAGTAAGCTAATATTTATTCTCCAGTTTAGACAAAAGTCTACTTTCTGTCAAGGGGAAAGAGAATGAATTGTTTTTCCATAATGGTGTTTTCTTTTCAATCAATTTCCCTTCAAGCTTGATTTAAGAAGGTGCCATGTCAGAACCTCAGGCTACTGGATGAAATCTAGGACAGTTCCCTATCAAAGGTGAAAATTATGAGAAAGGTAAATCTGCAGAGTTCAATCTAAAATGCCAGTGTTGTTTTCTCCTGTTCCCTCCATCTCTCAGTCTCTCTCCCCATCTTTCTTGTCAAGTAGGTACCTCAAAGGGTGTGCCAGCAATGAAAGGACTGAAATAGGTCAGAGATAGTAGCACTAGGCATGAATACAAGGAAAACCCTATAGGACAAAAAGTACTCCTAGCTAAAGTGATAAATCTCACACAGAAATGTCAATGGCACCTTTTATAAGCCAAGGGTTGCAAATAGATATCCAGGGGTCTTCCATAGTGAAAGCCAGTATTCTGTTGTATACAGTAAAAATGGAGTTGGAAGGTTAGTTTAATATGGAGTTAAAGATTGACAACTCCTCTTTTCAGGAGAAGACTTTCAATAGAACATACTGAAAAGACACAATTATGCAGCATCACCATTCATACTTCTATGGAAAATGGAGACCAATGCTGGGCTTTTGTTTGGCCAATGTTTAAAAAGTGGTTAAGAGAACCATGTTGATTCAGAAACAGGTAGAACTTACAGAGTGGCACAGATACTCAGAATATTCAGGTTTCTGAAACCCTAGTATAAGACTGTTGGAATTTAAATAGGCACATCTCATTCATCTAGCCTTTATCATGTTTTTTAAAGCTTTTGTCCAACTTTTAGTAATGCATAAAAGGAAAAAAAAAGCCTGAGAAAGGTAAATGGATAGGTTGTTATTTGGCAGATTGGAAAGTTTAAAAAGGAGGAAAATATGGTTATCAGATAAAGAGAAAGGAGAAAAAAATAGGGAGATAATGGTAAAAGATGAGGAAAGCAGTTCTCTAAATCTGCACATTGAACATGACTCCTTACCTGTGCTTTAGGACTGAGGGATATTTAGGTTATAGGATATTTCCACTCAAACTCCAATACCATATATAGCACCTTTCTTTGTTTATTCGAATGCTCTGTTGACTTACATTCATTATTCTTAATAACAGTGTCATTGTACAAGAATATAGAAGCAGCATTTGGAAGAGATTGAACTGATTGTATCTTATAATATATAATTTATCTTTAATTATTTATTCATTCTGAACTTAAATATCAATAAAATAAAGATTTCCATATGCATAATAGAAGAGTAAAAAGAGGATTAAATATAAAACTATGAATCTCTACTAGGTTCAGCTTGCTATTCTTTTTTAAGCATATGATAAATTTAATATGTAACAATCAAAGTAATACAGCTTGTCTCTGACTCTTAGATTGCCTTCAGTTTTCTTTTAGAGCACATGATCTTACAATTCCTTTTCCTTCTATTTTTCTTTGGAGGGGGGAGAAGTCTAAATACCTATTATAACATTAGTTGTTTATGATTTTCTTCTTCCTCAAGGAAAATATGATTAAAAGAGTTTTCCATTTAGGTATGGTTTCATGACTCATGTTTTTTTTTTTTGTTTTGTTTTGTTTTATTCTTGTGCCTCATTTAGTTAACAAACTCGAGGGATAGATATATTCTTTAGAAGCTATTAATTATATTGAGGCTTATCTGCTGGATTTAAAAGTCAATCAAAAATTTAATATCATGGCATTTCCACTAATAATTGTCTTAACACATCCATGAAAACAATACATGTTTCTGTGTTTATGTAAATTCAATGTGATATGAATATCTTTTTTCCTCCATTCCTCCCTTGCTCTGAATAGAAATCCATTTAGGACAATAATAGAATTTATAGACAGACATAGTAGCATCTGGAAAAACATTCATTCCATTGGACTGGTTGACTAGAATAATCCATCTCTAGGATAATCTCTACCCTCATTTCTGCCTAATGGAATCTCTAGCTCATTTCACAGCATAACTAAGTTGTCACCATCTATACAAGGCCTTTCTGATTCCTTCCTCTCAATCACAAACTACAGATACTAGTGTTCTCTGTAACCTTCTACCAAATGACACTGGATTGACTTTGCACTTGTGTCCCTATCCCATTCAGGACTACCTATATTGATTTCTATATCTGTATCTAGATCTATCTTTTTCCTTTTTAATATCTCCTGTAGGCCTTCCACAGAGCAGATGCTTAATAAATGTTTACTGAATTGAACGCTAGCTATTCAAGACAACAATAGCAGAAATAATAATAAAGCCCCTCCCAATTAAACTGGCAATTAGGCTTAGCAATCATTCTCTCTTCTCTTTCTACCATAGACTGATACCTTGTATTTATGGCAGCTGCATGTGTTTAGGTGACTTTTCCTATACTCTTTTTTTCCTCCAACAAACTAGTACTAAATATCCATTTAGCTCCACACATAAAATGTGGCAATAATGGTTGCAACATGGCAGTCTTACAACTAAGCAGAATAATTATCCATCTACTAGATTATACCCAGAAGGTGGAATGGGAATGATAGAACATTAAGAATGGTCCTGGTGATGGAAAATATTCTTACCTCATTAAAGGGTACTTTTGGCAGCAAGAGATATACATCTCTCTATTTGCTTGGAAGAGGCAAGGTAAAAAGCAATGCTTTCCAAATGACTCGAACACAATAAACTATTCTCTCTGCCATATTGACTTTGAGATGTTGGATTAGACCTGGAACTAGCTCAAAGACACCAGTCCAGAACATATAAGCACTCCACAGTCCATATGTGCAAACCTTCTTTCCCAAGCATTTTACATTTGTTTCATAATTCTACGGCATAACTTGCTCTTTTAATTTCAATAATATTTATCAATGAGTTATAAATTTAAGGCTAGAAGAGACCTAAGAGGTTCACTATTCTCATATCATAGAAGAGAAAATTGAGTTACAAATAAGTTAAATAACTTATCTAGGGTCACATGATAGTAACTAAAAGAAGATTTGAACACAGAACTTCATGACTTTCACTCTATCCACTAAGCAAATGCTGATTCATATAATTGAATGAATGTATTATGTGCTATCTATGTGGAAGTAACCATGCTTCCTCTTTTTCTCTGAACAGAAATTATATGTACCTTGTATAACTAGTGTGTGTTATATGTATATATGATACATGGTATATGGGGTGCTCAGGGAGGGGTAGTATCTCTGGTATGGAGGGCTTGTCGTGCCCTCCTAGGGCAGCTCTCTAGCCTCTGACCCTCACCTGACACCCAGCTCTCACTTGTGGCTCCCAGTAGCTGCTAGCATGCGGCAGCAGCCACACCCCAGGCAACGGCTTCGACAGGCCGGCTAAACCTTGTGAGGGTAGCCATCGGGTCATTGACCCCTGGTGAACCAGGGCTTTGCTCACCCAGCATGTGAAGACTGCTTCGGCGGAACAGATGAAAGAAACCAATAAGAAGGTTCAACGGCTGAGAGGGCAACGCAGCAAAGCACTGTGGAGTGCTTAGGGTGTGTTGGAGCACAAAAGACAACACGGCCATCCAATGCAGCTGAGGAAGTCTCCAGGTGTAAGGACTTTTCATACCAATGGACCCAGGCTTCCAACACCAAGAGAGTGGGACTGTCTCTGTGCATCGGCTTTTCCACTTAAATCTCTTTCACGCACAAAGACAATCGTCATTCTTGGTTACCGAGAGACTACTACTACTATACATGTATTTTATGGTGGATGATACTGCTCTCGAGTTTATAATCCAGCATCCTTTATTTTCCATTCTCATTTACCATTCATATCCAATTTATTACCAATTCATATCTACTACCATATCATCTTCCATATTTGTCATCTGCTCTCCACTCACATAGCTACCACTCTGGTTCAAATCCTTTTCATCTCTCACCTGGACCATCACAATAATCTACTTCTTCCTTCACTCCAATTTATCTTCCACATATTTGCCAAGTGATTTTTCTAACATGGAGAACTATGTCACATACCTCTACCCTATCCAAGAAGACCCAATTGACCCTCTATTACACTAAGATCAAATAGAAAGTTTCCTCTTTCATATTTAACTTTTCACTATCAGGTCCAGTTCTACCTCTCCAACTTTCATTTGTGTTACCCCTACATCCTCTATGAACTATCTGTAGTTTTCCCCCTTGCTGTTAAACACAATATTCCACCTTCGAGACAACATGTTATAGTGTGAAAAGTACTAGACTTGATCTTTAGTATTTCCGATTTAGTGATCAGGGAAAAATGAAAAGGACTCATGTGTTATAAAATAATTTATAGCAGTTCTCTGCAGTGGCAAAGAACTAAAAATTGAAGGGATGCCTATCAATTAGGAAATAGCTGGATGGAATACTACTGTGTCATAATGAACAGGATAATTTTGTAAAACATATGGAAAGAATTACATGAAATTATGAAGAGTAAAATGAGTAGAACCAAGAGAACTTCTATATAATAACAGAAATATTGTTTGAAGAATGGCTTGTATATTTCTATCTCCAGAGAAAGAACTGATAAATAGAAATAAAAAAATATACTTATATCTTTTTGTCAAGTGACACCTTTTCTAATGGGGAGACAAGAGGGGAGGAAGGAGTTAGCTTGGCATTTTAATGTAATAAACAAACAAATAAGTAATGATATAAGTGAATTAAAAAATTTTTTAAGAGTACTAAACTTGGCATCAGGAAGACCTAGTTGTTTAAATATTGCCTCATACATTTCCTACTTATTGACATTGAGAATAAGTCACTTAACCTTTTTTGGCTTCAGTTTCCTTATCTATAAAATGAAGGGTTGTATATTTATGCCCTTTATGATTCCTTTCAATTTAAATCTATGATCCTAAGATTTCCCATCTTTATAGTTTTTGCCCTAACTGTCACTCATACCTAGAATGTTTTCTCTCCTTTCCTCAGTCTCTTGGAACCTCTGGTTCTTTCAAGATTCAGTTAAAATGTCCCCTTTCCCAGTTTCCCTAACTGTTTCCCCTGAAAGGTTGTTTTGGGCTCACACACCCATATATGTGTTCACATGTTATCTCTTCTATTAGAACTCTGAGGACTGGCATTTCTGTCATTGTATATGTAGTGCCTGGCATGGAGTAGGTGCTTAATAAATACCTGTTGATCTATTAATTCCATAACCTCCTCAATTATGCCTACTGGAGGCAGGATTTGTTTTTCAGGGTAGTCACAAACTCATATTCAGTATAAAAGTCAAGTAAAAATTGAATACTACCAACCACAATCACACCTACACAGAGTTTTCAGAGGTGGAGTTGAGTTTGCCCAAATCTCATTTAAATACCTACTAATTAGAAACTGTTTTGGAAAATTAGAGTCTTCCAATCAAAATTCTGAAATATAATACAAGCACCCTACATCCTGAAGTAGGGGAGTAAAAGGTTCAGACACAGTGACTAATAAAGGTCGTAATTAGTCCTCAGTCGCAAGAAATAGAAGATTGATATAAATACATTTTATATTTAAAGCTTCAGGATTTTGGCCTTGTTCTTTAATCCTGGAAAATTATATGTACTAAGATGTATTTCTAGGCTTAAGTGACATAAAATAATCATAAACCTTACAAAACCTACATTTTTAAAGGGCTCCCCTTGTCTTCTTTATTAGCACCTATTTACCAGTCTAATATAAATGTGAGATTAATGTTGAAGGAGAAGATAAAAAGCATACACTCAGAGCTGAAATACATCATGTCTCAGTGGTTTCCTGAGCAAGGGAACTCCCAGTGGGTTTCTTTAATGTGACAGCAATGCTTTATAAAAAGTTCAAGTATAATCATTTCTTTAGTGTCAAATCCTTGGCAGATTGGGTATCTATATGTCGTGGAGGTGGGGACAAAGAATCCTATCCACTACCCAGGCAAGATCCATGGCAATTGCAACATTAGTTAAGCAAAGGTTAATGGGCACTTTGTATGAAAATGTTCCCATTTTCTCATTTTAATTCTGTCATTACTCATAAAAAGACCCAACAAAAGGAACAGCGACAGTGATAGTGCCACTGGAAGAGAGAAAGAATTGGAGAGACTCATCCTTGAAAGAAACCTTGAGAGGTTAGATAGAGTCCATCTTCCTGGCTTCATTAAATCGTTTTGGAAAGATAAGAAGCTATCTTGCTTTTAAAGACTTTTAAAGAGATGGACCTAGCACGCGCACACACACACACACACACACACACACACACACACACACACACACACACACACACACCCTCCCTCTACCAATTCTGACCTTTCTGCAACATACAGTCCAAAAGAGTTGCCTAGGACAGGTACGAGTGACTTGCTCTAGTTCTCAGAGCCAGGAGGTATCCGAGCCAAGATTTGGACACCTGTTTTCTGAGACCATCTTTCTATCTACAGTGTTGGAGGTGCCAAACACACTGCTCCATACAGTCTACAAGACTCTGGAGTGCACGATGGACCAGATTAAAATGTAAATTTAAAAAATTATGATTATAATAAAATATAGGTAATATTAATATGTGATTTTCTAAGTCAATATGTGAACCATAAGGATCTTTGTCCATTTTTGTGGACTTCATGAATTTAATGTCACTGTACTATGAGATGCTATTTTTGCATAAATTACTTGTAGCAATGTAGACCCAGCATTTATAGATTGCTTCAGTGACAAGGTGTTTGTATTCTTTATTTCATTTGACCCACTTACTAATCCTATATGATCAATCATGTAAGCATTGTTTAACCCATTTAAAAGAGGAGTCAACCAAGGTTGAGAGAATTTGTGTAATTTGCCTAGAGTTCCACATCTACAAACAAACAGTGGAATCTGGGCAATAAATAATAATTTAAAAATAATATTAAGTACCTACTAGGTGCCAGGCACTGAACCAAGAACTGGGCTCAAGTCCAAATCTGACTATTGCAAGTCCATTGTTTTTCTACTGTCTTCTACAGTGCCTTTCTACTACAAGTATACTTTTATTGCCAAGGCTCTTGATGGTTTGTTTTTTTGAAATGTATCCCTTATGGGAGTTTGGTGAAGCCTGTGTATCCTTTCTCGGAATTATGTTTTTAAATACTTAAAATTACTAAGTAAATTAATTATGTTAAAATACAATAATCAAAGTATTTTAAAAATAAACTTCTAGGCACTAGTTAAGACTCCTATTATATTTTGTCATCAAGAAAGCTTTTTGAATAATCCAAGTTTTTAAAAATTCTTTCATTAAGAGAAGCATTTCTCACACTGCCACCAACAATTTTAAATTTATTTGCACTTTAATTTCCAAAGTACTTTGGCATCTATAACAAATTTCAAGACTTTTTCATGAAAAAATGGGGACATCTAGGACTACTAACGAATCAGTCTTAAAAAAACTTTCAATGATAATAATCATAAGCCCTCCATTTTTGTCTATCCCATGCAATTTTTGTCTGAGTTACATTAATTCTTTACAGAAGGTCCAATCGACTTAATTTCCTTCCTCTAGTTCTCTTATCAATGTATGGGACAATGAATTTGAGATACACAAAGAGTCCTATTTAGGAGAATTTTACTAGCAATGTAGTGTTTAAAGCACTTTACAATATCAAAGTTTGCTTTGGTTTTATAACAGAGCTGAATAGTTGTATTTAAACTTAAACTGATATTTAACATTTGTTTTCTAAAGATAAACTTAAGCAAATCATGATTTTAAGAGAACACAACCACCAAATAAAACATGAGTCCCCAATAGCACTATATTTTAAAGGAGAATTTAATATAATATAGGTTCTCTTGGACTATCCCTCTATGAGAGGAATTTATTACTGGAATACAACAAAAATCTTCTTTGAATCATAAGGTAGACCCATGTCATGAATTTTTAAAAAAAGCGTTATCTAATAAATGCCATATTATTTAAATTGTTTTGGAAATTGAACGTTTTCATTAATATTATTTATATTAAACAGGAAATAATAATTTCAATAAAAGTAAATTGAATTAGTGCTAAAACTATACTTTGATGAATTTGTGATCTTATCCAAGTAGTCTAGTAATACTGACCATAACCCATACATTCTATTCAATCCTGCATGAATCTTGCCCATACCTTCCCATAAATTTTTCCCAGAAAGTTCAATGAACTTATTGGAGGCCTTTCTTTAGTTCTCTTGACAATTCATAGAATGTTAAATTTAAAACATACAAAAAAAGTATGTTGTAGCGATTTACAACTTTCTATTCTTCCCTATTTCTGATCTTTGTATAAGGAAACACAAATGTTTATTAAGTTGATTGTGATTAAAATAAATTTTTCTTTTTAAGAGATAATTCTTACTCATAGGTTGTCTTCTAGTCATTCCTCATAATCTCCATGTCTCCATTCTCAAATTTTTTTCAAATTAATTTTTCTTTAATAATTCAGAAGGCTTCTTGTAGTGCCTCAAATATGATTTTGAACATTAGAGATTAGTGTGCCATAGATATGTAGAAGTGGATGTTAATAAAAAGTTTAGAATGGGAAGAACTCCAGATAAAAAAACATATATTGTATTGAGAGTCATGGCTGGGCTTAGAATTTGAGCATGGCACTTATTAAGGTTACTTGAAAAGAAATATTTTTAGCCATTAAATCCAGCAGAGAGTCAAAGGGCTTAAATCAAGTGGGAGTTTATAGGCTTTACATTTAAATACTTTTTAAAGAAGTGAAAATGGTAAGAAAGGGCTAAGGAATTCTCATAGTTTGCCTATAAAGTGATGAGAATGGTTTTAATGGATAGGATTGTATATATCAAATAAAAGTAGGTTTCATTATTTTCTGGTTACACATGACACGTCTCAGATGCTCAGAGAGAAATGGAATATCTAAATTTGTAAGTGTGTCTGTATGTGTGAGAGACAGACAGACAGACAGACAGAGAGAGAGACAGAGAAAAAAATAGAATCAGAGACAGAGACACGGAAAGAGAAAATGTATAAAGTAATGGGGGAGGGTTGCAGCTATCAGCAACTACAGAGATGAGGAAAGTTTTTATACACAAGGTGGTGCTTTAATTGAATCTTGAAAGAAAAACAAGGTGTTCTATTTTCAGGTATAGAGGATGTTCAGTGCCAAGGCAGAGAAACTGAAAATTAAGCATTCTGGATGAAGGACAGTAAGAGGTCCAGTCTTCCTACACCTTCATAGAGAACACAATTAGGACAAACACGTAAATCAGTCTAAAAAGGTAGGTAGGTTGACATCATTTCTTTCCTCTACCACTTCCTTCTCATCTCACCAGGACAGACACCTTCCTGGTCAGCATCTCTGAAATAACACAAAGCCCATCCTTCTCTCTTCCTTCTCACTAGCTCTTTTATATTGTTTTTCAAAAGCAGAGATAAGAAAAGCCTAGAAATAGCTGGTGTATTGAGCTCTTGTTGTTTTACAGTACTAATTTGGCTTCATTTTCTAGACCAATTGCACAACTCTAAAGCTATTTTAGTTCTAATGTTTCAGACAAGTTCTAATTTCAGGCATTACCTTCTGCTTTGCTCTACCCTTCCCCCCAAAAAAATCCTGCAATTCCCCCAACACTTTTAACAGACTCCACAGTCATTCATTTCTTGTCCAACATTCTTTGGTTGAGCTTTGGATTCATACATTCCAAATGCACTCTGGTCCAAAATGATACTAATAATGACGTAGTAATCATTTTTTTTGCCATATCTCCTTTACAAATACACTTACAATAATGTTTGATCATTTAATATCACTGACATAGTACAAGTGTCATGACATTGCAATTGTGTGCCTCACCACATGCCCATTGTCTTGCTCTAACACAAAATGCCTTCTTCAGTGAGTTAGAAGAACTTGGATTGAGAATTAGTAAAGACCTTGGCTTACCATCTCATCTGAACTCCTTGTAGAGAAGATGCTTACGTGGTCAAAGGATTTATCCAAGGTCACACCAACAGTAAATAGCAGAGACATGTTTTAACCCTAAATCCCCTGAATCTCCAGTATAATACCACCCTTTGGTAGGACTAGCCCTCAGGAATAACAGGTATTTTGCTTGGTAAACCACTTGGCATCAAGAAGGTACTGAGTGCTTGTTAACTAATATTTTCTGACAAAACTCATGCTTCAAGATCAGAATATTATTGCAGGTAGGTGGTACAATGGGTAGAGCACTTTGTCTGGAGTTAGGAAGATATGAATTCAAATCCAGGCTTAAACACATACCAACAGTATGACTCTGAGCAAGTCCCTTAATCCAGTTTGCTTCAAATTTTTTGTATTTGTAAAATGAACGGAGAAGGAAATGGCAAACCACTCCAGTATCTTTGCCAAGAAAACCCCAAATGGGATCACAAATTGTCAAACATGACTGAAATAACTATTGCAACTGTGAAAGGAAGAGGGGTGACAGTATGTGGCAAGGGAAGCTTGTCTTTCAGGGTCTGTCTCCTTCTGATTTGGATCTAGGTACCACTATGGGGCACAAAATGGGAATTTCTCTCAAAGTCAGTTGAATAGCCCTTCCCTGCCTTGTCCCACTCTTCTTTAGAGGATATAACAATTTACCAAATTTATATTTTCCCATCATCTTCTTCCCACCTCCTTAAATGATAAACCTCAAATGGCTAAAGCTTTACTTCCTAGCACTTCCTGAATTCTGAATTGCATTTTAATCATTGTGGAGTACTTTGTAGTATGGTTTTAATATTAGCCATTTTTCTCTCAGGTTTTCAGTTTTTGTTTTTCTGTTGTGGTTTTTTTTACATTACTTTTTATAATCATTTCACACTAGGATACTAGTTGTCAAAAATCAGAATAACCATATCAACAACAAGCAATCTTATATTAATGCAACTAACATTTTTAACATATGAGGTCTTCCTATTGATCCCTTAAATGAGGATTAGTATATCCCTGGTATCCTAGATACTAAATTGGAAGGCAGCTTAGAGTATGCCAAATTTAAAGGCAAGATATTTAGTGGATTGGGTTCTTGACTGAGAGTCAGAAAGAACTGGCTTAAGTTTCTCCAACACTCCAAATAACTGTGTGACCTTGAACAAGTCATTTAATCTCTATGTCCCTGTGTTTCCTTATCTGTGAAAGGCAGAGATTGACCCCATGACCTCAAAGATCCTTACCAGCTGACTCTCTTATTTTAAAAATTAATTAACTGAGAGCAGCTAGATAATACAGTGGATAGAGCACCATGTTTAGAATCAGGAAGACTTTGGATCAAATCTGGCGCCTCACCCTTGATGCTATTTTATCTTAGAATTGATACGAAGACAGAAGGTAAGGGTTTAAAAGAAATGAATTAACTGAGGCCCAGGGATGTTGTGACTTCTGCAAGTACACACAACTGTGTGTGGTGTTTCAGTTAAGATTCTTTAACTTTCCTAATGCACTTAGCTGTCCTCCTGAGTCCTAAATACCTTCAACTGAGATGTAATGGAAGAAGGCACACGAGAAAAATATTCCTATCTAGCCGATGAGGCATTAATCAAACAGCAAGCATTTGAAAATACCTACTCTGTATCGGACATGCAAAAATTTCTAAGCCCCCAAGACAGATGCAAACGCGTTTCTCCATGAATCATCAAAGCCCTTTGCAAAGGGATTCACAGCATCTCAAAAGGAAACAAGAAGTTCAAAGAGGCAATGAGGGACAAATGAAGAAGACAGAGTAACGCTGGGGAGAGACAGCTTGGGTATTTCCATTTCAAAATTCCTCTGCTGGGACATTTAGCCTGAACATGTGGCAACTTCTTCTCAGTGCTGCTGCTCCAGCTCTTAGCTGTTTCATAGTGGTATCAATGGCCAAGCCTGGGGAGCCTGGCCCGGTGATTGCTTGTCTTTAATGTTCATTTTTGCCTTTATAACCGTAAGAGATACTCTTCTAATCTCGTTAAGTAAAGTACTGGCGTTCTCAGGGGAAAATATGGTTGACTCTAAACTTTGTATTTATGAAACTCATTTTCTCTTTTCATTAGCTCTTATCACTCTCTGTGTGATCCTGCAGGTACCTGGGCTCCTATTGTGAGGGAAGCAGGTTTGTATGTAGTAATTGTAACAACCCCAAACATAATGAATTTATTTGTGATTCACGGGAAGCTCTTCTCCAGAATTCTATTATCTTTTAATCCATTTAGCTTCTCCTAATGGATTTCCTACCCCCTTTCACAATTTACCAAAGTTTTCTAAAAAATAATTAAATAACTAAAGCTATGCCTTATGGCTGATTTCTTTTCTGAATTTATCAAGTTGACAATTGAGGAGAAAAAAAAGAGAGAGTCAATGGACCATTTCTAGTTTGGCAGCAATGTGGTCTGGAAAGAACAGTTTACTCAATGGGCTTACTAAGCATTATATACAAGTGTACCTCAGTTTTGGTCCTTTAAAAATATTCATTATTTTAGTTGTTGGTGGTGTTTTTTTAATGGCTATGGGGGTGAGGTAAGGGAGTAGTTAGATAATTCCAGGGTAGCATTTAGGCAATTACATAAGGATCTCTGGGATGAACTTAATTTTAAGGGAGTAAAAAACCAGTAGTAACCATTGAATTTCACTCTAATGCCATCTCTTATAATTTTATATGGAGCACCACCAATTCCCAGAAGTTCTGACTTTGAAAATCCAATTTAATGGCCCAGAAGACTGGATATTTGCCAGGCTTCCCTTGTAGGAATATTCAGGTCTTCAAAAATGGTCTTGAGAAATCTCTTCTCCTCTAATTTCTTATCCAATATTTTAAACCTGACTTGAGACATCCTGATCTACTATAGCTCTAGAGCCAAAAGTACTCAGTTTGAATCCTGGCTTTATGACTTATTATCTGTGTGACCATGGGAAATCGTTTACATTTTCAGAAAGGGGGAGAAAAGACAACACAGATTTTTTAAACTTCTACTATGTGCCAGACCTGTACTAAGCATTTCACAGATATTATCACATCTGATTCTCTCAAGAACCTTAAAAAGTAGGTGCTATTATTATCTTCAGTTTACATTTGAGGAAGATGAGAAAGATAGATATTAAATGACTTATTCAGGATTACAAAGCTAGTAATGTCTGAGGTCATATTTGGCCCCAAGTCTTCCTGAATCAAAGCTTAGTGTTCTATCTTTCAACAGTTAAAAAAAAAAGGAATCAATGAGATGATTTCTAAGGTCCCTTCTGACTAAATTCTCTGAATATAAGTAAAATAATAAAAATTAAACAAAGATTAAAAAGAAGATGAGTATGAAATAATAACTCAAGGTCTAATATTAAATGTTGCCTCTAACAAATCACAGTTATTTAGTTAGAGTAATCTTGACTTCCACCCCTCTCCCCTAACAAAAGTTTTGAAAATAAATCTGAACTAAGTTACCAAAAGTTTCCTAATTTCTAAAAACAGTGAAATTTACTCCCATAAGCTGGGAGTCCCCAAAGGTTTAGTTCCAAGGTCCTTAATTCTTCCTCCTACTTTTTAGGGTCTTCAATGATGGATCACAGGTATATTGATTTGGAGGTGGAAGGGAATATCAGAGGCCAAATATTCCAACCTACCTATTCTTTTTACAAATGATATCAAACATTGAATTCAATGTTGCATTAATAAATTGTTTTAGGAAGCCCCAAGAAGATAGGAATACTAATACCCTTTTCCATTTATATAGTATTATCTTTCTTGATCCATATATCCCTATTTTATCTTTAAAAAAGAACCTAGTTTTATTAAACCTAAATTTTATTTATAGAGAAATTAAGACCACAGAGAGATTAGGTCAATTACACAAAGTAGAGAGAGGCCAGGGCAGTTCCCTTACTCCTAGTTAATTACTGAAATTCACTATCACCCCATCCCAAATTGGGGGTAGCCAATTCCTTCAAATCTTACCTAGCAAATTATTTTTCAACTCTCTAATGGACATTCTCTACTGGTATCTTGTCCTACTACTATTCTCTAGGTGACTTGAAGGTAAAGATTAGATTTTATATAAAATTGGTTTCCTTTTCTGTTTCTAGCACAATATTTGGCACATAACAGATGTTTGATATTTGCTGAATCAGTGAACAAAATTTTTTTCACACTAGACTAAACTCATTTCATAAAACCTTCTTGAGCTGAGTCATTGGAAAATTACTAAAATTTTGGATAGTCTTTTTTTTCGACAAATTATTTCTCCTAGAATTCATGGGAAAGATAATACTTATTCTATAACATACCTCACTTAATTTGTTCCATATGCCCAGCAAATATATGATTATAGATATAACATCAATCATATCAAGTATATTTGATTTTTTAATTTTTACCTTAGTTGGGAAGGGAAAGAACTGGGAATCTTTTAGAAAATATTTGAATAACAATATTATGAGTAATTAATATAATATTCTAGGCATATGTACATTATAGAGCTATATAAACAAAAATAACCAATATATTATACACATACTTAATTCTATAGGTATATAAGAAGATATCACCCATTGATATCATTGCTCCTCTTTGAAAATAATTACCTTATATAACAAAAATATTTATCCACATATACCTATATTCTCTCTGTATATGTATATGTATATATATGTGGGTATGTATTTATTATATATATATATATATTTATATTTACATATGTAATACTTGTTGAGTGAATGAAACTAAAATGTCCAGGGGAAAAATTTGACCTCTCAATAGCTTCCTTAATTTAAGTGAAAGACAAAGAGGAAAAAGCCTTCCAATAATTGAGTTATATATACTTTATATGACATATATGAATTTTGAGCTTGAAGGATATTTTATTTAAGCCCTCAATTTTATCATCTCTATAATGGGAATAATACCTATTTCACAGCATTGCTTTCAAAAATAAATGCTATGACAGATGTAATATATTTTGCCAATCTTAAAGCTCTATATAGAGGATGATGATGATGAATGATTAACCCTAAGGAAGGTGGCAAAATAGCTGGAGCAATAGATTTATAGTTAGAAATAATTAAATTGTGCCTCCAACATGTACTAGTTGCATGACCCTGGCAAGTCATTTTATCTTCTCTCTGTCTTAGTTTCCTCATTAGTAAGCATGGGGAGAATAGCAATAATACCTATATCCCTGGATAATTGGTAGAATCAAAATTGATTTTTGTAAGAGATCATTCAAGTTCTTTGAAAACCATGAAGTGCTACAGATATATTGACTATTGATTTTATTTGTTTTAAAGGCTTATAGTTATAATAGTGTTTTAAAATTTACAAAGCACTTACCTCACAGCAATTAAGAAAGGCAAGTAGTTAGCATGATTATCCCCCCATTTTATAGATGAAGACAGTGAGGATCAGAGAAGCTGACTTGTTCAGTGTCATCCAGAGTAGTTAGTTTCTAAGCCCCATCTAAGACCAATGGCTTTATACCAAGATTAAATGTTTGCTTTTACATATCTAATTCAGGAGATAATCTCAGGAAGCATGAGATGATTAGAACATCCCTTAAATTACATATTAAAAAGTTAAGCTAATAACATGGAGTTCAATTTTCAAATTCCATGTAACTACAAATATAGAGCCCAGTATTGTAAAATTCTTGGTCTACCCTGGGATAATTAGTTCTTAAAACAATCCTATTTAAAGTTCCAGATTAGCAATATTCTAACACATTGCTGAACAAATTGTTCTTTTTCCTAACTAAAATGAACCTGCTCCCCCAAAATAGCTAATGACATATTTAGGTAAAAATTTCTTCCCATTCTTTTTTTCTTAAAAGTTTTCTAATCAGGGATAATAATGGTCAACAAAGTTATAGGGCAGTGAAGAATTAGAGAAATTAAGAGAAAGGAAGAGAATAAGCTTATACAGGCACTTAAATGAAGTTTTATACCAGGCACAGTGTGAAGCACTTTTAATTTATATTATCTCATTTTATCCCTCACAATGACTCTGACAGGTAGATGCTATTTTATAATTTTCTAAAAACCTTTAAAAACATTCATATTATATTAATTAATATAATTTTATTTATTATATTTCTTAATGTAATTTTTATTTATATTAATTTATATTTTTATTTGTGTGTTTACTAACAATTTTACATTAAAATTCCTGTTTTACAGTGGAGATACCTGAGGCAAATCAAAATTAGTTGACTTGCCCAGGGTCATACAATTAGTTGGTTGTTGAAGGGAGGATGTGAACTCAAATCTTCCTGGCTGCAAGCCCAACCCTCTAATCTCCCATCTAGCTGAGACAGGGAAGTCAGAAAGGACACTCTGTTTTTCTTGGCTTCTAAGATGCATTTGATATTTGCATAAAGTAACACAAATCAAATGAAAGGAAGGTAAGATCCTTTATTTCCTTTAGAGGTCATATACAACCTTTTTCTCATTCCTGGTTCATGTCCCATGTTAAGGAATTTGGAATTTCTGGGTCCACCACAGTCGAAAATATACAACCTGTCACTGATCCCTCTGAGAGGATGGACATGCAACATCCTTGGCAAAAAATAAATAAATATATTTTTTGAGATCCCTCAAATACATTGTGAGTATGTTGTACTACCCCCATGCTTACAGGATAGTAATGAGGATTGCAAGCAAAACTGTGATTTAAGCTGAGCATGGCAACCTGCCCTTATGTGCCTTCACACAGAGAAACACATTGTCTGTGAGCATTTCTGTTCCACCCTGCTGACCTTACCAGCAAGAGAGCCATCTGGTCTGATGATGCTGAAAGCCGGAACTGAGCAATTCAATAGGTCCTCTCCTCTTTGATTTTCCCATCCTCTTCTTGGTTTGGTTTCTGTTTTTGTTCTTAACCTGAGGAGACCACTGTGGCCCCTTGGCCATTGCTCTTGGAATGGAACCAATCAATATTCGTTTCATGTTACACTGAGTAGCTCAAAGTCCTCCTTCAGAATTGTGCACACAACCTTCTGATGAGGGGCATGAAAGACCATGCTTATGTTTTCTAGGATATTAAGCCTAGGTAGTTACACCACAGTACAAGATGGGTAGGGGGAGATGATAGCTTTCAGGGTTAACATTGCCATCTCATTACACTCAGTATTGTACCCAGAAGACAATCTATGAGCATGCCTGGTTTGGGGATATGGAACCTGGGAGATGTAGGAAACATGGAATAGATTCAAATGTAAGAATGTGATTTAGGATGCAGAAAATAAACCTTCCAAAGTGGTGAAAAAACAATTGTTTTTGAAGTGATATGATGAAACAGAAAGATTTAAATTTGGGTTCATAGTACTGGGATTCACATTCTGGGTTGGTCACATTATCAAAGGAGACAAATATTAAACAATGACTTGGGGAAATAGCTTAGCCTTTCTGGGTCTCAGTTCTCTCATCAGTAAAATGGAGATTAACTTGATGGCTTTTGAGGTCCCTTATCGATCTGAGGTCATAATGTGATGACTTAAAAATATTTCATAAATGCATCTTATTTAAATCTTCTATTTCTATGACTACCTACCTGACAGAGAACAAGGACTCACCTTATGCTGTATCAGGGTAAGGGATTTACTTTAGGATAAATGAAAAAAGAAGTCAGGAAATATCAAGATGAGTAGTTGAAGATTGTGGGTTGTCCTTTGCTTTAATGCAGGTCATAAAAATGAGGAATTCAAAATGCTTTATTCTAATCTTGCTTAGAGTCCAAGAAAGCACCTTTCCAAACCCCTTCTAACCTTCTGATTAGTCTTGAAAAAGAAATAAATTCCTGAACAATCAAAGGACTTGTGCTTGGTAAGGTATGGCCAGTAAGCACTGATTTTTTTTTTCCTACCTCTAAATTGTAACCAGTGACAGAGAGAATTTTGTTTCAATTACTTTTATACAATTATATTATATTAGAGTCACCTCTGACTCCAAAAGAAAAGCAGCAGAATAATGCTTTCTAAATTTAGCACCACCTACTTGGACTATGTGAGTTTTGCATTTAAAGTAAAATTCAAAACTTTTGTTTCAGGACTAGTTTATGCTCATAGATTTGATTCTTGGAAAAAGAAAAACATTACAAAATTAATATTCATTTTAAAATTGCCTATAGCCAAATCTTAAAAACACCAAGATATGAAAGGGTTTTCTTGAAATATTTTTAAAGCACAATTGAGTCTATTTCCAAAGTCATAGGAAATCAGTTCCTCTTTAAAATAAAACACAAAGTAGAAAGAAAAGGAGTTAGAACAAAATGTGATCCAATTCATAACTAAAAGCTCACTGGTCCCTAGGTACAATACAATGAAGAAGGGGTGGGAGATTCATTCAGACAATCCACACCTCGAAGTATACTGTTTGCTGATTGTTAAAGGTTGGGGAAATAAAAGTATTTTACTATGGGTCCACTTTCAGTTTTCAAAAATGTATGAAAAGAGAAGAATCATTAGTCTTTAATATGCAAACTAAATTCTCAAATCCAGATTTTGTCACCAAGCAAATTTCTAATCACATTAAGAGGCTAACCAAAATTTCTATAACTTTTCTTTCATTTATAATTCAATAATGTTTGGGAAATCTAAAAATGCATGATCTTCTGGTGTATTCTGAATTATATCTGAAATTTTTGGACACTGAAACAACCTGAAAGAGAATATGAAGAAATGGTTTCAGACTCCCTTCTTCCTTGAAATAGTTTCTCTCTCAAAGGAGAAAAGTGTCAAAAAAAAACAAAACAAAACCCTAAAGCAGTTCATGTATTTGAATAATTTCCTCAAAACAAAATAACAAATTGGATGCTGAGCTACTGTTTAAATAGAGACTATCTGTGTGTTTTCAGAAAGAATGCCTCTTGCAGGTGTACATTTTAGATACTAAGGAAACAAAAACAAAAAATGAAAAAAACTAAAAAAGAAAGACAGTCTGGTACTACAAGAGTACTGGATTTTGAGTTGAAGAAAATGAATTTGAATCCAAGCTTTGCTGATTTCCTTTGCAGAGCCTTATTTGCTTATCTAGAAAATGGGAGAGTTGACTAGGCAGCCAAAAATGTCCCTTGTAGTTCAAAACTCATCATCCCGTGAAAAATACAAAGAATTAGTGAGTTAGTTTTAGTCTAAATGGAATATTACCCAAGCATAATTAGTCAATTCTATTTTATCCCACCTTGAATTGAATTCTTGCTTTAGGCTAAATATTCTTAACTTTATGTTTGTGTCATGGGTCCTCCTGGAAATCTTGTGAAGCTAATGGACTCCATCTTGGATTAACATATTTAAATGAATAAAATAAAATATAGAGGGTTATAATTATTATATGATTATGTGGAAATACAGAAATAAAGTTTCTCAAAACAAGTTAATGCATACCAGGTTAAAGGATCAAAGAGTCGAATCTCTTGAAAGTTATTTTACTTCTCCTAAAAATATGCATGATTGTGACAAACACAAAGTATAAATGCATTTGTGTGTGACGTTCTGAATTGGACCCTACAGGGACCATTTATAGAAAAGCTCCATTGTTTATACTTATTGTAGAGTCATAGAAGAGAGTCTACAAAGACCACTTAGGAGACTTTTAATCTTATTATAAGCAGAGTTCATTAGAACCATACTTAAAATATGATAAAAATGTGAGTTTTTACATCTCCAAAAAAGATCATTGACTTTGAGGCCATCTAATTCAACTTCTCCATTTTACAGATGAGGAAACAGATGAGAAGAGAAGAAGAGAAGAGAAATAATTTGTCTAAGAATATAACAGTATAAAGTAGAATGAGTGGAGAATAAACTCAGATGTTGGGAATACAAACACTGTCCTCTTCCTCTTGTTTATACACACATTTCAGGACCTGAATTTCCTTACACAAAAGAAATTCTTCTTCCCAATCAAACTTAGATACAAATAGGTGCACAAACACAAGCACAACTTCTACCTACAAATTGCTGATGGGGTTTCTTTCCTCTGCCATTTTCTATCACAAAAGTGATAAAAAAGTGAGCACAATCAGTTGCTCCTGTGGATATGATGTAATGACAACTCCTCTATCCCCACAATGGTTTATTATTCAGAATCCAAATGACTTGAGTTCAAATGTAACCTCAGATTACTGGTGAGCAAGTTATTTAGACTCTCTGTGCCCCAGTTTCTTTAACTGTAAAATCAGGATAATAAGAAACCCTACCTCAATGAGTTGTTCAGAATCAAATGAGATGCCATTTATATATTATTTTTAAAAAGCATTTAACAAAATACCTGGAACATAGTAGACATTTAATAAAAGTCTGTTCCCTTGCCCTCCATCTACTATCCCTTCTTCTATGGTGAGTGTCTGAGTTTCTTGAGGACAAGGATTATTTTCCTTTTGTATTTTTATCCCCAGCATCCAGAATAGGGGTTGGTACATGTTATGTGATTATGATTCGTCTTGATGGATTGGATACTAAACCAAGGTGCTAGAAGTTGTAGAAAATGTTGTTTCTTTTCACTTTAAGAAATAATATCCCTTGTCATCCATGTGTAGGACCCAAAACACTACAGTACTCAAATGTGGAAAATTCCTCTTGTCTCTGTTCTTAGGAGTTTTACATGAAAATAAAAAGATATAACTTTCTAAGACCTCTGAGAAAATGACCCCAAATTCAGTGGTAAGGAAATAGCTTTGTTAAGAAAAGAACTGTCACTAATCTATCACTTTCTCTTGCTATCTGATGATTTGTGTCTCCCAGTGGGACAAGAATTCTCATCACTGCCATTTACCTGCTTATAAGTCATCTTCTCAGTACCTCACACCCCCACTTCCTCCTATTATCCAAGCTAAAGCATGTGCCCTCCAACTTGGAGAATTTTCTGCCTGTTCACTCATGCAATTCCAGAGAGAAAATGTTCCTCATTCACTACTAATCACCCCCTTTTTATCTCTCTCTAACAAATAAAACCTTTCAACCTTCAAGCACTGACTCAGGTTTTTAAATTACCTTCCTCCTCAGGCATGGTCTAGACCCCCTTGAGAACACCTCTCTGATATCCCCACCAATGACTTTTCTTCCTTTTTTAAGTTTTTTTCTCTTTTCTTTTTTTCTTAAGCGCTCACCTGGAGAGGAGGTTTCAACTTCAATCTGTCTGTGGCTGACAGGTTAATAACCTGTTCTGACAAATGCTAGAAGAGGAAGAAGTGGTGTCCAATCATGGAACCGTTTCTTTCCCTGCCTAAATCTATCTGTGTATCTCTATAATAAAGGTCCTATAGAATTAGTACTAGATAGACTTGGATCCCCCCAAAAGGCTGCTATCTTGAAAAATAATAAAGTACTCACCCCTCAGAGAGAGCTTCTGATTTCTTCTCTAAGCTTTCCTTTTGTTTAATAAGTTATTTTATAGCCCCCATTTCACCAGAAAAATATTCAATGTTAATCGTGGTTGAAGCATACTCTCCTGATTGGTAAGTCCCTAGCCCTGAGCTTCATATCATGATGGAATTAAAACATGTTAACATTTCACTCATTGTTCTACTTACTCTCCTAACTTCACCAGCTGCCTTTCCCCAATTGAGACAGTCTTGCTCTACAGTTCTCTCCCCTTTCCATCTTTCTTTTAGGTATTATACTACTCCATTTGGTTGTAAGTGTCCTAAAGGTAGAGACTTCTATTCTTCAAGTTTAACACAGTGCTTAATATACCATATGAATATAATAAATGTGCTCCTCTCCTCCTTTTAGGTTCCCTTCCTTCCTTTCCCAAGTTTTAAACTTTTATTTTTGGCAGTTTGGTTAAGTCTTCATATTCTTTCTAGAATAATGTTTTTTTAAATACATAAGATGCAATCTATAGTAATAACAAAGGAAATCAATTATGCTGGATATAGTTATCAATGTATTAAAAAGAAAAACAAATTCCTGGATACCAGAGTAAGAAACCCAGAATGATAGCAATAATTTTACCCACTTTCATGGAAACAGAAAACCTCTAAGTCCTAGTGACTGATAGCCAAAGCTTATTATTCCCTCACATTCCCATTATCACTATATTTATAGAATAAGAGATTCTCAGAATCTAATCCAGCTACTCTTTTAACAAGCATCTCATCACTAGTATCATCCACAAGTGATCTTCTTGGAGACCTATAACCGTTGGAAAGAACCACTTAAGGCAGCCATTTCTTTTGGAATTCTTAGAAAGATCCTCCTACCTTTACCTGGGGCACAAAACTTCCCCTCTGTAGCTTTCATCTATCTCTCCAAGTTCTGCCCTTTGGGGTTAAACAAAATCTTTCATCTACTCAGTCATTCCTTTTCATTTCATGTAAAAGCAGACTCACTTCTAAATGAAGTGAAAAGTTTATAGTTACTTTCTAAGAAGCTTCTCCCTTTTAAAAAATCTGATGGCTCTCAGAAGGAGGAGTCTAGAATCTAAATATATTGGATACAATTAAAAGTTATTTTGGGGTCACCATATTATTATTTTATAAACTGGATCCTTTCTTTCTTTACCCTTCACTTTTAGTTCTGCATAGATAATCAGTTCCCAAATGTTTCCTCAGATTCAACCTCTATAACATTTTTTTAAATTTATCACCTTTTCTCTACTCACACAGTCATCACTGTAGTTCTGGCCCCCACTACCTCTCTTGGGCATTATTATGTTCCTCAGTTGTTTTACAGTCCTGTCCAGTTCTTAATGACCCCATTTTGTGGTTTTCTTGGCAAAAATATTGGAGCGGCTTGATATTTCCTTCCCTGCCTCATTTTATAGATAAGGAAACTGAGGTAAATAGGATTAAATGAGTTGTCCAGGGTTAGACATCTTATAAGTGTTCAAGGTCAGATTTGCACACAGGAAGATGAATCTTCCTAACTTGAATCCTAGTACTTTATCCACTAAGCCTCCAACTGCTAACAGTACTATTATAATAACCTCCTAAATGGTTTTAATGCCACCTCTCTCTCTAATCCAGTCCATCCTCCTCCGAATGTGATTTTTCTAATGTAATTTCTGTGCATTTCATTTTCCTCTACTCAATAAAACATAGTAGCTCCCTATTAGTCTTAAGATCAAACATAAATTCCTCTATTTGGTATCTCAGGATTCAAATCCCAAACTACTGCTTTCCATGCTTTTCTGAAAAGACCAATGTAGATTTATAGAGAATTCATCAACCAATCAAAAAATTGTGCAGAATATATAAACAAGGTCATATAACCAATAACAGATGAGAAAAGATCATGGTTCATACTCTAAGAATAGAGTGGGGAATGATAAAACCAGAATTATCTGAAGCTTTCAATGGAAGCCAAGACCAACACCAATTTTTTAAAAAGTAAAAAAATGAAAAATCAAATAAGGGACAAGACCTTTGCTTAAAGGAGACATGAAAATTATAATGGACAAAAGAATGTAGAAAAGATCAATTCCCCTATCCTTTCATTCCTTCCTTCTTTCCTTCCTCAATTCCTTTGTTCATTCCTTCTTTCCTTTGTTCTTTCCTTCCTTCTACACTTCCTTTCCCCTCCCTCCTCCTTCTCCTCCATTTACTTCTTTTTCTTAAAGAGAATGATCTTTTACTAGAATAGAATAGAAATAGCTATCAGAGAGTTAATACTCATGCTAAGTAAAGAGATTGCAAAAGAGTATCTTTAAGTCCTTAAGATGGAAAAAAATGGCATGGCCCCCCAAATGAAAACAAACAAACAAAAAAAACCAACCCTGTATACTCTGATCTTAGAGGAAAAACAACAAGAAACACCAGGATATGTTAATGCTCAGCCATTACTAGTTATGTTTGAAAGATCATGGAAACTTGGAAAAGGTGAAATAGTTTCACAATTTTCAAGAAAAGGGAAGAGAAAAACACATTCAAATTATAAGACAGTGAATTTGATGTTTGTTCTTTGGGAAATTCTAGAACATGTCATTAAAGATATATCTGATGAATTATTTAGAAAGTGAAGTGATGATTACAATAGGATCCAACCAATTTCCAACCAATTTCCCTTTTTTGGATGCATTTTTTCACTTGTAAACGAGAGAATTTATCTGATTATTTGTAAAGCCTTTGATGAAATGTCTAATTCTTTTCATATAGAGATGATAGAGAGATATGGACCAAGTGATAAAACAGGTAGAGTTAAAATTGGTTGGATGACTAAATTCAAAGAATACTTGTTAATAATGTAATGTCAATTGGGCATAAGGTACTCAGTGGAACACTGGATAACTTGTAAATGGATATAAATAAATGGTAACTCATTAAACTTATACTTTATATGAAGCTGAGATATATATCTAAAAGGATCCAAAAATGAATCTGACAAGCTAAAGAACTGTGATTAATCAAAAAATTAAATTCAGCAGCAATAAATGTAAAACCTTGTAATTGGGTGCAATAATGAAGGGGTAGCTACAAAGATAAAGTGCTAGGAATAGATACAAAAAGACTGAAGTTCAAACTCAGCCTCAAGATACATTCTAGCTGTGTGATTCTGGACATGTCCCTTAAATTCTGTTTGTCTTGGTCAACTGGAAAAGGAAATACAAACTATTCTGGTATCTTTGCCAAAAAAACCTCATGGACAATATGTTCCACAGAGTCACAGAGAGTTGGATATGACTGAATAAGTGAAAAAACAACAACAATAATGGAACAAGTACAAAACAGACAAGCATGTAAAAAAGAGGTTCTAGAATTTTAGTAGGCTGCAAGATCAATATAAATCAGCAGTGATATGGCAGACAAAAAAAATACTAATACAATCTTGGAATAGAAGGCATATCTTCTAGGAAAAAGAGATAATAATCCTATCATACTCTATCTACCCTCATTAGACCTCATCTGGAATATTGTGTTCAGTTCTGGGCATTACAATTTTTTAAAAACCCTTACCTTCTGCAATAGAACCAATATGTTCTAAGGCAGAAGAATGGTAAGGGTTAGGCAATTAGAGTTTAATGACTTGCCCAGAGTGTCACACAATTAAGTGTCTGAGGCCAGATATAAACCCCAAACTTCATGTCTCTAGGTCTGATTCTCTATGCACTGAGTTACCTCACCATCCTTGGACATTGCAATTACAGAAGACTATTGACAAGCTGGAGAATATCCAGGCAAGGACAATCAGGATGTGTGAAGGACCTTGAGTCCCCCATTTCTGAAGATTAGTGGAAAGAACTGGGCATGTTTGTCCTAGGGAAGAAATGAAAAAAATATACACCTTTCTTCATTCATTGAAGGGGTAGAGAATTATGAACACACAATGTTGCAAATGCTCTTAGAAATGGTCAGTATACTATTTTTGCTTAACTTTATTTCTTTGTTAAAATGAAAGGCTCACTGGAAGTGATGTAGGGATATAGTTGGCAATGGTTGTGATGTAAGAATAAAAGGAATCATCAATACAACTTAAACATAAAACCAACAAGAATCATCAAAACTTCTGTCTTTATTACATGTAGTATGATCCCCTCTAGGGAGAACCAACTGTCCACTTTATCTAAAGACCTTCCACCCCACAGAGAAAGTCTTTGGGGGCATATTTTTTAAAGAGGGGTGGAGGGGAAGGGGGAATAAAATATATGTTATTCTATTAGTGAATATAACATTATCCACCAAAAAAGAAAATAAAAAAGCAGTGTTACTTAAAAACTAAACAACCATTTATTTCCTCTTCTAAAATTTGGCCAAGGCTCAGATCACCCCTGACTCACACTCATCTTGAAAATGCAAACAGTATCCAATCTGATATATGGTGTTCATGGAATTCATAATGGGGTCAGTCTGTAGAAACAAAATGGGACAGTAATTTTGTGTCCATTATAAGCTTGGAATGGAAGCTATGAAGGAAAGTGAGTATAGGAGAGAGTTAAAGGTCTACAGGTATCTCTCAAATGAACCACACAATACTTTCCTTCTCAGTAACTCCTTTCATTATCCATAAACACTGCCAGGATAGCTCTACCTTTCATTGGATGCATAGGTGACTATCTTGATGGCTTTCCTTCTGCTTTCACTTAACCATTTCCAAGGTAGAGGAAACTTGAGGATGTGATGGGACAGGGATCAGGTTAGCTCCAACAGTCACACTTTGTGAAGAAAGGCAACCTGTTCTAGCAAAGAAGAATACAGCTTCCTGTTTCAGGTTGCTAATACAATGACTCAGTAGCTTCCAGTGCCATCATAGGGAAAGGACTTGATGTCAATACTCTAAACAAGGGGGAGAGCTGAATGAACAAATGGAATGTTTTTATTTTCTTAGAGTTTGAGTTCTCAGTGAAGACCAATTCAAACACTAAAGAATCTCAGATCATTAGACTTGTTTCTCAGTGGATTCTTGAGAGATCACAGTCAAACTTAAATAATACTAATTTAAACTAATCACCTTAAAAAGGTTGTTTTAAGGAAAATACTTGGCAAACTGTAAATAGCTATAGGGACTGTGACTGGATCATGGAAATGGGGATTTCCCAGGTGAGGCAACTTGCTCTAACAATTCAGGTGGCATAATGTATGGACTTATAATCAGAAAGACATGACTTTGTTTCTCATCTCCAACTCTTAAGTGTTTGACCCTGAGAAAGATCCATAGAGTGGAAATTCCTTTCATGCAGGGACTGTTTTTGCCTTTCTTTCCATCCTCAGTTAACTTTAACTTTCCATTACTCAGATAATGCACATTTGATGGAATATCTATGAGCTCCAGTTTCCTCATATGCAAAAATGAGAGTGTTGGATTTAATTATCTCAATGTTTCCAGGCTAAATCAATGACCTTATGATCCTACAACAGCATTTCCCCTGCAAATTATGGTATTAGAAAGTATGTGTGTATATTTCTTGATTGTGGTTCTAATGTAGCATGGGTTTGTGTAGGAAATTAAGTGGGAATATTTGGGGAGTTATGCAGTAACTGCAGACAACATGTGAAAGTCAACAAGTGATAGAGAAAAAGTTCAGAAACTCAGAAATGCATAACGTATATCAAGATATTTTACCTTTTAGCACCATAAATCCATACAAGTTCTTTTAAAAAATTAAAATAAATAAAAAGTTAAAGTTTGTTAAAGGAACACAAAAGCCAAAAAAATTTACATGGATTTTCACATTGTGAGGGTGCTGCACTGATACTGAATGGATACCATATATGTATTTATATGTATATTATATAAATGTATTTCTTATTTATAATAGCCAATAGTGCTTCCTTGTCATTATTATTATTGAATAGTACTTTACAGAATTCACTTAATACTTAGCAAGAATAATAATGAAACAAATTAGGAACATATAGATGACCTGTCTTAAAAGGCTATTTAGGAGAACATGGTATATATCTGTGAATTATTATTATTAATGTGATTTATATTTCTTTGGATATTTGAAACTTAAAAATAATACAGATGGGGGTGCAACTAAATGGCTCAAGTGGATAGAGCGACAGTTCTGGAATCTAGAGGACCTGGGCTTAAATTGAACTCAAACACTTCCTAGCTGTGTGACCTTGGGTAAGTCACAACCCCAATTGCCTAGCTCTTGCCCTTCTGTCTTAGACTTATTACTAAGATAGAAAGTAAAGGTTAAAAAAATCAAAATTATAACAAATTTAGCCACCAACCAAGTACATTAGTGCTTTCTCTCAGAACAGCTCAAAGGACTAGTAATAAGTTACATTTCTATAGTATTTAAGGTTTTCAAGTTACTTTTGTTAAAGAGCCCTGTGGGGTTGGAAGTACAAGCATTATTACCCACATTTTATAGATGAAGAAAGAGGTTGAGGGCAATCAAGTAACCCCTAAGGATTATATAATATCTTGAATTGATGTCTCAAACTGATATCTTTTGATTTTTAAGACTAGCATTGTTTTCTATTGCACTTGTTGATTTTTTGCCATACCACATTGACCCCAGGGATTGGTACAAATTATTTTTTGAGAATTTAAAGCATGTGGGTATCTAGGTTGCAAAGGGTATATAGTACTAGCTTTTCACATCAGACACATTTACTCCTATTAGTCTCAATTTTCTCATTTGGGAAATGAAAATAATAAGGAGAGCAGGAAACTGGGGAAGTATTTTTGGCAATTTTTTTTGATGAAGGACTCATTTCTCAAATATATAGGAAATAAACCAAATTTATAAAATAAGAGCCATTTTCTCAATTGATCAATGGTCAAAGGATATAAACAGGCAGTTTTCAAATTTTGTTATTTTTTATTAACAAATTTCCATATGAATTTGCCAAAGTTATATAATCCAAATAGTCTCTCTCCCTTCTTCCCTCCCCTCTCCTGGAACTGGCAAGCAATTCAGTCTGTGTTATATATGTATTAACATGCAAAACATGTTTCCATATTATTCATTTTTGTAAGCAAATAATCTTATAAAACCAAATCCCTAAAACATATACCCAAATAAATAAGTGATAAATTATGTGCTTCCATCTTCATTCTTAATCCAAAAGTTCTTTCTCTGGAGGTGGATAGCATTCTTTTTCATAAGTCCCTCAGAACTCTTCTGGGTCATTGTATTGCTGTTAGAAGAAAAGTCTATCATATTTGCTCATTCCACAATATCGCTGTTACTATGTACAGTGTTCTCCTGGTTCTGCTTATTTCACTCTCCTTCAGTTCATGCAGGCTTTTCCAGCTCTTTTTGAAATCATCCTTGAACAGGCAGTTTTCAGAAAAAGAAATGAAAGCTAATAGCCATATGAAAACATGCTTCAAATCACTAGTAATTAGAGAAATCTTTAAAGAAAATAATAAAAAAAAGAAAAAATTAATGAAATTCTCTCTAGGACTGGAAAAAACCTCAGATAGCATGTAACACATATCAGACCAGATAATGTGACAAGAAAGGAAAATGACAAATCCTGAAGGGAATGTGGAAAAGAAATACATTAATTCACGATTAGTGTAGTTATAGACTGCTTCAACAATGCTGGGGAACAATTTCGACATATGTCTAAAAGGGCTATAAAACTATGCATTCTCTTTGACCTAGTAATTCCACTGCTAGTATGCTATCAGATATTCTGTCTGTATCCCAAAGGAATTTTTAAAAAAGAAAAAGGAAAAGAACTAATTTGTATAAAAATTTTTATCACAGCTCCTTTTTTTGTGATTGCAAAGAACTGGAAATTGTGGAGATGCCTATCAATTGGGGGAATGATTAAACAAGTTGTGGTATATGCTTGTGATAGGATACTCTTGTCCTACAAGAAATGACAAAGGGAATGGTTTCAGGAAAAATCTGGGAAGACTTAAGTGAACTGATACAAAATGAAATGAGCAGAAGCAAGAGAATACTCTACATAGAAATAGCAATATTGTAACAAATGTTAACTGTGAAAGACTTTTCTACTCTGTTCAATCTGAGATTCAGAAAAAATCACAAAGGATGGTAAAAAATTCTATCCACTACCACAGAGAGAACTAATGAACTCTGAGAGCAAACTGAAGCATATTTTTTCACTTTCATGATTTTTCTTGTCTTTTTAACAACATGATTTATATGAGAGCATGTTTTATATGATTTTCCATATATAATATGTGATATATTGCTTGTCATTTAAATGGGTGGGGGAGAAGATGGAAAGGGAAAGAGAACTTGGAACTCAATATTTAAAAAAAACAAATGTTAAAATCACGAAGAAAATGGCAGAAAATAACAACCACTTCATAGACTTATTGAGACAATCAAATGAGGTAATATATATGAAATGCTTTGCAAATTTAAAAATGTTCTAGTTATTATTAAGTACTCCTAGTTATTATTAGTCTGAAATATATCCATTTTCCCTTTCCTTAAACTTAGTGTTGCATAGAGTAAGTGGAGATATAAATTCTAGCAGTTCTTACAAGGGATATCTAGACTTCATTGCTGAAATATTTCTCTTTATTAGCTTATTAGTCAGTTCTCTTCTAACTCACAATCACTACATGTTTTCAACTTCTAAACAAAACTATTATGCAGAAGATGGGAACTGGCCTCTCATCTCTCTAATGAGAGAAAGAAACAAAATGAAATTATATTACATTTTGAACAATTTCAAATAGATATTAAGAAGCATTTTCTGGCAGTGAGAACACTGAACCAATGGGATGGGTTACTGAGGGAAACTACCTTTTTTCTAGGGGTCTTTAAAAAGATATAACACATTTTTCTCTTCCTGGTAAAATGTAAGTATAGATCTGCCTCATAGTAGGGGATTGGGCTAAGTCATAGCACAGGGTAATATGTCAGCCTATTTTATTTGGCATAACATCTTTAGTAATAATCTGATATCTCACTCTTTTTGTAAGAGAGGTAGAGACTCAGTAGGGCAGATTCCTGTACATATTTTGATGAAAATTATTATATCAACTATTTTGTCTTATTTTTTTCCTTTGTTATACCAGTGAGTTCAATTTTGAGGGAAGGGAAAAGAAGACATTTCCAGAAATAAAAGTAATAGTAAAACAAACAGGCACAAATAAAACATTTTAAAACAAAATACACTGCAAGTTGCCACTATTATTTTTGTTCCTGCCCATAATACTATGAGATATTTGTTATTGACCCCTCTTTATGCCACCACTTGGCTTCAAAGGATTATAAATTGTGAATTGGAGGGAGATCAATTAGTCCAATATCCCCATTTTACTCAGAAAGGCTTCCCATTTTTGTCTTGGATTGTTGTCTATTATTCACCTCTACCTCTCCCTACCTCAGGTGACTGAGCCATGAAAGAGATTCAGGAGGAAATGGAGGGCTACCACAGATTGCTAAAGCATTTCATCCTCCGGATTTTGTGCAATTATTAAAGGTCAGCCCAGGTACATAATTCTGAAAATATTTTTCTTCTATGGAATATTCTAGCAACAATAGCCATTTAGCTTTATAATTACTGGCATATCTTGTATTGTACCAATTTTGCACAAAAGTGACAAGAATCTTCAGGCAAAAAATTGAACCCCAATTTCTCAATGAGGTTGCCAGGCTTTCAGAAATCATCCATCCAAGCCATGGGATTTATGAGGTGTCTGTGTTCAGAAAGTTTGGTTTGAGTTTTCCCAGCTTACCTTGAGCCAGGCTTTATAAATATATTTATTTGCACACAGAAGAGAGCTGGTTAGAATTTTAACTGTAAGTTATTACCTGTGTGACCCTAGGCAAGCTACATTACATCTTTGAGAATGAGGTTTTTTTCAACTGTCAAATGAATATAATAATACCTACAGTACCTATCTCTCAGGGTTTGAGTAGGATCACATAAGAGAATGTATGTAATGCATTTTCTAAACTGTAATGTGTTATATAAATACCACCTATTATCATCATCATTATGTCATGCATACACATTCTAAGCAATAGAGAGTACATTTGCTAAGATTATTTATTTACATTCTGCAAAGAGCACAAAACCATTTTGTTTTTGTCTTATTTGATTGAACTAGCAAACCTAAGATGCCAAGCTGAAACTCTGAGGTACTGAATTGTATATTGTTTAAATTCAGAAAGCTTAGATGTATCTAGACAAAAACCTTTGTGGGTGCTTATTTAGCTTTGCTGAGTACACATAGCTTGTTAAAATGCAATCAACAAAGGTACTGGTTCTTTACATTAATCCAATGTCCTAGTTTATTCATTCAAAATTCCAAGAAACCAGGAAGATAACAGAGAGCTCTGCCAAAATGTAGAGGATGGTGACAGACACCACATATTCTGTTGCCTTGGAAGATTTACCGTCCATGACGATACCGTCAATCATAGACTCAATGGCATATTTGTTGCTACCCATTCGGATACATAATGCATCATCCCAGGATCCAGACCCTTACATGTCTGAACATTTCTAACTGCAAAATGACAAGCACCAGATGATGGGAGTGGGGATGCAGTAGAAGGGGAACAGAAGTGGAGCTATGAAAAAAATGGCTATTTCTGCAAAGGGTTACTTTGCAGACACAATCCCTAGGAACATTTAAGATTAATGGTAATGTGTGGGAAGAAAAGAACTGTTGATATTTTAGTCGCTTTTATATACTCAGTATTTTTTTAAATAAAAAGATAAACACCATAATTAAACGATTACTCAGAAATAGACTATATTAAGCATTGTGAATAACACTTTAAATGGACCATAACTACTTTGAAATTCAAGTTCTGAAAGAGGCCACTCCAAAATGTTCCATTTTTTTTTTTAGTATTTAACTGAATCTTCTGCATATGGATAGTCTTATCGTACCTGAGGGAGAGACAGGCTTGAAAATATTTGTTTCCAACTGAAAATGGTTTGGGACAGCTGTTCTTATTGACTCCAAAATTTTTCTATTTTCAACATTCTTTCTAATTCTAATTAAATTAGAAAAGTGCTAGCATCTAACAACCAGTAATTTCCCTTTTCACAAATAAATTATGCCCCAGATCCAGGGTAATCTAAAATAGATTTCAGTTTTAGAGATTATTTTCTTGCTATCAATCAATCAACAAGTATGCGAAGTGTCAGGTTACAAACAAAGTAAAATAGTACTAGCCTTCATTCTAATGAAGAAAAAAACTAGAGGTAAATGTATTGTTGATAGAGAATAAATGTAAAATGAAAATAAGGAAGTCATGGCATCCCAAAGGTAGCTCGGGGGAAGGTTAGTTAGAGGAAATCAAGGGAGGATTCAAGAAGAAAGTAATATTTGATCTGAGTCTTGAATAAAACCAGAAATGAGAAGTAACTGCATTACAGGCTTGAGGGAGAGCCAATACAGAGACACTGAGATGGAGATAAAGTATTGCATATGATATCCACCAACAATCATGGGTAGAGTATGCTCACAATATGAGGGTAATAAAGTATACATACTATGCAAAAGAATACTTTGCTACTTTATGAGAAAATTGGAAAGACAAAGTTTTTTTGTAATTTAAAAAAGTAGTTACGGCATCCTAATTTCTCTTTTGTCTTCAGGACTTTTGTTTCTAAACACTCAAAATTGCTTCTTTGAGTTATTAGTTATTTTTACCTATTCATACTATTCAAATTAGGCAGCTAGGTGACATAGTTGAGTCACCTTCCTGAGTTCAACGTTAGCCTCAAACACTTACTGTGTCATCCTTGTTTGCCTTGGTTTCCTCATTTGGAAAATGATCTGGAGAAGGAAATAGCAAACCACTCAAGTATCTTTGTCAAGAAAACTCCAAATGGGGTCATGAAGAATCTGAAACAACTAAACAACAGTAACTGTTTTTATTATCAAAAAGAGGTCATTCCTTTTTGTTACATCACCTTCTCTTGCTACCATCTTAAGATCCATTATCACCCTGCCTTCAAAATAACAAGTAGCAGCAAAAACATCATTTGAAAGAACAAAACCCTGTACTTCATCTTGAAGACAATGTAATAACTGAAAATTTAGTGTCCTAGTCTTGTTACCAAATAGATCTTTAAAAGAGAATAAAGAGGGAGAGTTTAAAAAAGTGAAGAAAGTTGGATTGTGCTGTTCAGATAACTATTTCATTTTTCCTATCAACAGCAGCCATTTGTACATCTGTTTCTCTAACCCTTTGTAACTCACTGTACCAATAAGACAGCCTGACCCATTTCTATTGTCCCTTCTGCCCACAATTTCCATACCCACATTATCAACCATTTTTCTCCCCTTTTATGCATACAATTATCCACTGCAAATTAAAATATCATCTAAATCTTCCAGTAAACAAATGCAAAAAAGAGCTAGGCACAAGTTTAAATATAGAATAAAATAATTGCCTTCCTGGGCATTTTTTTACTAATCCTGCTGCTTTTTTAAAATCTAGATAATCTGATTTCTTCTAATAAATGGCTATTTGGGCAAACACTGATTTTGAAGTTTAACTAGGCAAGGAAGGTTCCCCCTATACCTCCAAAGATGTAATTTTACCAGTACAAATAAGGAAGGTATGGCTAAATAGATATTCCTAGGGGTAGAAAGATCTGGAGATTTTAGCAGACTGAAAACTCAATATGAGGGCAATGTAATGTGGCAGTCAAAAATGCAAATGCTATTCTAGACTGCATTAAGGCAGGCAATGTCCTGGACAAAAGACAAACAGATTTCTGCTTGATGCAAGGAGAATTTCACAATTAGAGATAATAAATTCTTCTTGTCAGATGCCTTCTTTCCCTGGAGAAACCAGTGCCTTGTGGTCCTTCTCTCCTTATTAGCAAATCCCTGCCCAGACCACTATTTCACAAGGAGCCTCAGAGAGGCTTCATTTCTCTCAGAGCTATACTCATTTCCTGGATTCTACTTCTGCTCCTCTTCCTCACTCCCCTTTCTGTCCTCCCTAACTATCCCTCATCCAATGCTTTTCAGTTCCCCTATATAAAACTATCATCTTCCATTAGGATGTAAGTTTTAGAGGCATCTAGGTGGCTCAGTGGATTGAGAGCCAGGTCTAGAGATGGAAAGTCCTGGGTTCAAATTTATCCTCAGATACTTCCTAGCTATGTGATTCTGGCAAGTCACTTAACCCCCATTGCCTAGTCCTTACCACTCCTCTACCAAGAAGCCAATTAATTATAAGATGGAAGATAAGGATTTAAAAGATAAGAATGTAAGTTCCTTGAGTATAAGGGATATTTCGCGGTCTTAAATTATATCCCCTGAACTTAGCACAGCGCCTAATACACTTTGGTTTTCAGTTGTTTCAGTTGTGTAGGACTCTCTGTGACCCCATTTAGGGTTTTCTTGGCAAAGATACTGTAGTGGTTTGCCATTTTCTTTTCCAGCTCATTTTTCAGATAGGGAAACTAAGGCAAATAAGGTTAAATGATTTATCCAGGGTCACATAACTCGTAAGTTCCTGAGGTCAGATTTGAACTCAGAGAGACAAGTCTTCCTGATGTCAGGCCTGGCATTCTACCCACTGTGCCATTTTGCTGACCCACACTATATAGTGTATCTGGTTTGTTGTTCCTCTTCTAGAACTTCTAATGAACTACAACTGATCAAGGTTATTATTACATTGACTGAGATGTCTTGGAAACAATGATTTATCATTTTTTGAACTTTGTCATATATGGAGTCAAGTGCAGCTAGGTGGCATGGTGGATAGGGGACTGAAATTCAGGAAGACTCAACCTCCTAAGTCCAATTCTGCTCTGAGATAATTACTACATAAGTGAACCTGGACCAATCATTTAACCCCATTTATCTCAGTTTTCTCATCTATAGAATGAGTTGGAGAAGGACATGGCAAACACTTTGGTATCTTTGCCAAGAAAATCCCAAATAGGGTCAGGAAGGATCAGACATGACTGGAAAATGACTGAACAACACATGGAGTCAAGAAAGAATATTAAAGTTGTACAACTGACTTTCTTCCAAGGGTTATTTTGTGGAAAATTTGGTTGGTGTGCAAGAGGCTTTGGAAAAAAAGGTAGGTAATTGCCTTCCTGAAAATATTAGTGATATAACTTCAAACACACCTAGATATTAACCCTCATAAAGATCTCTGGGTTTGCTAAGGGTAAAAATATTTCACTTTTTTCTTGTGGCCTTTTTCTTTCCTCCCACCTATAGAAAAACAGAAAAAAATATTGCTTTGTTTTTCCATTATTTCACTTTGGGGTATATGTGTTGTTAGGTTCTGATATCATAAAATTAGGTAATATTTTACGAGAAAACCTCTTCACATTTGATATTTCTTTCTCAATCAGCACATGCTGCCCTTTAAGCAAAAGTCATGATGTTAAAATGTGATCAGTACAGAAATAGAGGGGTTGAAGCTCACCATGTTTCTGTTTTTCACTTGGACAATCAGATCTGAGATGCCCATCCAGACAGATTCCTTCAGTATTTTGGGACGGAGAAACAACCATCCCTTTCATAGCCAATGATGCTATGAATTCCTTCCATTTTCCTGCTCATCAGCCTGATATATGGTATTGGCAGTAAGTATAATAAGTGCTGCATACATCACTGCAGTTATGAGCTGGTAGGGGCCAGAAAGATAAATAGCTCCAGAATGGTTTAGACAAATTCATGGATGATAGATTCAAAGCAAGTTATTATCATTCCAACCTTGTATTCAAAGTACAATTGGCCTGATCATAATCCACAGCCAATCAGATGGGAGATGCATTGCAAAAATGTAAGGGACTGATTGTGTTTGCCAAAATATTTAAATTCACAAAACCCCTAATCATAATCACTCATCCTGTGTTCATACATATACAGTCAAGTTTTATGTACAAACAAGATGATAAAATATTATGATTTTGTCTGGGGGAAGATATGACATTCTCAAACTCTTTTGTTAGTGGAGATGGTTCATGTATCACACATTTGTAAGTCTATGAAACCTGGACAGTGGACCAAGCCAGGGCAGCAAATTGAATCACTTCCATTTGAATCGTATCAGGAATATTTCACCTGGCAAGATAAGGTTCTGGACACTGAATTCTTTTGATAAGCTGAATTGCCAACCATTCAAACTATCACAGAGACTTCAGCTCCAATGGGCTGGCCAGATTGTTCAACTGCCAAACATAAATGTCTAAAAGACTATTTTATGGAGAACTCACCCAAGGCAGTTGTTAATACAGAGGTCAAAAGAAGCAGTACAAGGACATGCTTAAGGTATCATCTGTGAGACATGGGAGACACTCACATAGGACCATCCTGCTTGGTGTGCCCACCTCAAAAAAGGAGCTGTGCTTGAAGACCAAAGCAAAATAGCAATAGATCAAAAGAAACACGAGATGCACAAATTTAGAATTATTCCCATCCTAAATGTTCTTATTGGCTATTTGTGCCCAAGCCATGGTAGAGTCTTCCAAGTTTGTTGTGTTCTGATCAGTCACATTTGGACACAATTGACCCCGACATATTGATGTCATTTTAGACCTCTTCCAGGATAAAGGACAACAGCCAGTTATATGGAGCCAGATGGGACCATAGATATGCTATTTAACTCAACCTCCTAATATTACAGAGGGTGAAAGTGAGGCCTAGAATCTTTAGGAAGCTTGCATCAAAGTCAGAGCAGGGATTTGAACCTGTGTCCTCTGATTCCAAGACCAATATACTTTCTACTGTATTCAACTATTTTATTCACTTTGTCAGATTTTGTTTTGATTCTCATCCAAGCCAAAGAAAACACAAAACACATCTACTCTAGATGGTCATTATCTTCATGAATAAACTAATTTAAAAAATTGAAGAACAAAAGATTGGATTTATGCCTAGTGAAAGATTTCATAAAATAAACATTTTGTTAATTTTCTTTTATTCTTTTCTTATGTTACCTTGGATTTGATCTTTGCAACTAGTGCTATATTTTTTGTCTCCTTGTATAAACAGTGCCTACTATACCACAGTGACTAGAACATATGGAGATTATAATAATCTTTTTTGTAATGTAATCCATAAAGCATTTTGCCCATGTAATCTCATTTGATTGCCCTATCATCCACTGAAAGTACCAGGTAGCATTATTCTGTGTAATTTTTCCCAGAATCCTACTTTCATCCTTACGTGTGATAGATAAAAGTTTGTGTAGTTTCACCCTCTCTCTCTCTCTCTCTCTCTCTCCCTCTCTCTCTCTCCTCCAGATTTCCTGGTCTGGAAAACTGCTCTTTACTCAGGCTATTACTTTCCTCTATTTCAAGTGATTGTTAATAAATATTATAAAACATAATATTTGGAGTTATTGTAGATTAATTTTTAATCTTACAATCCCTATCCTAAAGATGAGAACAATGAAGCTAAAAAGTTCTAAGTGACTTGCTGAGGGTCTGTCTAAGGCAGAACTTGAACTTGGGTTTTCCAGACTTTGAGCCCAGCGCTCTTGCCACTGTATAACCTTATTGGCCATTCCTCTCATTTTAGTTACTATTACTTCAAATTTTACCTTTTGTTATGAACAACCTGACAAAAGTCGAACCTTTTATTAAAGGTGCAATAGGGACTCTCTTTTCATGATTTGGAAAAGGGGGGAGAGCTTTAGACTTTTAATTTTTCTTTTAATTACCTAGTTAGCCGTTTACCCTTTATTCATTACCCTTCTCAAGACTATATGATAATTTGGCCAGACATATAGATTTTCTTCTAAAACTGATTAATTTTCCCTAAACAAAGACTGAATACTCATAAATGCCTTTATTGCTCAGACTACCTTGCTTCTTCAAGTCAATTAATTAGTATTATAACTTTTAAAAGACAAAAGTAATCTTCAAGGAACACTTGATGTAAACAACTGGCAATTATATCTGAATAGTTTGGGTTAGCCAAGTAATATGCTGAAAACTGAAACAATGTACTTAATGGCTTTGGGGGACATATTGGAAGAGCAAATATAGGAAAAGAAAAGAATTATCTGCAAAAAAGGGAAAATAATCAAGTTACTGAGAAAGACTAGAGCATCTTGGGCAATAAGTTTAACATTTTGCTTTTCCAAAAATTCAAAGGAAGATAATTCTAAAAAACTCAGTACTGTAGAAAAGGTCCTCACAGCAGAATGTTTTTGAACTAGAAATTATTTTCTTTAGAAAGTATAGCCCCACAAGAAGTGAGAAAATAAATACTGATGACTAGATGTAGAGGACTGTATATTATTCATTTATTAAATAACTAAAGAAAAATATACTGGAATATATGCTTTAAGACATAGATATTAGAAATAATTATTGGAATATTGATTATGCCATAACTGAGGCAAAAAAGATCAAAAGGTGATCCATATAAATTAGATATGTATTAATAACCCACATCTCAAAATTCTGACAATTTGAATACATCAGTGAGCAGAAAAATAAAAAAAAAATCTTCTGAGGAATATAATTGCCCCTAAGCCTATATACTTCACAAAAGACTATAAAGCCATAAAATCCTCAAATAATAGGGAGATTTAGAAGCAGGACATAATAAAAACAGCAAGGGACTATTTATAGGAAAGATAAATTATAACATGAAAAAGCTGACTAAATATCATAAATGGGATAAGCCTATTTTATTTTATTTTTATTTTTAAAAATTTTCCATAGTCATATGATTCTTGTTGTCCCCCTCCTCTCTTCCCTTCCCATCCCGGAGTTGAAAAGCAATACCACTGGGTTATACATACATATATATATATATATATATATATAATCACCCAAACCTATTTCCATATTACCCATTTTTGTAATAATCTTTTAAAACTCAAATCCCAAATCATATACCCATATAAACAAGTGATAAATTGTATGTTTTCTTCTGCATTTCTACTTCCACAGTTCTTTCTCAAGATGTGGATAGCATTCTTTGTCACAAGTCCCCCAGAGCTGTCCCCATCACTGCTTTGCTTTTAGTAGCACAAGCCTATTACATTTGATTGCTTCACAATGTTTCAGTTACTGTGTTTGTTCTCCTGGTTCTGGGGTAAGTCAATTAAAAAATATTTTGAAGAACAAAAGATAGGATATATTCTAATGAATGGAATCTTAAAATAAATATTTTGTTAATTTAATTTTATTCTTTTCTTATGTAATCTGGGTTTGAATCTTTGACCTCGACATGATCTGAATAAACAAAGCAACAAAAATTACAACTTGAGGAGAAATCTAGTTATTGAGACTATTTAATGTCAATATGGTATATTGAAAAGGACACTGAATTAGCAGACGGGAAACCTGAACACTCAAATTACTATTCTAGCCACAAAATCAAAATTTGACCTTGGCTATATCACTTAATTTTCTTTTTCTAAGTTTCCTCATCTGTAAAATTAAGGAATTAAATTATATTACTTTTAAATGCGATACTACCATTCTTTGATTCTAGTATATGAAAATAGCCTACCATATTCAGTAGCTCAAAAGACATTACCTTTTTAGAATATAGTGAAATAATTGCTATTCAAATGGTTTTGTCTTCTGCTAAAAGATGAAAAATGCTCAATGTATTTTGCACAAGAAAACAAATAAGTAGAGAAAACATTGAAAATCATAAAAATTGGTTAAAAGTAGTTTTGAGCTATTGTGACCCTGGGAAAGTCACTTAAATGCCATTTCCTAGCTCATACCACTCTTCTGCCTTGGAACCAATACACAGACGAAAGGTAAGGGTTTAAAAAAAATAGTTTGGGTTCTCTGTGAAACTCACATATGAGAATACTTTATTTCTCAAAATATGAATGAGATTCCCCCCCCCCTTTTCTCCAATTTACCTTCCTTTCTATCCTTTCTACATTAAAAAGTCAAGTACCTCACCTATAGTGAAAAAAGACTCTTCTTTGTGAGTCCAAATCTGTCCTCAGACATTTATTAGGCATGTGGCCTTGGACAAGTCACTTAACTTTGCTCACCTCAGTTCTTCATCTGTCAAAAGAGCTGGAGAAGGAAATGGCAAACCACTCCAATATCTTTACTAAGAAAACCCCAAACAGAGTCAGAAAGAATCAAATATAACTGAAATAGATGAAAAATAAAATTTCTCCTTTAGTTAAATAAGTAATGCCAGATTCTTTTCACTTTTCTCAGCTTCTCCAAAATCTACTTATTCTAAAAGGGCAGCAAGATATTCACCTATTTTAATTTAATAGATGCTGACAAATGGTAAATAAATTTAGAATCTCCTTGCAATCTGGTAGATGCAATAATGGTTCAAAGGGCAACAGGTTTCCTTATTTTTATTTTCCTTTCTTTCCTAATTAGGTGACTATTTTTTTCAGTTCCTATGTATGTCAAGGAAGAGCACATGGCATTTTTCTCCAGTCAAAAGACATACTGTTGTTGCAGGATACAAGTCACATGATCATCCAAGGACAGGAATAAATTTATTTTCCAATAGGAACAAAAACCTTGCTCATTTTACATGAACAAAGTATACATTTTCTCCTGAAAAGGCCTGGTTGATGCTGGCAAAGAGGATCTGTATTGACTGCTTTTTTCCCTCTTTTTTAGTCAATTTTTTGGGGGAAAGAATTATGTTTCGTGAAATTAAATGCTGGGGTTGATGAAATGGGGCTAGATGACTCAGTCACCCCCTAAAACAATTCATGTTATCAGAACAAAACAAAACAAACTGAGAGCAGTCCTCAGAATTAGCACTGGCAAAAAAGCTTATTGGAGCTGGAAATTGAGACAAAATTACTTTGATATTCTCTATTGGAACAAAGACAGAACTAAATCGTAAAAATAAGAGGGGTCACAGAACTACTCCCTTCTATTCCCTTCATAACTCTGTCATTCTTGTCCCTTCCAGGGAAAATAAAAAGAGAGAGTAGAAATTTGACTCTTGTAGTTAGCCTTAGAAAAATGGGCGCCATACTGTACCTGATACAAAATTCATATATTTCTAGTTAAATTATAATGCCAGTTACTGAAGTGCTAAAACCTCATAAAGGCCTTTCAGGAAAGGCTATGTTAGAGATGCAATGGCAGAAAATTAATCTTCAATTATAACTAGTCTGGCACTCGAAGAGAGATCAAGTTTAAGGGGACAGATTGGCATAAGGGGGGAAGGAAATAAGGTGCTTGATGGGTAATAGATCTTTAAAACATTTTCTTTTGTTTGTTTTATTTTGTTCCCTTCATTTCATGCTCTTCTTTGA
Organism: Monodelphis domestica; assembly: GCF_027887165.1. Classification (NCBI taxonomy): domain Eukaryota; kingdom Metazoa; phylum Chordata; class Mammalia; order Didelphimorphia; family Didelphidae; genus Monodelphis; species Monodelphis domestica. Next base: position 250,264,568 of record NC_077227.1, read on the forward strand.
GATAGCTAGGTGCTTCTCTAATCCATTTATAAAATGCAGTGATTCCTATGCAAGACAAAACTACTCACCCACCACGAACATAAGGTAAACTCTGAATTATCTATTTTTTTCTAGTATCAGTGATGGATTTTCACAATTCCAGTCAGAGAATGTTCCTTTCCCTTGGGACCACAGAAGCAAGAGTACCATTCTATGGCAATGGAACTCAACAAAACTAAGTGGCTTGAATGAGGATTAAATTACCTCTTTGGCATTTAAGTAACCTATTGAGCTAACTCTGACAGGATGCAAAACATCAATCCCAAAAAATCTTCTACAATTAATGTGTGCTACCATTCCGGAAAATTTTGACTTTTGGCAAAAGAGGGGGAAAAAATCAATGATTCCTTCCAATCTCTGGAAATGCAGATCTAGAATTCTGCAGCTAAAGCTGATTTAGGCAACGGATTTAGTTTACTTTAGTCAAAGTAGACACATCATAAAATTAAAATTCTAACCAGGTACAGGTAAAACTACCTATCTTGTGAAGATTTAGGACTGGGAAGTGGTAGGACAGGAGATAAAGTCTCTTTAAACAATATAAGGAGCAATGATGATAAATAAAATGTTTTGAAATCCATACCAGCAGGTAAAAAGAAAAGATCTCCAATGAGAAGGTGTAAGGAGAATGTAATTACACCAACATTGGCCGCTGCTAAGAAGGTATTTGGAACATTCGTAAAATTCTCTATTTTACTTTCTTCTACTTTGGTGTACTATGACCCAGAGTATAAATGAGAATGACTCATCCCATTTTTAGAGGTGAAGAAGCTTTCAAAGTGGGATCTTCAAAGCATATCATTACTGAGTCTCTCTTTTATGAAAGAAAAGTTTAAGCAGACTTCCCTTTGGAGGTGATAAGTAAGAACACAGATATTAATGGCACTTCTGGACTCAAGGATGGGCTAATTTGCAGGGCTAAAGAGGAAAGCAATGAATTCCTGGATACTTTAGACATGCCTCCTACCCTTTGCACCCTTATCTAAACAGAGTCACTCTTGGCCACAGGAGAACCTATAGAAAACTATGCTGTGGTTCCCCTTGGCTTTGATTTCTTTTATTTTTGTTTGTTTGCTCTTAAGAGTAATTTTCATTTTAACATTCATAACACAAGGAAATAAATTTTCAAAAAAAGCTATGGAATAAATAATTCTATTAGAAACATATGGAGTACAAGCCACGTAAAATTTTAATGTTTTAAAAAACATTTAATATTTTCTATAGGGGCAGGGAGAACTATGTGTGAAATTAAAACTTAATAAAATTTTTAGATTATTGTAACACAGACAATCAACCAATCCTCAAGTATGTTATTTTGAACAAAATAATATTTCCTCTTTTGATAAAGACATGATGGACAGAGATGCAGGCAGACATTTTTAGATATGACGTCTGCTTTTTTCTCCTCAGTGCCTAACATAAAGTCTCAAATATGGCTGGTCCAAGTAAAAGCTTTATTATTGATTGATAATCCTCCTTCCATTACGGGAGAATTAGACATCGTAGAATAAATAACCTGCTGCACAGCTGCTCTAGGACATCTCTCTCCACAGGCATTCAAAGTATTGGGAGTTTGGAGAATCAAGCTTTATTTTTAACATAGTGCCAACATCAATGGAGCATGGACTGGTGAAAGATGCAATGCTCCAATGGCTAGATTTAAGAAAATAAGTTTTATTCAATCTTATACTAGTGTTGCTCTATACATTCTTCATATGTCTCTCAGGAAATACAAATCAATGATGTCGCTAATTATTGAAAGCTCAGGCAAATCTAACCTGCCTTTCCTGATCCCAGCATCCAAGGGACCCATCCACTCTTTATCAGAGCTTTTAACCCAGGAAGCAATTATCTATCTCCAGAATTATCCTCATCTGTAAAATGAGATGAAGAAAAATGGTAAACCACTCCAATATCATTGCCAAGGAAACCCCATATGGGTCATGATAGGAGTTGGACATCACTGAAATGTTACTCAGCAACAACAATAGCAAATATATATGTATGTGTGTGTGTGTGTGTGTATATATATATATATATATATATATATATATATATATACACACACACATATACACTGTGTGTGTCTATGTTTGTGTCAGTAACCAAACCAGGAAAATGAAATGAGAAGTATCAGGAATGGCTTGTGTGATAAGATTTAGCACAAAGACCTTTGTCTTTGCCCTGAGGTGAGGGGTTTAATGTCACCACTTCAAGATGTTAAGATTTCTGACAGGGTACTTCATGCCTCGTTTACCATCTAAATGATGGGATTCTAGGCAAAGTACAGGGAGCTGACCTATTATTTTTCATGGCCTAGACCCAACTTAACCCATAGAATGGCAGATCAAGGAGTATCCCTTTCATAGAAGAGAGGAGTTTTCTTCAGAAAATTTGATGTCTGTTATAATATCCTGGGAAACAGAGGCATTGCTGAACAGCATTGTTCTGACAAGTAGCTGGGAAAATTACAATTTCTCAGGATCTCAGAATGTAAAAAATCATCTAACAAAATGTTCCACTTTTACATATGCAGAAATTCTTGGAGGATGAGGTAAGGGGAGAGTGTATTGTGGATATGAGAGTGGACTGCAGAGTTTGGTTAAATTGGTTAAATTGAAGCTTTAAAAAAAGGGGGGAAAGAGAGAAATATATTGTTCAAAAACACACAGCCAGTTAATGGCTGAGCCAATGACTGGAACTCAGCTTTCCTAATTCTGAAGTCTTGGCTCTTGTCCTTATACAATTAACTCCATCCATTCATTCAAGGACGGGGAAAGCACAGTGCTGAGAGATGGGAGAGATAGAAAGTTAAATATAACATGTTCTTTTCTCTAATGAAGGTTATGATCTAATAAGGACCACATGATCTCTTGAGAGGACTAATATCAACCATAACTTCCCATATCTACCCTCTATTCTAGAAATATGAGTCATACCTCCAATTTTTTCCTCACTTGGCATCCAATATAAATTTGCTATCTACAGGATTTGACTGATTTCTTCCTCTCCATTATCTTGGTATATTCTGGTGGAAATGACTTGCCTCCTAGACACATGAGGGCATAAAGAGTCCCATTTACCTGGTGTCCAAAACCTCTAACTTGGTGGATATCTGAAGACCATCAGAATGATTGCATTTTTCCATGCTGACCAGACAGGGTGGATTTATCTACAGATTCAATTCATGTCAGTATCTAATCATCATAATTTTTACAATCAGAATTATGATTTATGCAACATAAAATACACTTTAATGGACTAGAATGTAGGGGGATAGTTCCAAAAAGAAAAAAAAAGAAATTGTCCAAAACTAAGGTGTCCGCATTGGAAAGGGTCAGCAAAAAGTAGAGTTGGAATCAAGGTTAGAATCCTATTCAGTTACGGGCCACAGGTGAGATCTTGAGTCAATCACCAAAGTTCTCTGATTGAATCCTGCCTCAGCTATTATTATCATCACCATCATCACCACTACCATTATTATAACCATTACAAGCAAATTCAAATTTAGACTTAAGATATTTCCTAGTTGTATGACCTTGGACAAGTCAATTAACCTTATTTCCCTCAATTTTGTCATCTGGAAAATGAGCTGAAGAAGGAAAAGATGAACCACTCCAGTTTCTTTAAGAAAACCCAAAATGAGGTTACTCAGAGACAGATAAGACTGAAATAACTAAACTATACATTATATTACATATATAATTTATTGTATGCAATTGTCGTAGCTACTATTTATATACCACTTTATGTTTACAAAGCACTTTACAGCATTTGTTTTCATTTGATCCTCATAACAACCTAGTAAGATATGTGATATCATTTCTCTTTTATAGCTAAGAAAACTAAAGCTGAGAAATGTTAGATTGCTTTCCTGGGGTCACATAATTATTGTCTGAGGATGGATTTGAAATCAGATCTTCTTTACTGTAAATCTACTGCTCTATTCCTGGCATCATTTATATTTGTCATTCAGGTTCAAAATGAATATAAAACAAGTATAACTAGATGATCTCTAAGATTTTTTCCAATTCTGTGCTCATATGACCTCTTGTTATCCATAGTTAGTAAATAAGAGAAGTAGCTTTTCTCTCTCTCATTTTTTCTATAGACACAGAAATAGATTTAGTTATGCCATAAGTAGAAACAATTTCCCTTATTTTTTTGATTGACAGATATAGAACATGAATGAAATGAATGGGGGAAAAAACTCAAAGCAAAACAGAGGCTTTAACTACACATTGGAGGGGGGAAAAATCCCACTTCACTACTAGAATTTACCCTATTAGGATAAAGCCACTGGCATATTTTAAATGCAGAAGAAACCATATGTACTTAGAGAATGATAGTGTATCTTCTTCCCACTCTATTACTTATAAGTCATTAATGAATTTGATTGTAATGAATTTCCATACATAAGATTAAATAACATTTACATAGTACTTTAAAGTTTACAAAGTTCTTTACAATTATTAACTCATTTTATTCTCATACCAACTTGGCAGGTATTCCCATTTAACAGATGAATTTTGCTCATTTCCTTACTAAAACTATTATATAAAGCGTTTTTCCCCCTACCAGATACAATCAAGATCATCCTCAGTACAAAAATGACTCTCAGTTGATTATTATATTTTTAATCCTCCAAATATTTTTCTTCTTTTTTAAAAAGTTGATTATTGTATCTTGACAAATTTAGCTAAATTCTGGAAGAACTTATCCTTCAAAGTCTCTGAACCTCAACCTCCCTGAAGAAGCTTCATTTACAAACTTCTGTGAAAAAAGTTAATCTGAAATCTGTTAAGATTATAACCTGTTATCTCAGAAGATTTATGGAGATTTTTTAAAAGTGTTTATTCTCCAAAAGATATCAACCCTATTTCCTCAATTTAAAAGAGCTCAATATTTAAACAATGGTTTCTTTTTTCTGTTAAAATGAATCTGTTATTGATTACCCAAAGTAAAATCAAATTTTTGGTTTCTTGAACAAAATAGCAAAACTAAGTTTAAAAATAAAATTCATCTCTTCCATAAAAGTAGTGAGGACAACTTAAAAACAGGTTTCAGTATATAAGAGATTCCCCCAAGACTTTTCTGGGAAGCTAAGATTTTCAGTGATCCTTGAGTATTTCAGTTGACTACTCTCCTCCTTATCTACCAACTTGCATTTACTCCCAATGCTCCAACCACTTTCGGAATAATGGACCCTCCAATTTCAGCAGTACCACACAGTTTAATTAATTTACATACAGAAGTTGGGCCAGCAGTGGGGGTTAAAAAAGAACTTGGTGGGAAAATCTGGGACAGCAATCTGTATTAGGGTGACATGTACAAATTGTAGCAATTTGTACTAAATTGCAAGAACTCTGTATATTAGCAATATGGAACTATAATGGGTCTGGTTAAAAAAAGCTTGCATTAACATAAGATATCTCTTGCCTAGGCATACAACTGAAATGCATATGTAATTAGAGAGGGTGGCTATTTATCAAAGGTATAAACACTGGCAAACATTTCCAACAACAGTACATTGTTTAGGAAATAAATAGAGGGACAGGTTTGCCAGTTCAGCTAATTCTGCTCCAGAAAGTACTGTTTCTTTGTCCAATTCAGTTCAGATAATTTCCTTTTCTCATTCAGGGCACATAGCTCTAGGTTCTAGAAACCAAGCTCAGTGGTATAAAGCACTAAACTTCTCATCTGAAAAACAAGATCTGAAGCTTATAGTTATTTGCCATCTGGTGATCTTCGGAAAGTCAGTTCACATCTTTGAGCCTCAGTAGTCTTATCTGTAAATTGGGATTGCAGGGTAAAACAAATGATTTCTAAGGTACATTACAGATATCTAAGAGCAGCATGGCATAGTGGAAAGAGACAGGAAAGACCCACATTCATATCCTTCCTATGGAACTAGCAGTATGGCAATGAACACGTTATTTATCTTCAAATAGCCTCAGTTTCTTTATCTTTAAAACTACCATAATAATGCCTTCAGTATTTACCTCATTTCAAAACCTTGTCATAAGAATTCAATGGAATTATGTGACTAAAGCAAGGGCCCTAGTGAGACTTATGTAATTTTCCTTTTCTTCTCTATTTCAAATCTCTTCTTAGTTACTGTCTCTTTCTTGATACCTACAAAAATGCCCACATCCCCTCCATCCTTAAAATGAAACAACTTTTTAGCTGACTCTGCCATTGCTGTCCCCTCAACATTCACAATTTCTCCTTTGCTAAACTGACTTCAATACCTTAAGCCAAATTTAACTCAAAACTCTTGTATACAATAAGTGCTTAAGAACTCGAGACCCTCCCCACTATAATCTATCTTTCACTAGATTGTCAAAGTGATTTCCATAAAGCCCACATCTGTGATTCACTTGAGGATCAAATATAAAACACTTTGGTTTTTAAAGCCTTCCCAACTTGGATCCTTTTCTACTTTTCCATTATTACATTTTGATCTCTTTCCTTGCCTCCACCTTTGGTTTCCTTCAACACTTAGATCAAATCCTCACTTCTGCAAGAGGCCTTTCCTGCTGATTCCCATCTCATTCTACCCACCCCTAATACCTTCCCTCTGAGATAACCTCCTACTTTTGTTACTTAATCTTTCAGCCATGTCTGGCTCTTCATGAAGACGTGGACCATTTCATGCCAAGCCATTCTATACCCCATTATCTCCCAAAGTCTATTCAAGTTTATGTTCATGGTTTCCATGACATTATCTATCTATCCTTATCCTCTGCCAGTCCATTCTCCTTTTGCCTTCAATCTTTTCCAATACCAGGTCTTTTCCAATGAATCCTGTCTTCACATTATGTTTCCACAGTATTTAAGTTTCAGCCTCAGCATTTGACTTTTCAATAAATAACATGAATTGATTTCTTTAAGTATTGACTGATTGTATAAAACTTGTACATAAGAAATTATCAATATTTCATCTCCCCTATTAAAATGTAAACACCTTGAAGGGCAAGGTCCATATTTCTACTGTCCTTTGTATCCATTGGACTTAACAGAAAATTTCAAAATTAGTAAGTATTTAATGATTGCTTATTGATTTATTGATTAGTAAAAAATTAATAAATAGCATAATTAAAGTAAAGTGAATGTCAGTTGTTCAAATTAGATTTGGGGATTCACAATGTGGCAGATAAAATTAGTTTCTCTGCTAAAAGTATTATATTTTTAGAGGTTTATTTAAGATTAAGAAATAAAGAAAATACAAAATAAGAAAGCACATGTCTAGGCCCAGAGAGCCCATTCACAACCAGTCACATCTTGCCTTCTAGGTAGAGAGCCTCTTATGCTCCAAAGCGGAAGTAGGAAGAGAGAGACTCAATAGGCTTTACAGCCAGTTTAAATAGAAATTTTTGATCTTGCCCAGATGGGAATCTCAGTGAGATTAGAGGTCATCCTGGGAACTAGAGCAAGGACTTCTGGGGATTGAAATCCAGGGTTCAAATCTCCATTTTTACTTGGCTTCTATAATCTGGTCCCTTTTCTGTTTTTCATAGTGTGGCAAACTTTCTGTAGTCCTGGCTACTGACTGGGTAAATGCATCATTGCTTAAATCATTTTAATTGGGTCCTGATTCAAGGACCCGTTATAGATTTATTTTTCCTTTACTTGGAATTTTTACACATAAGATTTTGATAGTCTATATTTTCATCCAGAATTTTTCTTTTTTATTTGGATTTTTCTGATGTCTTTTTAATTTCTCTTGCCAATTGATTCATATACCTCATAACTCAGCCATGCATCCCTAAATGATCCTGTATTTTTCAATCACCCTTTTAGCAGAGAAATGCAAAAATATTACTGCATTCTGTCCTACAGACTTGAGGGATTAGAAATTACTTAACTGGACCCTAATACAGGGGCCTGTGAGAAATTTATTCTTGCTTTCTCAAAATTTTGTATACATAGATTTTTTGATATTTTGGTACTGATTTTGAATTCTTCTTAAAATACACACACACACATATATAACGGGTTTAATTTTTCTTTCATTAATTTTTTCTCTTCTTTTATTTTTTTGTTTTGATTTTATTTTCATTTTTGTCTTTTCTTTTGAATTAACTCACACAACCCCATGACTAAACCTTGCATCCTCAGCTGGACTGTTTTTTTTTTTTCAACACTTTCTTCAGGGGAGATTGCATTTTCATAAAATCCAAGATTTAAATTTTGTTCAAGATAGATCTTCAGAGAAGAGGCTTGCTAACTAACTGAATCCAGAGAATTAACTGTTTGCAGAAATATACCTAAACCCTTACACTACAGGAAGATCCAGAATGAACCTTGGGGTATGGTTGATTAAACATTAATTTTGAATGTACACTCTTATGCCAAAGGGAACTGCCCCCTAATTGGCTTTTGTTAATGCACCAAGCAAAACATTGGTTTTGCTGTCTCTCTCCTCTATTTTCCCTTATCTACAACTATTGCAGTTTTCCTCTTAGAGGGTAAAATTTTGTATTCACATGCAGTTAGAATTTTTTTGGGTGCAGGACACTTATGTTTAGTAATCAATTGGGGAGACTAGTCCCCCAATCATCATCAGGTGGGATTGTGATTTTTAAATCTATCTCTTCCATATTGCCTGGTCTAGCACCCAAAATTGTGCACACCTACACTACACAGGCATGTGCTAGTGAATGACAAATCAGAAATAACTAACTGCCCACCTTGGCTGTCTTAAGCCAAGTTTGAACCACCATTGGCACATGTGAGGCGCAGGAAGTGAGGTAGAGAACAGCTTCTGGAGTTCACTCACTTCCTGTGGATAGTGGCCTTCCAAGGCCTAAATTCCCTCTGGCTCTGCCACGAGGTTGAGTTAACCTCTTTCCTTCTCCCCTTCTTTCCTTCTCTCCCTCTCCTTTTTCCTTACTGCTGTTGTAATTAAACTACTATAAAACTCCATTCTGACTTGAGTGTTTCACCTAGGAATTTCATAAGTGAATTACTTGGTGACCTTATATTAACATATATCAGTTTTTTAAAGTGATTTCAATATCACAACAATTAGGAAAACTTTCCTGATGGTCAAACCAAATTCACCTCCAATTATTTCCATTTCATTATATTTTTTTACGATCTTCTTGTTCTACTTAAGATGTATTCACCCTTAAGAAACATGCAGAAGTCTATCACTCCTCTTTTTTCACCAGTTATACTGAGCCATACTAATTTAGGACGCTTACCACTCAATACAAGCCAAATTGTTCAGTGCTCTAGGCAAAATTGTGAAAGAAGAGGAATTTATCTTTGTTGTAGTTATATCCTTTTTGAATATACTACTCCTTTTCTTGATATCACCCTAGGTATTAAGGGTCATTTCCCATTTCTGCAGGGCTTTGCTTTCAGCTAATCTTTTGTAATGTATAAACTGATCATGGCTAAAACTCCCATTGTAATCTGAATTTTAAAAAGATAATCTGGAATAAGATCTAGACAATCAAGATAAATGACGAGGTGATAGAAATATAGGCATGAAAGGAAAGTAGCACTTCCAAGTATTAAATGATATCATAAAAACAATAATCTTCAAAATGAGTTGTTACTACCTAAAATGTACAATAGTTGACCAATGGAAAAGAATAGAAAAAAAGAATCATGCAAAATAACTTGGTGATTAACACACCTGGAAACATGAAATTCCCTCAAAAGAATATACTGTTAAAGAAGGAATGTTGGGAAAACTAGAAAAAATATTGCCAGAAATTATTTTAGGCCAGCATCTTATACAATATAGTATTAATCTGTAGTAATATGACCTGAATATTACAGATCAGTTTGAAAATTGTTTTTTAAGAAAAATACATAAATTTTATAGGTGTGGATAGTAGATAATTTTTAGCCAGAAAGGGATAAATGTAATTATGTAACATAAAATACATTTTATAGAAGGTAAGATTTATACAAATAAAATTTATGTAACTTAAGTAAGAATAGAAGCAGTAAATAGGGGGAAATATATTTATATTAAATTAATAAAGATCTGATACATAAGATATAGACAATTAACAAAAATATGGAACCTATATAATTATCAGATGTTTATGTACATATAAACAGATAGATAAAACCAGTAGACAAGTCATCAAAAGACAAGAACAGTTCTCAAAAGAAATTAAAACTACTTACAACCTTATAGTTTAATGCTTCAAATCACTAAAAGTATGAGAAATATATTTCAAAACAACCTTGTAATTTCACCTCACATCATGAAAACTACAGAAGATGACAATGGATGATAGATGAGCCAGTTCATGTTGAAGGAGTTGTGGAAAGACAAACATGTTAATACATTGTGGGTGGAACTGTAATTTGGTCCAAATACTCTGGAAAAAAAATAAATTCAAAGAAATTGATTAAAAAGTCCATTCACTTTGGTCCAGATATGCCATAGCTAGTCATATAGCCAAAGTAAGGCTGTGAATAAGGAAGACCTTTCTATGAATGCCAAAACATTTGTAGCAACTCTTTTTGCTATAGGAAAGAACTAGAAATTAACTAGATGCTTAAGAATGAGGAGAATGGCTAAAAAAATTGTACATTATTATCATTCAATATTTCAGTTCTGTAGATACAAATGCAGAGAAGCATGAAAAAACTTCTATATGAACTAATGTAAAACAAAAAACAAAAATCAGAACCAGAAAAATACATAATTACCACATTTCATATAACATTATATTTTTATTTATTGGTTAATTTTGCTGAAAAGACACTAGTAAAAATCAATTTTAAAAGTGGAAAAAACACTCATTCGAGCTACTCTTGACTATCCCTCTGCTTTTGGTAGTACTGAGGAAAGAAAAAAAAAACTGCTCTTAATGAAATCATCTTTTCCCAAATCAGTATGGTATCCTATTTTCCTCAATGATCATACCATAAATTTATCCCATTTTTCTCTTCTTTCTAAATAGCTTCAAATATATTTAAAAGTTTCCTTTTCTCCCCACAAATATCGAAGTTTATTCATTATATGATATTTTCAGCTTCAATTCTTCAATATGAATTTTGTAGATCCCTCAGAGTTACAATCCTGGTTATCAGGACAACATTTTAAAAATAAGAATGCTAATTAATTTATCAACCAGGATGAAGAGGATAACTATTAGTTATGGTGAAGTGGGAAAAAGCACTTGATTTGTAGTTACGGGATCTAGTTTTTCTCAACTATAAAATAAGGGAGGTAAACTCAGTCATCTTTAAGTATCTTTCCAGTTCTAAATCTATAATCTATGATTCTTGAGTAAGTGAAAATAAACTCAACTAGTCCACTATAGTTAACCAGTCAGATATCACCATATCAAGCCATCAATCACATTCCATCGAAGCATCCACCTCTTATACTTCCCATTTACTCTGATTTCAGTAACCAAATCAATATCACCATACTACCATTGGTCCTGGAATAGTTATATTAATTAACTGTCTTTTTCATAAACTCAGATCCCTTTAACTCCAGGGACAATCCATTTCCTGGTTCCTACTCATCCCAATATAGGTTTCACCTCTCCTTATTTACTTATGAGGCTTTTGGATACAGGACTCTCTCTTTTATATTCGTATCTCCGGTGTCTACTTGTGTGTGGCACATGATAAGTACTTTGAAAAATGCTTTTTTAATTCATTCATTAACTCAATAATTCATCTTGTGATTGAGAGTTGACATTACTCTGTAATTGAATGAAATCAAGAGACAGAAGAATAGGCTTAAAAATTGAGGGTAGTATTGGGAAATGGTGCTCAGTCATTATTTCTATACTTCATATTAGAATGAGAAGCACCATAGAATGATACAGAGTTGGCTTGCTTAAAATAAGAAACAATTTGAATTCAAGCCCTGCCTTTGATACATACTAGCTGTGGAACCATGGGTATGTCATTTAATTTTTCAATATACCAAGGAATTCTTTGAGATTAATAAGGCCTAGTTGAATTGCTGATAAACATGCTTGGAAGAAGTTTCCATACTTTGGGAATTCCCCATACTAATGAAATTGCCCATCTGGACCAAAAACAAATTTCACAACATTAGAGCAAGTAGCATCATAAGAAAAAGAAAAAAAATCACCCCCCCCAAAAAAAACCCCAACAAAACACTAGAAAGATTTATATGAAGTGATGGAAAGTGAAGTTAGCAGAATCAGGAGAACACTGTACTCAGTTACAGCATTGATGTATGATAATCAAATGTAAATGACTTAACTGATATCAACAATATAAGGATCCAGAACAGCTCCAAATGATTCATGAAGAAAAAGGCTATCCATTGTGACAGAAGGAACTGATAGTCTGAATGCAGATTGAATCACATCATTCTTTGCTTTATTTTGACCAAGATTTTTTTCTAGTGTAAGTGATATATCTTATTTCACAATATGATGAACAGAGAAATATGTATTGTATAGTAACACATGGGCAAACTAAGTCATATTACCTGCCATCTTTTTGAAGGGGGATGAGTTGGAAGGGAGAAAGAAAATGTGGATCACAAAATGTCCGAATATAATTATTAAAATCATATTAATATGTAAAAAAATAACCAGAGGAAAGAATAAGAGCAGATAGGTTATTTTGTGAGTTAAGGGAAAAAAGGTAATTTAGAATCAAATTTAATTTCAGATCTCTGGAGACTGCCTCTAAGCCTGATTACAGAGGGAGAATTAAGAAAAGACCAAGGCAAAGGTAAGACTAATTTCTTAGAACCTACCTACAGATCAGAATGAGAAGAGATTGGGAAAAAGCCTGCAATGAGATCAATTTTCACAGTGATCAACATCACATCAGGGAAACAGCTCAACAAATCAATAGGAAAGGAGTTTTGGAAAAGGATATTTCCCACATTAAAATATTGATAACCTAATATTTATATCGTAAGCTGATCAAATTTTAGCATTCTTGGAAACATGATTTATAAAGTAAGAAAAGACAAGAGTATGATGTAGACGAATACTAGATTTATACTAAAGAGAATATTCTTTTAAATTCTTGCTTTGTTACTTGTGTCAATTTGAACAAATCGTTTTATTTCTCTGGCCTTTAGTTTAGTTTAGTTTTTTTTTATATAAAATAAAAGCAGATGGACTAGATTAGTTTTAAAGTCTCTTCTATTTCTAGAAGAGCAGGATGATTTCAAGAGAAAATATAGAAAGACTTACATGAACTGATGCAAAGTGAAATGAGCAGAACCAGGAGAACATGGTCCACAGTAATAGTAATATTGAGAGATGAATGACTGTGAATGACTTGGCTGTTTTCAGCATTACTAGGACCTATGACATTTCCAAAGGACTCATAACGAAAAACACTATCCACCTCCAGAAGAAGAACTGATAGGATGAGAATGCAAGTTGAACATATTTCTTTTCACCTTATTTTCTTCATGTTTTTTTTAAATGTGTCTTCTACAACATAATATAGAAATATATTTTGCATGATTTCACATGTATAATCTAGGTCAAATTGCTTATATAGTCTCATGGAGGGGAGAGGGGGAAAATTTGGAACTCCACATTTTAGAAAAAAAATGTTAAAAATCCTTTTTTCCATGTAATTGGGAAAAGTAAAATATTTTTAAGCCTATCATCTTATTAGTGTGAAGGTCACTTGTGGAGCAAAGAAGTAGAGTCCCGTCTCTATAAACTGACTGTATACCCTAGAACAAAAATTAAAAAGGGAGAAATTGCAGGTATAAGTGCTAAAAATTAATAGTAATTTTAATGGCTTGTTTCAGCAGTCCTCTAAATCAGTAAAAGCTGAGAACGGATACCAAGACCTCTACCAACACCATTACAAGCAAAATTAAGCTTCACAAAAGCGGCTGTCTCAGCAGAAATATACAACCACAAGCTGCCACATTAGCATAAAGCATGGCAGCCAGAAATTATTACTCCTCTAATCTCCAAACACTCAGGAGCTCAGTTGCCTTCAACAGAATGACCTGTCCATTGTGATGCATTGGTATTTTTTTTCTCACACATGCACATACCCTACCGCTCTTTTGAAGTCAAAATTTATAGGATCTGAAAAAAAAAAAAAAGATGCAGTATTTTTACTGGCCCAACTACCACTCCACCACCCTCAAACTCATCCCAGGACTTTTCCTTCTGGGACATTCAATCAGGTCAGTGAATTCCATCTGCTCTCTAGGGTCCTAAACTGCACTGAATATAGAGGCACATAGATCCAATTTTCTTAAAAACCTTGCTAATGGTTAATATCCCCAGGGAAGAAAAAATCCCTGAATTCTCTTAAGATCTGAAAAAAGCACATATTCTCAATGTTAAGGATGCTTTTGTGTCAGAAGCACCATTTTGTATGGGTTTCCTAATCTCTAAGAATGGTATTGTTGAACCAGGTGAAATGAAAGATGTTCATGGTTACACAAGAGAATAAAAAACAGAGCAGAAAGACTATACATGGGAAATATTTCGCTGGTGTTACAATCATGTCCCTTTTCATAAATCCACTTATCCTTGCAAAAGGTCATTTCAAAACATGTTTAAATATTCCTCTGCCTCCTCTGTCTACATCTCTCCATTTTAATAAAATGTGGCATTTGATACTTATGCTTCAGTACAGTATCTTTACAACCGGGTCTTTACAATGCTTTTTACAGAGAAGAACAGAGAGGTGTCTATAAGGGGAGAAAAATCCCAGGAAAGGCATATCTCCAGATTCAGATAGGCACTAAAAGGTTTGAATGGCAAACAATGTTTTGCTTCTATCTCCCAGCATTTCTCCTGAGAAGACTGGTCATGACATGAACAGATAGGCAATCTGAGATCTGGCTCCCTGGCTGCCATCCAATCTGAGAGAAACCAAGAAAACATATTCTAAGATTGAGGTGGTTCTCACCTTGCCCCGTGACTCATGGGATGATACTTTTATATGCACTAACAGTAACCAATGGGAATATTTATAATCATGCAGGAAAGAAATGTCTGTTAAGAAGTATGGGGAATTGATATGTTTTAATTTTTTATGTTCACATGAATAGAAAACTCTGGATTTTTAAAAATATAATATTGATTAGGCATTGAGGTAAGAGTTGGGGATAATGTTGGCATGGGAAGGTATGCCAAAAGCCAAGAGAATGAGAACCATTGCATTACACTCTCTATCTATCTTGGCCATGGAGTACAGCAGGGGAACAGAACAAGGCTGGACTTGGGGTCATCCTTGTATTCCATGATGATTTGCATGCTTGTTTTGCATTGCTACAATGCTGCCTTATGACAATCTCTATTTTATTTCATTTTCCCCCTTCTTTTTTGATGGGGAGAAGAAAAGAAAAATCAATCAAAATGATATATGGCTCGTCGGGTCTGAAGTAAAACCCAGTCATGTAGAAAATAGATGAGGCATTGTACTATGAGATCAAGAAAATAGGGTGAATAAACTCTATCACTGAGTACAATTATCTCTCCAAAGAAAAACAAAATAAAATATAAATGTGTATTTATACATAGACACAGAGAGATATATTTATACAGTATTGCTGCTCTCACAACACACATATTTGGCTCCATCAGGTCTCAGTTGCTCATTTCTTCCATAATTCAGTCTTTCTACAGAAGACTCTGAAACTCAGTCTAACACCATTCAATGAAAAGTCTCACAGTTCTCAGGGATTAGTACAGAAAATAGCAACTAGAAAAGACATATGCTGGTCTAATAATTCTGTTAGAGAGAATCAAGTTCTGAGGTTCCAGGTGCAGGATACGTGTGTGGAATTGGAGGTACATAGAATCAGTTGACTGCAGACTATCCCAGAGCTCTACAGGGAATGTTAACTTGAGGAACTACTGCAGAATCAATATTTCTCCACTGATCAGCATTATCTTAGTGATTGTTCATGGTAAATGCCTGATCATAGGAACACGGATTTACATCAGCTAAGGATTTTAGAGAATTAATCCAACTCTCCCATTTGATAAATGAAGAATTTAAGACTTAAAGAGATTATTTAACTTACCAATCAGTCACACAACTACTAAGAGTTAGAGGTGAGGTTTATGAGTTCCTTGGGAGCAGATAGGTAGCATAGTAGATAGAGTGTAGGGCCTAGATTCAAGAAGATTTATGGTCCTGAGTTCAAATCCAACCCTAGATACTTACTAGATATGTGGCTCTAGGCCAATCATTTAACCCTGCTTGCCTCAGTTCTTCAGCTATAAAATGAACTGCAGAAAAAATGGCAAATCTCTCCAGTATTTTTGCCAAGAAAATCCCAAATGTAGTTACAAAGAGTTGAATATGACTGAAGCAATTAAAACAACTTCCAGACTTTAAGGGTGGTCCTCTAGTAAAATATATGTTTAATAAATGTTTGTCAAATCAAAGCAATCGTATTTTTTGTTTCATTTTAAGGGAACAACAATAAATCATATAAACACATTAAATGTACTAGAGATTTTTTTTAATTCAAAAAACACTTGAAAAGCACAGGACTTTCTATCCTTTTTGTTCCAATTAGGTAAGTGGGGGTAATATCACTTCTGAATGTGTGACTGTAAAGCTACATCCTGTCTGGGGTTCCAAGTAAGTCTTTAGATCACACAGCTGTGATATAATTACACTTACACTAACATCTACCTTTTCCAGCAATCATTCCCATAGTAATATCTATAGCAGTTTAATTATGGCATCTTACATAAACTCTTATCAGTGATGACTTTTTAGGAGGGTATTAAGGTAAAACATTTGGAGCAAGGTCACCAATGAAAGACCCTTAGAGAGAAATATTTTATTTATGTATCCTTAAGTCAAGTCAGCTCCTAAGGAGGAACCAAAATAAAAATCTGCTAGATAATTGGAAAAGCCATATGAGCAAGATGTACAATAAATGCACCTTTATAAAATTCTGCTAATATTAATCCCCTTTTCCTTGGGCCCTTTTAGGAAACCAAAATAAAAACTCACATTTCTTTTTTTATTATTAGATTAACCAGTACTTTATTTTATTTCTTTTTTCAAAGTACCAGCTCCCAGTCTTGTTTATTAGTTTAATAGTACTTTTACTTTCAATTTTATTAATTTCTCCTATAATTTTCAGGATTTCCAATTTAGTTTTTATCTGGGGATTTTTAATTTGTTGTTTTTCTGATTTTTTAATTTTGTAATCCCAATTCATTGATTTCCTCTCTTTGTTTTTTTTGTTGGTAGGTATAGTCACTCTGAAATTTCCCTTGAGTAATGCTTTGGCAGTATCCTATAGCTAGTAATACATAGCCTCCTCATTGTCATTCTCTTTAATGAAGTCCATAATTGTTTCTATGATTTTTTTCTTTGGCACACCAGTTTTGAAGAATTAGATTATTTAGTTTTTAATTAATTTAAAATTTGCCTCTCCATGGACACTTCTTAATTATAATTTTATCACATTATGATCTGAAAATTTTGCATTTATTATTTCTGCTTTTCTGCATTTGTTTGCAATATTTCTATGCCCTAGTACATGGTAAATTTTTGTAAATGTACCATGTACTGCTGAGAAGAAGGTATAATCCTTTTTACCACTGCAGTTTTCTCTAGATATCTATTAACTCTAATTTTTCTAGCATTTCATTCACTTCCATTACTTTTTTTTTTTGGTTCAATTTATCTAGTTTTGAAAAGGGATGGTTAAAATCCACCACTAGAAGCACATTTTCTGGGTTGTTACTAGTTCACCAGATGGTATGAGGTCTGAGAGCTCTGAGATCCCCCTCCTCATGCTGATTCGATTGACCCTTAAGATGCTGATAGATTAAAGACTTTTCTCAGGCTTGGGTATAAGCTTTTGATCTAACTAGGAACTTGATCAGTTCAGGAGCTGATCAAAGCCTAGTCCCAGGATTAGACTCAAGTTTTTTATCTCACTGTGTTCTTGATCTAACCAGGCACACCCTTGATTGCCCTGTCCTAGAGTTCTACACTTAGTTTCATGCAAAAAGGTTATTGGGGGGGCTGCTCTTTCTGTGAACTGTGTCCTACCCCGAAACTGTGGATTATGTCCTCATCACAAGCCCAGACTTGGATTTTTGGCTTTGCCCTGGGTCCACATGGATCATCCTCTTTCAGCCCAGATTCCCTGGGCTGGGACTCTGGACTTCTCCACAGGTTTGAAATTTCAAAGGGTATAGGTTGGCTTGGACCACTATTTGCCCAGGCAGGATTTCAGGGTCTGAATATTAGCTTGGATTTAAATTCAGAACCTGTGACAGCAGATGTGGGTTGGGGGTAGGGAGGTGGTTTGCTCTTAGCTTGCTCTCCACTTCTTGGTTCAGCCTCTTTCTGGCTCTGTTCTCCTTTCACCCCAGTGCCGCAGATGTTCTCTACCTACCTTTTGGGTTTTTCTTTTCTTGAAAGTTGTTTTATTCTGTCTCCTTGTTGTTTTTTTCACTCCTGTATTTGTTTTGTAATGACATTTAAATCTTGGTCAAAGAGGATTCTCATGGTGATACAGAGCTGCTGCTTTAGTTACTCCTCCATCTTGACTCCACACCAGGAAGTCCAATAGTTCACATTTCCATAGCACTTGACTATATGATTTCTTCATAATCACATGAAGTGAGCAGTGCAATTATGATTATCTTTCTTAAAAGAGGCAGCTATGTGGCACAGTAAATAATGTTGAGCCTAAAGTCAAGAAGACATCTTCCCAAGTTCAAATCTGATCTCAGAAATTTATTAGCTTTGTGATCCTGGGCAAGTCATTTAATCATGCTGGCCTCAGTTTCCTCATATATAAAATAAGCTGAAGAATGAAACAGCAAACCACTACAGTATTTGTGCCAAGAAAACAATGAATGGGTTCATGATGAATCAGAAACAATTGAGGCAATAGAGTCTGACATGATTGTAACAACAAAACAACAAAAAGGGCTTAATAAATGTTTATTGATTAACTGACCATTCCTAAGAAATAGCCTTTTACTTGAAGACCACTTTTACTCTTTTTTTTTGCTTTTACTTGAAGACCACTCCTGAGGGGAAAGCCATCCTCTCTGGAGATAGTCCTTTCTACTTTGAGACAGGTCTAATTGGTAAAATGTTTTACATGGAATCAAATTTTGTTATGTATATTCTCTGCTCCTTATTTTTCCCTCTAGAACCATTCAAAGCATCTCCAATTCCTTATTCCAATATAATCCTTGATGGATTTATATCTTGATGTTAGCTCTCTTATTCCATCTAAGCTTCCTCTTCTAGAGATTAAACATTTCCAGTTTCTCTAATAGATTTCCATATGATGTTCTCTGTATGACTTGGTCCCTAGTCCTCTGACCATTCTGGTTGCCTTCTTCTGAACATCCTAGCTTGGGCATTTCTGAAATGTGGTTCTTGGGAATGGAAACCTGACAAAAGAAGAATACAGTGGAACTAATGTTACCTTTTTTGGACTCTATACAACTTTTAATGTAGCCTATAATAGCATTATCTGTTTTGAGCTGCTATGTTATACTGCTGACTTATATTATACAAACAACTCACTAAATGTGAAATATGAGACCCATAGAGTGAAAGGCAGGGATACAGTTGTCAGGCATTGATTAATTACCTTTGTGTCCCTGGTGACTCATATATTGAATCTCTGGTATATAGTAGGAGCCTAATAATCATTTGTTGAATTGAATTACAGAACCAGGAAAGTGACAAAAATTTTATTTTCTCAGAGATTAGGACAAAAGACTAACCTGAACCAAAATATTTTAAACAGTTCTTTTTACAGTGGCAAAGAATTGGAAACTGAGGTGAATGTCCATTATTTGGGGAATGGATGAACAAATTGTATTATATGGTTATAATGGAATATGATAGGGCAATAAATGATGAGAAAGTTGAATTCAGGTAAAACCTAAAAAGGCTTATATGAAATGATGCAAAGTGAAGTGAGCAGAACCAGAAGATCAGCATATATAGTAACCAAAAAATTATACAACTATCAACTATGAAGAACTAAACCATTATCAAAACAAGTTTCCAAGACAAGCACAAGAGACTTATGATAAAAATGTTATCTACAGACAAAAAAAGACTTGTTGGAATCCGAGTGAGGACCAAAGCATGTCATATTCCACTTTATTTTACAATGATTTTATTATAGATGTAATATGTGTCTTCTTTCATGATATGAGCAATATGAAAAATATGTTTTGCATGAAAGTACTAATGTAACCTATATCAGACTATTTACCTCCTTGGGGATGGAGGGAGGGATAAAATCTGAATCCTAAAATTTCAGGAAATAATTGTCAAAAATTGAAAAAAAATTAATTAAAAAAAATCTTAGTTTCTAGAGACTTTGTTTCCCTGCTTCTACAAAATGATCCTCTCCACCTAAAATGTTTATCTACACTTCACTCAACATTCAATCTTACCCATACTCAAAGCCCAGTTATGTTTCATGTTTTTATGAAGTCTCTCCTGAGCTCCTCAGCTAAAAGTAATTTTTACTCTTCTCAAAATACCTTGGGCATTGATTGCCTGTCCCAATCATTGAATACTTCTAAGTGCTACCCTGAAATTTTTGTGGATCTTCCACTTTATCAGTTAGATGAACTATAACAGAAGGAAGGAACTCATCTCTTTTTTTATAAGTGCCTTCCTCCTATCCTGAAACACTGAAAACAGTAGCTACTTAAGAAATATTTGTTGAGAGACTTGGCTAAACTTCACTCCCCATGGAAAATTAAAGATACTCTATTCTTTCTGGCCACTAATACTACAAGTGTGAAAAAGTTCAAACGGTACCACTTCCACCAGTCATATATCACTTACCTTTGAGTGATCATTTATATAAGGATATGTCTTGTTATTATATAATTATTATAAATGTATTATCATTATATAATGATTTGATCAAAGGCATCTATTCATTATTAATATTATGTTATTATATAATGACTTCACATAGGAGTCTATTCATTAATTAGTCATCACCTTAGAAAAATGTGGACTTTCCCTTCTCTAATTCCTTTCAATGTTATGACTCTTCTGGTCATTTTATTTTAGTCCACTGCAAAAGATAGTAAGATGTGTAAGAGAGGAAAATCATATTCAACATGCAAAAGAACAACCCAAGTGGGGGAGGAGCAAGAAAGACAGAGAATTCTAGGAAGGAACAGAAGAGCTGAGAAGATTCAAAGCAGTTACTTCTCTTCTCTTTTGGAGCTCCTCAAGAGTGGGGTGGTCCAAGAGAAATCTCAGAGATAGAAGACCTCCAGAGCATTAATCACTTCTCAGTGAACTTAAACCCTTTGGATTCAGTTGGAGAAAAAAAATGAGTGAATGGGACTTTATTATAAAGCCATCCACCCAAAGAAGAATTTCCTCTCTTTATTCCCAAAAGTTGTCCAGTGAAATTCATGCTACAACTAGGGTAGATAGAAGTCAGGACAGAGATTACAACTGACCAAGGAGGGTCAGGCAAACAGCCTGAACCTCTGGATTTGGAGAGGATGGTCAGTTGTTAGCTCTTAGGGATCTCCTATTTCCCACTTCCCATTTCCTTTACTCAACAACCTTCCCCTCTCTGTCTTTGTGTATCCCTTTAGAATAAAAGAATTATTCTTTATAGGTCAAGTTGCTTCTCTCATAATACCCAGGAAGAGATTTGAAGCTTGGGAAGAAAAGCTAATACTCTCTCCTCAAGGAGGGAGAGTCAACTTCAGACCTTGACTCTACACTCAACTCAGGCACTGAAGGGACATATTCTATCCCTCTAAAAGACAACTTGTGCTGTATTCACTGGGGAAAGAGAGGGAGGTACCAATCCATCCCCCCACCCCCCATCTTCTGTCTCCATCCCAGGTCTCTCAGTCCAGAGTCTCAGAGTGGGTGACTCCATTCTCCAATCTATTACAGATGTCAACTTGTCTTTCACACTCTGGTAGAGGGGTAGATAATCTGTGAACAAAAGTTTATTCTGAGGGATTATGAGCAAGAAGACAAAGAGGTTAAGTGACTTGTCCAAAATTGTGTAGTAAGTCAGCCATAAAGTGTAAATGGGGTCCAGAAACCAAAGAGGTTTATTTGACCTAACTACTAGATAATACTTTTCTCCAGGTAGTAAAGAAAATCATAATGATACACCTAAGAGAATTCAACCTATCAATTCAAGTAGAGATTGCTTCAAGCAGGTTCTAATTATCTTATTCAGAGGCAGTAGAGACCTTCTGGAATAATGCTTTAAGCCAGTCAAATAGTGGTGAGTTGCTGTTTCTCAGACAATCTAGCCCTGCTAGTTTTTTTCCAAACTGACACTGCAAATACCTTCTTGTCATCTACTCTCCAGATAATTCTTCCCTCAATGGAGTTATTAAAAGCAGATAGAAAAAAGTAGATGAGCTAAATAGCAAAATATTTTGCTCCATCTTTCCTTTAATTATGTTAATGTTTGAAGCTTAAAGGGGGTTTCTGTGCATGTCTTTTTTTTTTTGAAGAACATGCTAAAAATTAAGAAAAATGTGCCATTTTGTATGAGGTCACTTCAAGCTGCCCTGAGGCCAAGAATGGAAAAAACACAGAGGTGTACAATTGGTCTAGAAAACCTGGCATTTACTCAAAGAGCCAGCAAGGAAAATTTCACACAGTACTAATGTCATTATCCTGAGCCATTAAAAAAAAGGGCAATTTTTTGGATGGAAGAATATATATGCCCTGCATTCTACTGAATTTGAAGTTCTTCTGAAATTAGCAAAATCAATCATCAGGGGAATTCTAAAAGGTTCAATGAAAGCTTAGAAAAAATACAAGTACACAACAATTTTACTTAAGGGTGCTTGGTAATCTTAGTTGAAGCCCAAGAACATTTTAGAGCCACATAAAGTATTATAGAAGCTAAAAAATTCAGTCTTCTAGTTGAAATAAGAAAAATCAAAGAGATAAAGAATTTCCATTGTTCAAATTAATACATGAAATTGGATGGACAATCCACTGAGCTGGTCCTTCAATACAATTTCTGGTGTAGATATTACATATAGAAAACATTTAGAAAATTATGAGCCTTCAATGACCCCAAGACTCTCAGAATCAAAATATTGATCCCCTTACCTCTACTATTCTTCAAATGATGATATGTGACTGTGAACTATAGTATATCATAATTTCTGAAGAATAAAAGTTATGAATCATCCAAGGGGCAATGGAGAAATTTATAGCTGGGTATAAATAGGCTGTGGCATGTTACTAATAAGTAATTATGTAAAAAAGCCACTGTAAGAAATATTATCAAAGAAATGCCTGAGTAGGAAAGGAGGCAGGCTGGTCAAGTAAAGAAGGCAATGAAAAGTCATTCAAATGGACAACCACATGGTACCTGACACCCAAGAAATATTAAGAGACCAAGAAAAAAGGGTACCATTGCATTGATTTATAGGAGGATATAGGCAAGTTACACTGAATTGAAAGGTATGGAAAGAATATATTTCTTGAATGAATTAAAGAATACCCAGATGAAAGGAATCACAGATTCCTTTGAAAAAGGATAAGCTATTTTTAACTCTCTGTTTAAGAAAAAAGTCTACTGAATTCTTTATAATATTATTTTTGCCATTGAAAAAGACTATAATAATTTGACTAACAAACTTTTGAGAAAATATATACAACTATGAAAAGCAGAGCTCTATTGTTGAGAAGAGATATATTTTGTCATGTCTTTTTCTTTTTATGGGGAACAACCCCTACAGAGGATGAAAAGAAATACCAGGTGCTGAATTATGATATTCTCTACAACAAGCCTGCTTTGTTGTTGTGCAGATGTAATGAACCTTAGAATAACATGGGAGGGGGATCTACTATATTTTTAAAAAGAGATTTTTTTTTTACCTAAAATGGCTTCATGGTTATTGTTCAAGAGTAGAAGTTCCCAATCATTCTCACTGTGACCTTAAGAAAATAGTTTCTTTCTTTTTTCTTGCTATAATGCCTAGAAAATGAAAGTAAATATGTAGGCCAACTTAATAATGCCTAACAGGCAATATAAGAATAAAGAAAGGATGTTGTGAACATTTTTCAAGAATTAGAGGAGAAAGTTTGACTTCTTCCAACTCTATACAATAAGGAAATTATATATTTACTAAATTTTAAAACCAAAATATGCTAAATCAATCTGATTCATATGAAACATCATCTACTTACAGCAAACTCCTTCTTCAACTTCCAGGAAATTTTTCTTGCATTTTACATTTCTTCAAGTCAATTTAATTAATTTTTTTTCTCTTTGAATTCTTAGACTTTTCCTTCATTAAGGGAATTGTTAAGAAGTTTTCTGTTTATATGTAATTGAACATTTGGTAACTGAACATTCGCCAATCTCTTGGAGACCAGAACTCTAAAGGCTATGTAGCCCTTTAAAGTATTTTGGCTTTTATCAAGGAATGTCAAAAATCCATTCTGCTCTGAAGTTTTTCTTTAAATGTAAAGAAGTTAATAAAAAGGATAAAATAAAGAAAAATACTAGATATGATAAATATTTATAAATTCACATTAGCTAACAGTAATTATCATACCTTATATATTAAGTATAGATTCCAGATTCAATAATCTACAATAACTCACTTCCCTTTATCCAATGGACAAAGCCACAGCTCCTCAGCCTAGCACCCTTTGGTACAGTATAATTCTATGCAATTCTATTTCTGCCACTCATAACAGTTTATCTACTCATTGCTAAGCTATGGTCATATTAGTTTTTTGTCTTGCTCTATACCAGTTGCCTGACTGAAATATTCTTCCTGGAATGTCCTCTATTTCCTCACATCTAAAATGGAGAAATTGTACTAGATGAAGACAAAAGTCCCTTCCATTTCTTAATTCTGATATTCCATGATTTTCTGTCTCACAAAATCCAACCAAAATTCCAAGGCTCATCCCAAATAACACTCACAGTTTTCTTTGATAACTCTTACCACGACTGTTCCTTCCCCTTCTTGATCTATTATTGTACTTTTTGTACCTGGCAGGAAATCCCAGAATTTTGGAATTGGAACATACTTTAGAGCTCATTTAGTTCTCATTTATGAGTTGGAATCTGCAACATTCCTGCTTAGTCATCATCTAGCCTGTACTTTAAAACCTGTGGGGCAGCATGCTCCATTTTTAGGCAACTTTAAATTATTAGTAGCTTTCTTCATATGTTTATCCCCAAATCTCCCTTTTTATAATTTTTTTATCTGTTTTCTCTTCCACTTCCCATCCATTTTAGCCATTCAGCATTCTTTCTTATATGTTCCCAAAATTAAGCACTCAAAATGGAAGTGTTTTGTTGTTGGTGATGATGTTGTTTATTTGGTTTTTAGATTGGACCTATGATTTCATCAATATGAAAAATTTCTTGTGAGTAAACTATCACTGAAAGTAACCAACTGGTTAGCAGCTAATAAAGTTTTCTAGGTTATTAAAATGTTAAATGATTTGCCCAGATTTGCAGTCAGCACATGTGAGAAATGGGACTCAAACCCAAGTCCTTATTCTAAGTCTTACTGTCTCCTCATTATACTATGCTGACTTTCCCTCATTAAATTTTAAGCCTACTTCAAAATATGTTAAATTCCTTCACTGGATTAATAGTTTCAGGTAGAAAAGACAGAATAGCTCAAATAACCCAAACCTCTTATTTTATGAGACTCAGAGAGATCCATGGTTTAATTGTTAGTAAGCATCAAGATTGGGGCTTGAATTCAAGTTTCTTGTCTATAAATACTAAATAAATGGTGTTAAACTTCTTTTGTATTCTCTTCATTGCTTATCAAAGAAAATTAACAAATATTCTATCATCATTTAAATACCTGGCTTAGTATATTTCATTTGTCTATATATTTCACTTCAACTTAATACCACATTGATCTATACATTCATGGTGGTTTGACAGATTTATTTTAATTGCTTTCAAAAGGAACTGATTTGAAGACTATTACAGAGTTGAGATAAAGCTTATTCTTAAATATGATTAGTAGGTTTCAATCTGTCTGTATAATTGAATCAACATACTTGCAGCCTATAGAAATTGTGCCTTGTATTCTGCCTAAATGACCTGGAAAATATGACCTAAGTACAATAGTTAAAAATTTAAAGCAAAGTATAGACATTGGTTCCCTTTCACAAAGAAGAGATGGCATTATCCAAGGAATGCAAAGTTGAAAACCAATTTCTGACTAAGAATCCTGAGTTTTTTGTTTGTTTGATTTTTGTTATTTGGGAAAGTTATAAATGACAAGAGCTTCTATTGCCTTAATTTATAGAATTAGTGAATAACATTATTTTTGTTACTAGTAAAGAATAGAAGAAAAAAACAAAGGAAAACAAAGTTTTGATTTTTTTTGGTTTTAGTCCTTAAAATTACTGGAACTTTCCCAGCCATATTATATATATAATATTCATCTTAAATTTAGAAAAGTGATTAAAGTTTGGCTTCTTTTTATTTTTTTTACTAATTATGGTTTCTGGATAGAAATTAGCAAAGACAAAGGGCAATCTCCAAGAAAGTTTTAAGAAAAGCAATGATACCAAAATTAGAGATGTTGCCTTTTTATTGAGTTTTTCCTTATAATTTTCACTTGAAAACATAGCCCACATCCTATTCCGTAACAGTGACATTTTCTCCCTTCCTTTTTTCTCCTTAAAAAAAGAGCCACACACACATGCATACGTATACACATAGCTTACTAGGCAGGTTAAATGTAAAAAGTATAAGTAGAATGAGAGAAGAAAAAAGACACAAAGATGAATTTGGAGATATTGTGGCTCTTAATAACTCTTTAGCGATTTTAATTATACATCAATCTTCCCTAGTTAAAGGAAGAGCTAAATGTGAATTTAAAATGTGATTCTTCAGCTGAGCTCAAAGGACAAAGTTGAGAAGGAAGATGACACATCAGGATTGTTCAAGTTAAAGAGTCATTTTTTACCAATACAGAAAGGAAAATGGACTGCTTCTGGCACTCTCCTTTTCACCTCATTGTACTTTCCTCATTTCCATAAGACTCCAATAGGGTTCTGACTTAGAAAAAGCTCAAAAAAGTGGAAGAGACCTTAGAGGTCATCTGATAAAGTTTACTTATTATATATATATATATATATATATATATATATATATATATATAATAACAAAAGTGATAGCCTCAGAAATAACTAGAGACCAAATAAGTTAAAAGACAAGCATAGGCAGTTGATATCACTCAGATCTAAGATTAGAATATAGATTTCTTAAATCCAAATACACTGCTTTCCCCCACTAAAACATCCTGCATTTTGTGTATTATAATCTATTTTAGTTTGGTCTTGCTAGCCCATCCATACCTATATCAGTCGCTTTTATTGGCAGAGAAGTAGTCTCTCTTTCTCTCCACATCTCTTCTTTCTCTCCTTCTCTGTCTCACCTCTATCATTTTGTTCCCCTCTATTCTATTTTTCCTCTTTCTTTCTCCCTCTCCTTTTCTTCATATCTCCTCTCCTGTTATCTTCTCTCCTCCCCCCATAAAGACCTGTGTTCAACTTTTGCCTCTGCCATATACTGACTTTATGATGCTTTTGGTGCATCCAGGTAACTCTTTAAGATTGTAAATTACAAACCCCATATTAAATAATTAAATGAACCCCATATTGTATGAGACAGCGATCTGATTGTACATTCCTACACCAATGAAATCACAAATCCTACTCTAATAATAATAATAATGATAATAAATAATAATAAAGTTAAGGTGATGGTTATGAACAAAAAAGAGAATTCTTGATTCTGTTTTTCGTTTTGAGTTGGGTCACTAAATTGTTATACTTTGCAGGCAGTCTTAGTACCAATCTTAAAACTGGCCCATTTACTTTCATAAATCATCTTTTTATCCTGATTGATATCTGACAGCCCAAGGCTATAACTTGACTTTGCAAGGCTAAAGACAACTGCTCACATAATTAGAACAACAGCTACCATTTAACAACAGACAATCATGGGAAGATAATGATGCATATAGAATCTGTCACTTGTAAACACTTAAAACAATCCCAGTAAAACAGAGACCCAACTCTTAAGAGGAATCGCTTAGTCCTGTCACTTTAAAACATATAATTCATTTTGGGGCTTTGAGGTTCACCCCAGAAAACAGATTGCAGCAGATAAAAAACACACCCTTTCAATCTCTACCTAGGAACACTCCTGTCCTTAGGCAGAAGCCAGAAACAATCCCGGAGGCAGGGTGCAAATAAAATGTCTCGTCAGCTCTTAAGCCTTAATGCATTTTACCTTAAACATTTACATTAACAGATGGTCCCCGGCAGTCCTATAAACTCACTTTTAAGTTCATTTCCAAGTCAGTCTCAGTCCCATTTATCACTATCCATGTAGCAGAGGATGCCACAAGGGCTTTAAGTCAGAACAGTAAGGGGAAGGGACAAACTGTTGGAAACAATTGCTGTCACCTGCAAATACCTATTTGACCTTTGTTTAAAAAGATCAAGAAGACAGATGAGGATAAGACAAAGAAAAAAAAAGATAAGGAATTGGCAAGTCATTTCACTTGACTAAGTGAAAGATAAATAGGCACATTTGATCACATAACCCTTCCAAGACCTGAACATTTTTCTTCTAGAACATCTAGCCCTCTATAGTGATAGGGATTGTCATAGGTGCAATACAAAGGGAAATTATTAAACACGGGGCACAAATGTTATTACTTCACTTACTAAGGTTTCCTTGAATAAATTGAATATAACGAGTTATTTTTTCTATTTGATTTCTATGCTATTATATCTAAATCTCTCACATATACGCAGATATGCACATAGTAATGTATTTTATAGCTGTTTCTGTCACTGACACTGACATTTTAAACTGTAATATCTTCCCCATTGCTTAGCATAGTACTTTGTATAAATAGCACTTAATAATAAAATAAAATAAAAAGCACTTAATAAATTAATAATTTTTATAATTTTATCTTGTGGTTTTTTGTTTTTATATCATTTTCATTTTTGAGAGCGTTCTGTAATCAGCAAGCTATATCTCCTTTTATAAAAAGATTTAAAAAGAGGTAGAAAAAAGTGGAAATTCATCAAAGCTAACCAGCACATCTCTTCAAAGAAATGAGGGAAGCAGAGTTTCTCAACTCTTCTCAGAGACCAAGGTTGATCATTAAATTTACACTCACTTGTTTTGAAAGAAGAGTATTCAAATAAGCTACTCAAAACTATCCATAATTCTCTACTGGTATCTCCACTTAGCCTTTGACTTTTACTCTTGCTGATATCAGATATCTGACACAACAAAACACTTAAGAGATGTTTTACAATCTATCAGTCAATCAACAAGCAAACTATGTGCCAAATACTGTTTTAAAGATTAGAGTGAAAATGTAAAAACAAAGTGAAATACTCCTTGCTTTCAAAGAATTGGCTGGAAGAGGCAGAGCCAAGATGGTGGCTTAGTAAGTAGCAAAAGCTTAAACTGCTCTGAAAGTCTTTCCAAAACAATCTTTAAAAACCACCTCAAAGAATTGGCTCTACATTCTGATTAGAGAGACACATATAAGTGGGTATAAGTGTATATAGAATATATGCCAAAAAATTATAGTGTGGAAAGTGAAGGGGTCAGGAGTGGCTCCATATAGATGGTACTTGAACTGAGACTTGAAGGAAATAAGGGATTTCAAGAGGTAAAAGTGAGAAGAGAGGATGTTCTATTTGCAAAGATGGAAAATAATTGTGGAAATGGAGCTGGTATGTTTGGACTGCAGCATGTAGTGGTGGTGGTTGGGGAGAGGGAGGAATTATTATTCATAAGAAGACTGGAAAGACAGAAAGGTGCCCAAGCTGATAAAAAAAAAACCACCTTAAATACCAAGCAGAGAGGTTTATATTCATCTTAAAGATAATAGGGAGCAACTGAATTTACTGAGTGTAGGATTATCATTTCCAGACCTTTTGTTGTTCAATTATTTCAGTCATATCAGACTCTTCCTGGCTCCATTTGGGGATTTCTTGGCAAAGACAGTGGAGTAGTTTGCTATTTCTTTCTCTATCTAATTTTACAGATGAGAAACTGAGGTAAATGGACAAAATGACTTGCTCAGGGTCACTCAAGTAGTAAGTGTCTGAGATCAGATTTGAAGTCAGAATAGATGAATCTTCCTGACTATTTACTGCACCATCTAGTTGCCATTTTCCATAAGGAAAATAACTCTGGTGGCTGAATGAAGGATGGACTGGAGTGAGGAGAGACTTGAGGCAATAAGATCAATTAGGAGGTCACTGCTATAGTATTTATTTACTTATTTGTAAGCAGTGAATGAATTAACCAAAGACAGATGAAATTCACATACCATGATGAGGAAAGAGAGGAAATTATCAGTGTCGGAGAAACAATGCAGGCATTGTTTTTGTTTTTAAACTAATGTTTTATTTCTGATCAAGTCCTACTGCATCTCACACCTTACTCACAAAAGCCATGGCTTTTTCGTGTAGTTATTATCCAGCTTCACAGATCAGCCTTTCTAGTTAAAAGCCTGTGATGAAAAAGGTGTGCTTCTGAACTTTTGAAATTATGCAGTCTCCTCCAGTAATAGCGTTTCCTAACTCACACATCACTTACTCTCCTTTGGGGAAAAAAGGGAAAGGTGCTGAGTTAGTAAATATGGGTTAAGAAGGAAGATGTGGTGGAACACCAAAAGCTAGGTGATTGAATGATCAATCAGGAATCTTCTTTATTGGATAATAGTGAATTTGAGATTGCAGTGAGGATGATTTAACTTTGAAAGTTGAGATGCTAACAAGGGAATAATGTGGGGTAGGGGGAAAAATGCCTTTTTGAATTTTTGGTCAAGTACATGAACATGTGGGTAGGTAAATTAATCCTATAAATATTTGTGAGCTAGGTTTTTTTTTAAATTCTTACCTTTCAATTTAGGATCATTATAAGACAGAAGAGTAGTAAGGCTTTATGACCTTGAGTAAGTTTAAATGACTTACTCAAGGTCATAAAGCCAGGAAGTGTTTGAGACAAAATTTGAACCCAGGACCTTCTGTCTCAAGACCTTGCTCTCCATCCTCTAAGCTACCTGGGTAGATGCCCCCAACATTAGCTAGTTTTAAGAGTGGTTGATCACTCTTGTCTGGTAGCTCAATAATTTGATTAGACATTCTTGACTATCTAAATTGTTTTTTTTTTGTATCTATTCAATCATTTAATTATTTATTGATTTCTATTTATTCATATATATTTATCTACTTAATTTAATAATATTATATAATATATTAATATTGTGTATAATAATAATATAACAATTAAATATATTTATTTATTTAACTTCTATGAATAAATGGCCTAAGGAAATAAATAAATAAAAAGCACTGTGTAATAATAGGGTAAAGAAGAAAAAAAGGAGTTGAGGATGTACCTGAATACAGAGGTCATGGGTATCCCTTGATGGATCAGGATAGCAATCATTGTAGGGGGGACTGTGGAGCCTTCAATAAGAAAAAAGGAATTTCCACACCTGGGTAAGGAAAGGCCTAGGCCAAAGAGTCAGGACCTCTAAGGATGATTCCTGAGACATGGGTTTCAGGAGCCCTCCAGGATTTTAGAATCATCCCTTTACAAATATGTAAATTCTAGGGGTCCCTCTGTCTGTCTGTCTCTAATATGTCTGGGTCTCTGTCTCTATCTGTCACTATTACTGTCTCTGTTTCATCTCTGTTTCATCTTTGAGCCCCTCTCTATGTCTCTGTACTCTGACATTCTGTCTCTCTCTCTCTCTGTACACCACTGAACAGTCTGTCTCTGCCCCATGTTTCTGCCTGTCTGTCTGTCTGTCTGTCTGTCTCTCCTTCCTATTGCTTAGGCTGGAAGTACAGTGACCACTCACAAACCAAGTAACTCATAGGCTCTAGAGTTCTAATAGGTTCTGTTTCTGCCTCTTTGCCCCTCCTTAGGCAGCCTCCTGCCCTAGTCTTCAGGCTACCATCTTCTCCCTGTAACTCAACTCATCATACTGGTGATAGACTTAATGTAATCACATTAAGGGCTTTAGTAGCAGAAGATGGAGAAATCCTAAGCTTAGTTGATCTATCAGCCACAACCTACCTGTTTTCAAGGTTTATAGTATACCACCATACCCACTGAAGACAAATTTTCCAGTCTATTTGGTTTATTCCCTTATTCCACCTAGACTCTGACTATATAACTAATTTTGGGTGAGATCCTAAACAATTTAAATTCTTAATTCTGCTTTTAAGGACTAGTGTTTAATGTAATCACTTAAATATAATTTTTCATTATCTAGTTAATGAATTGAATTTACAGATTATTATTGTCCCAAAAGTATGTCTAGATTTCCAAGATGGAATGAAATATTCTTTGAAAAGACAGAAAAAAGCACCACTGGCAAACGTGATTTCTTTTTTCAGAAGGCTGAATAAAACTGTACTCAAACCTAGGTAGTATATTAGAATACTCATTTAAGGGGGGTACTGCAAGGCATAGATAGTTTTCCAAACAAATTTTCATTATATATCATTCTAGTAAAGAAAATGTATAGTGGAACCACGCTGAGATGCTTCTATTAAATGTTAAAGGTTCAATTGTTTTTATTGCAAGCTTCCTTTTATTCTTTTTTTTAATTGATGGTTATAGTACTTAAAAATTGAGAAGGTTGAAAAAAGACAGCAAAGATTCATCTAAATGGTAAGAGGTAGGAAATAAAGTATGATTAAGTTAGAAGATGGCTTTTGCTGTAGGTAAGATAACAACTCCCTTTACAGCAGTAGGGAGCAGAATTAACTTATAGAGAGAAGCCTTGAAAAAGGAGGAGGGGTTGCCACCATTGTGTCAAATAAGGGCATTTAAGACAAGCTGAAGAAGGAAAGTATTATGTTATTTCTTTTTTAATTTCAATTTTTATAGTTTTTGTTTTTTAATATCACCTTCATTTCCCAATATAATCTCCCTCTCCCAGACAGCCATCCTTTATAAAAGAATTTTTTAAGATTTAAGATATTTTAAGAGGAAAAAAGTTCATCAAAATTAGGCAAAACTTAAACCATGTTGAACCATACCTATGGTTATTTCCCAAGTGCAGTCTTACACTTCTGCATACCAGAGAGGTGCATTCTCTTATCTATTCTTTGAGATTGTTTGGTTACTATAATTTTACAACAGTTAGTTTATTTCTTCACCCCCTCCTTTACAGCTTCATTTTTTCATTCAAATTAATTTTACTCCATGATCTACAGAGAGAAAGAAAATGGTTTTGAGAAGAACTAAAGTATGGTAGAGTCCCTGAAAAGAAAATGGAAAGAAAAAGAATGATGCATTAGAGAGGAATGAGAAGAAAGAAAAAAAGGAGGGGGGCAGGGAGATACAAGTGAAGCATCTAGCAGTCCTGGGAGAATAGGAGCTGGAGAGAGAGGTGAAAAAAGAGGCAAGGGTTGGCAACACAGATGTCATAAAAGGCAATTTTGGAAATTGTATATAAAAGCACAGCTGTGCTCTGGGAAGGAAACCAGGTGGTGCTGGAATCAGAAGCTGATAGAATATGGATATAAATACTTCCTTTGCAAAACACATTAATGGCCTTGGCAAGAGCCCCTATCCAAGGTTCATCTCTAATTTTCACCTCACTCCATAGGTCACTTTCAACATATTTGTATCTATCTTTTGAGGAAAAGGGGCACCTCAAAAAAACCAAGTGGTCAGTGAGATATTTCTTAAACCCTAGTTGACTATTTGCTTCATTGCTCATTGGGGTCATATCAAAATTGAGAAGATACATTCTCACACATATTCATGGAATCACTGATTGTTTTCAAAATTCAGCTCAAGAATCACCGTCTGGAAAAACAACTGCTTGATCACATGGGTCAATGAGAATATGATTGGGGATATAGACTCTAAATGATCACCCTAGTACAAATATCTGGAAATAGGTCTTGATCAATGACACATGTAAAACCCAGTGGAACTGAGCATTGGCTGTGAGGGCTGGAGGGTGGGAGAAGTGGAGGGAAAGAACATGAATCTTTTAACCATGGAAAAATATTCTAAATTAATTAATTAAATAAATAAACTAAAATTTTAAAAAAATGTCTTGATGTCTTGCCTTGTGTCCTCTATTTCTAGCACCTTCTCATCCAAACATTACCACGTATATAAACACATAACATTAAAAATGTATGTTCTCTTCCTCTTAGAATATAATCCCCCTTGAGAGAAGAAATTCTTTTGTTTTTGTATTTTCAATCCAAGGATTTAACACATTGTCTAGCATATGATAGGAGCTTAAAAATGTTGATTGACTGATTAACAGCTATACAAATATTCTTTCTAGAATCACGGGTTTTCCTTGGAAATTTCAACTCTTCTTATGTCCTATTCTCTACTTTTACTATCTCCTGTCTTTGTGTTTTATCTTCACTCAAGAAACCCCAAATGGCTCTCTCTCAAGGTAAGTCAAGGACATGACTTAGCAACTGAACCTCAATAGGACCCAGAGGCCTTCAATGACCAGTTTCAGGTTCCCAAACAGCTGAATCACATGCCTTGTTTCCGTAGCTCTAACCTGTCCTTTTCAGAGGAACTCTCCAAGTGGTAAATTCTGAAGACCACTGCCGCTTTGCATCAGACTTTTTACCAGATCAAATGACCTGGGAGTTTTATAATAGTCGACTCTCAATTATTCAAGATATACATGCAAATATACATTATATATGCATATATACTCACAGATACATGTGTATATATATTCTATCTGTCCACTGTAATATATAAAGGAAATATTTACTGATTTATATATGTATGCATGCATGTATCTATGTATTTACATAGCTAGGTATCTGTGTATTGATTTATGTATCAATGTATCTATGTATCTATCTCATCCATCTGTTTGTCCATCTATCTATCCATCTATCTATCTGTCTGTCTATCTCTATTTCTCTATCATCTATTTATCTGTCTATCCATCTTTCCATCCATCTGTCCATCTGTCTTTCTTTCTATCTATCCATCCATCCATCCATTTATCTATCTGTCTGTCTGTCTATCTCTATTTCTCTATCATCTATTTATCTATCTATCCATCTATCCATCCATCTGTCCATCTGACCATCTGTCTTTCTTTCTTTCTTTCTGTCTATCTATCTATCTATCTATCTATCTATCTATCTATCTATCTATCTATCTATATCTCTCTCTATCTATCTCTATCTATTTCTCTATCTATACATACATCTGTCTGTCTGTCTATATATCTCTATCTATCTATCTATCTATCTATCTATTTATCTATCATCTATTTATCTGTCTATCCATCCATCCATCTATCCATTCATCTGTCCACCTGTCTATCTATCTATTCACCCATGTATTTATGTACAATAATATTTACTTATTTATGCAATTATGTATGCATGCATATATGTATGTATCAATCTATGCATGCATCTATGTGGGTATCTATCTATATATCTATGCATGTGTATAAGTATCTATCTTAGTTGTCCATAGCACTGTATACAATAGTATACATGTATGTATGCATCTCTATCTCTCTAACTGTCCATACTACAATATACCATAAACGCTTATGTTCCCAAGTATCTTTTTTTCTATCTATGCATCATTCTTTAACTTCCCCCTTTCTCCATTCTATGGCTAACACAAAACTTATTAGTCCTTCCTCCATTAGGTGGGAGATTAGAAAAAGAAGGGAAATTCAGTTTCATCAATTTTAACCTAGTGCCTCTGATCAAAACTTTTGTAAAGGAAGAAGCTTAAACTAGTTATTATAAATTTCCATTTTCTGTGGATGTCAATAATCCATGGGACCCAAGTATCAAAAGTTAACTCTGAGAGGAAGTTGTATCATTTATTCTAACAACAAACACACTCTCTATTTATCCACGAAGCTTTTCAACTCTGAAAGAAAAGCCTATTATTTCTTTGGCTTCTGTGACTGTTTTATGCTTTCATTGTTCTATAATGCTAGAGAAAGGAATATTTTTAAAGGCACAGTTATACAGTGAAAAGTGATAAAAAAAAAAAAGACAAAACACCATACTGGGGATTCAAAAATCATCCAGTAATTTCATTATCATATTGATTTCAGTTTCCAAGCTCAAAGATGATTTTTCCATCCTGTCTGTTGGTTTTGCTCTGCCAACACTTGTCTGACAATACAGCTAAACCCTCTTTCTCTGACATTGTTCTCTGTATGAAAAAGCGTGCTGAACTGAATACAGCTACTAGTTGTCAGAAGAATGCAAGGTGGAGTATGATCTAGTTTGCTCACCTGTGGCAGTGTTGCCTCCAGGAAGAGAAGAAAAAATGCTTACTTTTGTCATTAAAAGTCAGCAGCTGAGACTCAAGGACGAACATGCCATGTCATGAATCATAAAGATTAGAGGTGGAACAAAATTGAGATCATCTCCTCCATCAAGTTCCCCTTCCCTCAGCCCAGGACAACAGTCATGAGCAGATCAGAGGATTTTAGAGCTAGAAAAGGAAGTCTGGTACTACTCCATATTCCCCCAGATTCAGGAAGTGAGATGCCCACACATTACTTGTGACTGGTCCAAAGTCATATGATATGCCCAAGGTCATCCAATTACAACTGGAACAATAATTCAGGTCTCAAATATATCAAGACCTCCTTAAGATAAGTCTTTGAGCTGGTTGTTGCAAATAATAATAATAGCAATAGTAATGTATATTTATATTGCACTTTCAGGCTTTTTAATTTTTTATTCTGTAAGGTAGACAGTTGCAATTTTTATAATACTTATTTTAAAATCTCCATCTTTCACTCACCAACCCTTTGCACAGGCTGATCTCCATACCTAGAATATACTCCATCCTTACCTGTGCCTCTGAAATGTTATATTGGGGGA
Source organism: Monodelphis domestica (assembly GCF_027887165.1). NCBI lineage: Eukaryota > Metazoa > Chordata > Mammalia > Didelphimorphia > Didelphidae > Monodelphis > Monodelphis domestica. Next base: position 250,301,486 of record NC_077227.1, read on the forward strand.
CCCATCAATAATTACAATATATTCTCCCACATGTTCAATGTTTTCTTTCCCCACCTATGCTTCTTGGAATTCCTCATTTCTCTTTTATTTTTTAATTTCATTTAAAAAAATTAAACTGAATAGGAATTAAGTGACTTACTCAGGTTCACACAGGTAGCAAGTGTCCGAGGCCAAATTTGAACTTATTTTCCTCTTTCTAGACCTGGTACACTTATTTACTATACCACCTAGCTGTTCTCCCTTCTTAAAACTAGGCTCAATTGTTACCTCCTAGATGAGTAGTTCTGGAAGGGAAACAGGTAGCAAAGTGGATAAAACACCAAGTCTGGAGTCAGGAAGACTTGAGTTCAAATCTAGCCTCATATACTTAGTACTTGTGTAACTCTGAACAAGTCCTCTCACCACTGTCTGCCTCTGTTTCCTCAACTATAAAATGGGGCTAATAACTGCACCAAGGAAATAATACTCATAAAACACCTAGCAATGTCTGGCACATAGTAGATCCTGTATAAATGTTTATTCCCTTCCCTCGTTTACTATTATCCTGAAAGTCAGGGTACAAAGTACTTAAGGAAAGGGCTTATTTTTATTTTTGGTGCCTGAACAAACACCTCCCGTGATATATCTTTAAGAACTGCTTTTAGATTGCTATTCTTTTTAAAAGATGAGGAAACCAAGCTAGAGAAGTGTTAAGTCATTTCCCCAGGCTTACCCAGTTTAGTTGTTAGAGCCAGGACTGGAACCCAGGTTTTCTAATTTCCTAGATCAGTGTTTTTTTCCTGCTATATTTATATAGTCTCGATATGAGAATACTCTTTCATCTTTTAAAATTATACTCATGGCTATAAAATTTTTATACACAAAAGATGTTTTATTGACAAAATTACACATTAAGTATAGAAAGCAAATATTTGATCATGGAAATTGAGTTGTTGCTACATCTAGACAAAATGAATAATGGTGGGGCTCTGCCTCCCACACCTCTACTGGTCTAGGATATGTGAAAATTTAAATTTGTTCTGTTTTTTTTTTTCAGTCTCCTGGCACAAGAGTTAATTCAAAGTAACAAAACGTGGTTTTAAAATAATTTTCCAACACAGTTGGACAATTTGCACAAAAGAGGCTAAGCTTATTTCCAAGATGTTAGGGGGAAAGGCCTTTGTTCCTGTCTTGCCCATTAAATAGCAACAAAAATGTACAGAAGAGTCCACCAGCTGCCAGTCAGACACCAACCTGTTGCCTCAGATACTGAATAGCTTTTAGGCATTCTCACACAGAGGTCTATAAATCAGACAAGAATTGACCTAGCCCCTTCTTCCCTTTTCAGTTTTTAATGTTTTACTTTTATTCAATTTCATGAAAAATGTCTGAAGCTGGACTCTTTTTGAGCCTCAGTTTCCTCATCTGTAAAATGAGAATTTTGAATGAAATAACACTTGAAATCCCTTCTAGTCTTCAATCTACGAGTATATAATTTAGGCCACCAAATGCAGATCAGGGACTGCCTCCAAGACTCATTCATGAATTCAGATCTATCCTCAAATACTTCATGGCTGTGTGATACTGGGCAAGTCCCTTAACCCAGATTACCTCAGTTTCTTCATCTACAAAATGAGTTGGAGCAATAACCAATATGGAACTGTGTTTTGCATGATAACATATGTATGGACCAGATCAAAATGTTTATCATTTCTGAGTTAGGGAGGAGGGAGATGGTTTGGATCTCATCATTTTGGAAAATATATGTTGAAAGCTATTATATGTAATTGGTAAAATAAAATATCTTTGAATTAAGTTAAAATAAAATGAGTTGGAGAAGAAAGTGGCATGTCACTCCAAGAGCTTTGCCGAGAAAACCCCAAATCAAGTCATGAAGAGTCAGAAAGTCTGAAATGATGATCAATAACAATGACAATGACTATTCCTGAAAGTCTTAAACAACTTACTCAGAACATTCAAAAGTTATTTAACTGACTTACCCTGGTCATACTACTTTTGCATGTCAGATCTAGGACTTCAATATAGGATTTTCTTGCCCCAAGGTCTATCCACTATGTCACACTGCTTCTGATTCTTTATAAAATATATATTAATAAAAGGAAGAGAAGATAGAAAGGGAACCCAAGTATGAAAGCTTCAGAAGGGAGCATTTTGAAGAAAAGAACCAAGAGCTGTTGGGTAATACAATGAAAAGAGCACAGAACTTTGTTTCAGAAAAAAAAGTTCTAGGCTCTGCTACCAAATTAATTATGGAACTTTGTGCAGATAAAAGGCATTAGAGTTAAAAAAGGAACAGACCAGGGATCCGAACCCAGGATCTTCCAATTAAATGGTCTTTCCCCATTATGTGTTCATCTCTCAAGGTCTCCAGCTTCTCATTGGTAAAATGAGGGGATGATATATAAACTCCCTTCTAGCTATACTTATATACTCTAGGAATCTTCTCAGGTTAGTTCTTAATGCTCACATTTACTTATTCTTAATATCCTTCCTTTGTTAAAAAGCATCAACCTTTTGTCTGTATGCAAAGGAAAAATTCTATTACATCATTCAATTATACAACAATCATTCCAACACTGCATGCTTCTTCGTATAGAATTTATACACTACCTTTTCCAAACATCCTGCGAGGTTGTATCATTCCTACATTGTTGAAAACTCCAAAGTAGATCAAGTGACTTGCCCACAGTCATGCAGCTGGTAAATTTTGAAGCTAAGATTTGAACCTAGACTTCATAATGTAAAGTCCAGGGTTTTTCCACCACATGGGTCATAGTCATAGCCTATTCTTTGTAACCTCACTTGGGGTTTTCTTGGAGTGGTTTTCCATTTCCTTCTCTAGTTAATTTTACAGATGAGGAAACTGAGGCTAACAGTTAAGTGACTTGCCCAGGATCACACAGTTAGTAAGTGTCAGAGGTCAGATTTGAATTCAGGAAGATGAATCTTCCTCACTCCAGTTATGGCACTCCATCCATTCCCCCACCTAGCTTACCCATCTATTTCATGGATAAATAGAAAAGTTTCAGGGCTAGAAGAAATCTTAAGAGGCTATCTAATCTAACCAATTTATTTTATAGATGAGAAAACTGAGGGACAAAGATATACACTTCCAAGAAGTGAAATAATTTACCGTAGACCATTCAGGTAGTAAGTTACAGAGTCAAGGTTTGAACACAAGTTATCTCATTCTAAGTCAAGCACTTTTTTAACTATCCTACTCTGCTTCTCTAATCATGTATTTTCTTAATCCAGGATGTCTATAAGCACAGGTGTACTAGTAAATGTTTAACAATTAGCCCTCAAAAAAGACTATAATGATACACTATTTTAATCTAAATTATTAACATTTTCTCCATCATGTTGTTACGTCATCACCATCAATAAAATAATAAATCAAGGACCGATTAGTATCTTTTGGTACAAATTCTATGGGGCAAATGCTCACACTGAAAATTTTACAATGAGCTCTCAGGAGTCTGATCAAACTGGCTCTAGAACATAGATGAATATCCCCATCCCTGACCATTACCAAGGATGCAGTGAAGTCCTATTCTCTACTTTTCTTTTCAATTCAGTATTTGCTTAATTTTAAATGTTATTCCTGTGCCTTTGTTATCTGTCTCCAAGGCTTCAAATTCCTAAAGGTCACAGATCATGTTTGGTATATCCTATTCAAAGGCAAGTACAGAGGAGCACTTCAATAAATGTTTTTGCCAGAGAAGATGACAAGGCAAATGGAGCTGGTCATCCTCACTGCATGGGAGTGAAACAATCTAACTATACAAAATTGGAGCCCAAATAGTAAATATGTATTATTTTTAGCAGCTACAGCAGTATACAAAAGTCTAAGAGGAGCCTAGAGTTGAAGAATTAAATTAGGTATATAACATTGCTAGACTTTTTTATTTGGCCAAAACAAACCTCTCAGGTAAGACCAGTATGTTGGGTTTTTTGTTTTGTTTTGTTTTTTGTTTTTTACTTTATTTTTTGTTGGAGAGGGCATGAGGGAATTTATTTCTATCTGCCATAGAAATCTGATCAACACTATTTATGACTCAAGAAACATTATAAATTTGTAGAGATCGTTCGAATCAGAGGCAACTAGGTGGCTCAATGGATTGAGAACTAGGTCTAGAGATGGGAAGGTCCTGAGATCAAATCTAGCCTCAGACATTTCCTAGTTGTGTGAGCCCATTGGACAAGTCACTTAATCACCCTTACCTAACCCTTATAGCTCTTCAGCCTGGGAAGCAATACACAGTATTGATTCTAATATGGAAGGTAAGGGTATCTCTCTTTCTCTCCCTCTCTCTCTCTCTGTCTTTCTCTCTCTCTCTCTCTACATATGTATATTTATATATATGTAAAATATAACCTTGAATCAAAACATTCCAGTTTCTGCTTCCCATGTTCCTAAAGTCCAAGTGAGTACCCCAAGTTCCAAACTCTTCCATTGTACTGGTAGTAGATAGGGTTAAGTGGACAGGGGTTAAAGGGCTAGGGAAGGTGAAACAGAAAAGGAAAGAATTTAGGTCCAGGGTAACATTAAGCTATTGACTGGTAATGGCTAAGAAACTATTTTTCATTTTAAAATAATTGGAGGCACAAAAGCCCTCTTTTTCAGACTCTGAATTGGTCTTGAACAATTTGAATATGAATTAAACAAGCATTAAATTGCCAGCATGGAGAGAAAAAGATTAAACAACACATTGCTTGCTCTCATGGTGCCTTCAGTGTGGTAGAAGGGTGAGACTTGTATAGAAATAACAGTAATACTATTTAATGATGAAGTACACAAGAAAAGTCAAACATGTTGACCTGAGAAATCCCAAGAAACAGAGAGATCCTGTTTAGCTTTGGGGATCCAGAAAAGGCATCAGAGAGTAGATGGAATAAGAGCTTTTCCTTTTGAAAGAAAGTTACTAGAACTGTGAATACTTCAGAGTCATAAAGAATCCATAAGAACTGTTTATAAGAAACATCTTAATAATTAATTGGGAAGTTAAGACAAATGGCCAAATGTCTATTTTGGGGAGAGGGGGGCAAAACCAAGATTAACCCCTTCCCCCCAAAAAGACCACTTTGCATCCTATCCTTTCTTCCATAAAACAGGAGGGCTCTGACTGGTAACTACCAGACCATACCTATTTAGTTAGATGTCATCAAACGACTCTGGAAGGTTCTAAGTTATATTAATTTTCTTATGTAAGGACATAACTAATAGGGCCCTGCAACTCAATTCTTGGATATTGATTATTTCTCAACTAGCACCACTAGAGCTATGCTTGGCAAAGGGCCAGGGATATCTGATCTGCCTCTTTTCATCTATCTCATAAATTAGTTAGAAGTCTGGTAAGGACCGCTACATTTCCTTTCTCTGACCTCCTTCCCCACCTCCACCCTCTTGCCTCCCTCACTCTGATGAGAAAAATGCAATTTAAAAAATACTGTTAACCTAAGATATATTTGGAAATAAATCTGGTTGGAGCTCAATCAGATACTGTGTGAACCTGACACCAGGTTGTATTTGGCTAGTTCAGGAAGAAAAATAGGTGTGTTTTGGTAGAGAGTAAGACAGAACTTTTCAAAGTGCCTCTCACAAGGGCCACCTGACATGGCATCAAGGGACTTGGTAGGGGGAAAGAAACCAGAAGCAGAAAAGCAAATCATCCTTCATTTGTCATCTGTAAAATGGGGACACACTGGAGAAGGAAATGGCAAACCACTGCAGTATCTTTGCCAAGAAAATCCCATAGAAAAAGTCCCCAGGGTCAGGGAGAAGAGGTTATGATTGTACCACTGAACCACAATTTTCAAAACAAAAGACAAGCCCTTAAGATAAAACAAAGAAGCAAACAAACAAAAAATAATGACCAATTGGCAGAGACTCTGGTTTACTTTACCCAGCTGGAGAAAACAAAGGCAACAGTGAAAGTAGATTAGAAGGCCACCATAAATAAAATGGAGGGAGTTGGGGCAGGGACTTTAAACTCCAATGTCCTTCCCCTCAAAGCAAAGTTAATTTTGAAGCAATGGTCATTTCCTATAGAGTTCAATGGGAAAAGGAAATAGAACTACCCCTGCAATAATCATGTACATTTAACAGCAGCGAAAGTAACAATAATCAGATAATGGATGACAGAGGCTAAAGTGCTCCCATTCAATGTCCAGTTAAAATGCACCAACTGAAGCCCCAGAAAGAAATCAATGCAGGGTTTTCTGTGATCTTTCTGTTTCCTTTTCTAGTGAAGTCAAACAAAGGGCTTATCTCCCTCACCGATCAGCATAAGAGATCTGCTGAGATATGTTTGCCTGTCAGACCCATAAACATGACAAGATATGCCAGCAGCCACAGAAGAAGAGTCTTGATTCAGTTCACGGATTACAGATGGCAGCATCCGTCAGCATAAAAACAAATAGAATTAAGACACTGCCATTGGAACCCTAATAACAGGGTAGAAAGTTCTGAAGAGACAGGTTGCCCAAGCTTTGGCCATCTGGCTCAGATTTCCTTACACACCAGGAAACAGGCATCTCTAGTCTGGTTTGACTTTCTTTCTTATCCACAGAAGAAATATAGCATCTTCCACTTCTCCCCCTTCCTGAAACAGGACCTAGGCTATCTCTGGCAATAAAAGACCTTTGGGATTATTCTAGGATGGGTTTTTGGGACCTTGATTACTGATGTGTGTTTTTCCCTCAAGAAAGTCACTTTGTACATTTAATCCAAAATTATCATTTTACAAAGTGTTCTCACAAATTGTTTGAAACATGATTAGGTGATATTGAGAAATATTGAGAAAGTAGACACAATTAAATGGCTTTGGGTCAAAAGAATTAGACCTATAAGTGAATTTAAAGATCACCTTGTCCAATCCTTTCATTTTAAAGAAAAGAAAATGAATCAGGAAGGTTTAACAATTGCCCAAGACCACCAAGGAAATAATTAGAAATACCACAGAATTTGAGTTCTTATCTTCTTACTTCAAATACCAAATTCTTTCCATTGGAGGGCTAAGTTTGTCTAATTCTTCCCAGATAGTTTTTTTTATCTAATAAATGTTTATCAATGACCCTGTTTAATACTCTAAAATAACCAAGCAATAACACCATCAATTTTTACAATGTTGTGTATAAAGTTCTAAGTATTAATTGCTCAGTATCCTTCTCTAGGATTTCCCATGAGAGAAACTAAAGGTACTGCTAGATAGGACATGTTTGTCTTTCCTTGTTGGGGTGGGGGGCGCTTATCCACATTATTATTAGTGGTTAGAACTAGGCAAGGTCCTTCTATCTTAACTGGACCAGTTGAGTTTTCTGTTTTAAAGAAGTGGGTCAATGGGGACATCCTATAAATAGTCATAATGGGGCTACTGATCATTATTCTTAATGGACACTAAGGACTGTCAAATCTGGGCAGACTGATAGTCTTGTAGTACCATTTATTGACACTCTGATAAATACAAGAAGTACAGAGGAATACTGTCATATTTGGTTGCTTACTACAGGCATGAGGGACTCTTAAAAATGTGCAAAATAACTCCAGCCACTGGAGAATGGCACTAATCTAGCTAAGGCACACCAGCTGGAGTGTGTCTCAGATGAATGATATTCAGAAGACCAGATCAAGAATGTGAGTTATTTTTCTTTTTCATTTCTTAAAAAATATGTTCTGTTAATGCTTTTGTCTTAACCTCATAAGTATTTCCCATCCTCTATCGGACTGATAAAGGAAAACAATTAAGACAAAACACTCAATATAGAACTCTTGTGTGACAATGTATATGGTAATTGGTTCCAGCAGTCCCCCATCTCTTTGCCATGAGGGAAGAGAGACATTCAATCTCTTTTAAAATCAAAACAGAAGCTATTGTATGTATGATGTTGCTATCCATATTGTCAGGTGATTTGGGACTAGTTAGTAATGGTGGTACATAATATAATGGTTGTTTTTAAAAGTTACTCCTTGAAAACATAATGAAAAAAAGATGGAAACAATGAAAGACAATAATAATAATGGTGATTATGACAGGTAACATTCATATGATACTGACTACATGTCAGGCATGACACTAAGTACTACACAATTATAATCTCATTTGATCTTCATGACAACTCTTGTTGGTAGCTGCTACTACTGTTCTCATTTTTTTAAAACCCTTACCTTCCACCATAGAATCAATACTATGTACTGGTTCTAAGAAAGAAGAGAGGTAAGGGTCAGGCAATGGAGTTTAAGTGACTTGCCCAGGGTCACACAGCCAAGAAGTATCTGAGGTCATATTTGAACCTCGGACCTCCTGTATTATACTAATTTTACAGATGAGGAAACTGAGGGAAAGAGAGATTAAACTCACTTGTCCAGAGTCACACAGCTAAATAGTGAGGTCAAAATTGAACTCAGATCTTCTTGGCTACAGGCTTTGCAGACTAAAATTCTATCCACCTGCTTGCCCCTGATAGAAAAACAGAATTTATTCTTGGTAGTTTCTGCTTTTAACCAGTCTCCATATTCCTCAAGTATCCTTAGAAGTAACTGAACAATACAAAGAATCAGTGAAAGGAACTTATGCTTCATTTTTATGTTTCTGCTTAGAATGATCACATGTAGAAAGTCCACAACCACTTGGTGGCCTGGGCAAGAAGCCAGTGGAGCTGCAGGGAGTCATCTTGATAAATGAATGAATGAATGAAAAAGAATATTAAGTGCTAACCATGTGCCAAGCACTGTGTCCTAGAAATAAAATTTTAAAATAATACATTTTCAACTCAAAAAGAGTTCATGCCATAAAATATATCCTTGTCTTCACTCCTGAATAGGTCCTGTTAAGGGCTCCCAAAACACATTTTTGTAAGTAATCAAGAAAGACTGATTGATCTTCCCAAAGCAATGGCTTTTCCGTCTTCCCTTATAATTAAAGTCTGGTGTATGGGTAGATGTATAGAAGTTGCTTAGAGAGAATGATCTGTGTGAATCAGGCAATGACTGCTGATTTAGCCTCCAGAAAGCAGAAGGAGACAGAGGGAGGACAATTTCGGGTAAGGAATAACACAAGGACAGAGGAAACATGGGCCTTTGATGATTCTAACTTTTTGCATTGTTCTCAGGTGTGATAGGAATATGCAAACATACAAGAAGAGTGAAACGTTTAAAATAAGCTTCTTACGCCTATTGTTTCCACATGGAATAATTCTCCTAAATTTGCCAGCATACATCTTGGAGGCTTTTTAATTCCTTACAGCTATCAATAGCATGAAAACTTGTTTTTAAACACAAGAGACAACCAAGAGCTTCCTAGATGATGACTACTCTTAGCAACATTATTGAAAGGGCTACTAAAATTTTAATTTCTATCCCATTTAATCTCTTTGTGAGGGAATGGGGAAAAACACATTTTTTTTACAGTGCAAACGGACTATGAATATTTCATAAAAGGGCTAGCATAGAGTTGTTTAAATTCACGTTTGTGTTACTGTCAAGGACATTATGGAAGCTGACAGCCAAATTACCAATTTATCAGATGCCTAGTGTTATCCAGAACAAACACAGGAGGTTTGTGTACACTACAATGGCCAATTAGAAGTTCATCACACTTTCCATAATTTGGTCCGACAGTGGTTTACTAAACATGAAAATCAGATAGTACAAAAGACTATGCAAGGTGGGATAATAAAGGATGGAAAGATGGAAATTAAGGAAGAGGGGGAAATAGGTTGTCTGGGTTACCTACTTGTCTTGGATTCTTCTCTTATAAATTATTATTTTTCATTTTTAAAATAACTTCATCTCTAATATTCTAAAGAATGGGGTTCTACACCTTTGGGATCCCAATCAGAGGTTCCATCTTCCCTGAAGCCCCATCAGACTAGAACTGAAAGAGCCTCTATTATGGCACAGAGAAAAAATCTCCTGTGGTTCTTCAAGGAACCACTGGTCTGGAATTAGTGGAGCCAATAGTGCCATGTTGGAAGAAAGTGCATTGGGAGTTTAAATAGCTACAGACCAATGTCTTGACAAGTGGCTGAGATCTAAGTTCTGTGTTTTTCCCCCCAAGAAAGACATTATCTCTGTTCCTTTAGGAATGTATTTGATTTTGTCACAATGAGAAAAAATGAGTGCTGAATATAAGGGAGAAAAAATCTATTCTGTAAATAATAGATACCTAATAGACAAGTCTTAATCAGGAAAATTAATTTTAAAGACTTTATCCTTCAAAGCATTAGAGAAAGCTAGACTCAAAGCCCAGAGGACCAAGGTTCAAGTCTTGCCTCTAGTAAGTATCTGAGGCTGGACTTGATCTCAGGTCTTTCTGACTGTAGGTCCAACACTATTCATTGTGTCCCAGCGTGAGTCCCATAATACAAACTTGCTCTTATTCTAGGCCTTTCATGTTTAATCAAACAGGCAGCAATGAGGATCAGTTATGTGCAAAAGCTTTTTCAAGCTTCAAATAATCCTTAGTAATGTGATCATAAGAAAACTCAATATAACTTAATAATTCTGTGCTTAAATATGTTTATTTGGATTTGAAGTTACTAGATCTATCCATTAATTTGGCATTATTAAACTGTATGGTTGCTGGATTATTCCTTTCTTAGTTTTGATTCTACTTTTAAAGAGCACAATGTGAAAGCCAAATATACAAAATAAAACATCTAGTACCCCCAGGAAATTAAATACAAAAATACTATGTTAATTCAACAAAGCAGTGGAGACTTTCAATGTAGAGAAGTCAGGAAAAATAAATTTATGCTTCCCACTGTCCCCATAAAAGCCACACTGCATATGTACATGTTATTAAGACATAAATATAATGTAGCAGGCATGGTATAGAGGATTAAGTAGGTGGCTTTGAAATCAGGTCAACTGCATCCTATGCCCAGGACCATCCTTCATTCAGCATGAAACTACCAGTGAGTTATGACCCCATCCTCTGCCTCAGTTTCCTTCTTTCTTTTACTTTTTTTTTAATCTAGTCCACTAATTCTGAGAGGTTTTAATTCCTTCATTCCAACCACTGACAATTTAGGAATTGATGATTATCAGAGCCTTCTCCAGGGGTCAAGGAATTTTACCTCTTAAGCCAAACCATAGTAGGTAAGAGTGGGGAGAAGGAAGGGTCAGAATGCCCAAGTTCAAGTTATGGAATGTAAAGACTGCTCTAGAAGGCAAAAAAACACAGAATACAGGACAAAAATCTAACACACAGAGGAAAAAAAAATTTTTTTCAATTCTTTCTTCTTTACTGAAGTTATTTCACAGAAAGATGATAGGTTTGCTTGAGCCACAATGATTATGGGCCATTTCTGGAACACCTCTCAATCCTTGGGTTGTCTAAGTTTGCTGACAACCATGAGTCCAAGTCCTTTTCCTGGTCCTTTGTTCTCATAGTCTCAAATTACTTAAAGACCTAGACAGGAGAATCCAGTAAACTTTAACTCCATTTGACTAATGGACCTTTGTTCAAGAAACAGGAACAGAATGCTTTACAAAGCAGACAAAATGGTATTGGCCAACTTGCTTTATGTGTATTGATGTTTTGGAACATTAAATCTGACAATCCTGGGTAATGAAAAAGGAAGGAAGCAAAATATACTTCTACCAAAAGCTCACTGATTAAGCAGATTAAATTAGGCTAAGCAGGCTAGTTGTCTATGAGGAGGCTCAAAAAGACCTATTTCCTACTTGCTCACTCTCACAGAGCAGTTCTGTGATGGCGGAAATTATGCACAATATATTTTTTCCTTTTGGATTGAGGCATTGTCTCTTGAAGGCCCCAGCTAAAATTAATAGAGGGAAGAAAATCATTAACCTATTATCACATTTTCCAGAACTGCAGAACTGGAAAATCTCTAAATGAACCAGATACTGACTCAGCCCAGAAAATATTTGATCCAATCATCATTCAATTAATATTCATTAAATTAGGAGTCATTCTAGAGCATTGACTCTGTAATGAAAATACCTAGGTTCATATCCTATTACTGATCAATACTGTCTCATTGATTTTGGGCAAGTTACTTAAATTCTTTAGACCTCCATTTCCTCATCTATAAAAATCTATGATTCTCTCACTTTTACTAAAATCTCTTTGTCTCTGTCTCTTTCTCTGTCTCTGTCTCTCTCTCCCTCCTCTCTCCATATCCTTTTCTCTCTCCTGCTCCCACCCTCAATTTTCCCTCTCCCTCTTTCCTCCCTCCATCCCTCCTTCCCTCTCTCCCCCTCTCTGTCTCATATGCATCTGTCTATCTATGTATCTATCTATCTACAAGGGAATAACACAAAAATGGAATAAAACTAGTCCCATCCTCAAGGACCTTATAATCTAGAAGTAGATCCAAAATTTAGCTAGTGAACCATATGATTTGGGAGAGACTTTAAAAATGTTCTAATCTAACCATTAAAGATTTCCTTCTACAGGTACTGAGTCCCAGAGTACTTAAGAAACTTGAATAGGGTAGGAGAAACTAAGTAGCAGAATCAAGTTTTGCAAGTGGGAATATATTTATCTTGATTATGTGGCAGTATTGGAGAGGGCAGGTCATGAGGAAACATATAGATAAATGACAAGTTTATTTGCATCTTGAATGGTCTGGTATTTTTTAAGCATTGTCCAAGCATTGTGGATTTATAAATCATGGGACGTAATTAAGCTATTTGGCTTAGAAAGGAGTTGGTTAAAAAAAAGGTCAGAAAAAAAGGCCAAAAAGAAACTTTTCATAGTTTTATTATTTTCTTTTGTTCTAATCTGTCCCTGCCTAAGGAAAAAGAAATCTATAATTCTTATCTAGTATTCTCTTTCATATATTCACTTTGCTGGAGAGGGAGAGGGAAGATGAAGGGAGAGGAGAGGGAGGGAAAGAAGGAGGAAGGATATGAAGAAAAGAGGAGAGGGGAGGAGAAGAGATGGTAAAGTTAGAAAAGAAAAAGAAGGTATGGAGGGAGGGGAAGGTTAATAGCTGTCTTTTAAAAATGTTATCATCTATAAGTGTCTTTAAATTTGTTCTGCTACAAATCAGAAAGTAGAACTGGGACCAATGGTGGAAGTTACAAAAAGATAAATTTAAGCCTGATGCCAGGAAAAATCTTCCTAAAAATTATATCTATTTAAAAGTATAACGGGTTGCTTTGTAAGATAATAAGTTCTTCTCTACTAAGTGGCAGCTAGATGACCATTTACTTTAAAGAAGATTTTCATTCCAATATGGCTTATACTAGAAAATCACCAAAGTCCCTTCCAATTGTGAGATTCCAAGTTATTACTTATATTCTCCATCTTTTTTATTGTTCATTGGAAGAATTAAAGTAGATTTTTGGTGTCTACTAAACAAGATTCTTGTAATTAATTTTTAAATTTTGTTTCTGTCCTAGAAAAATGAGTGGAATTCAGTATAAAAGAAGTCACACTGGATTGAGAATCAAGAGTTCTGAATCTGGAAAGAACTAGCTATGAAACTTAGTACAAGTCAGTGAATATCTTTGAGCCTCTTGTCTTTTTTTTTAAAGTATTGATATACCCTGAATTGAATGATTTCTAAAATTTGTTTCACCTTTATCATATTTGGAATCTGTCAGACAGTAAATATTTGAAATAAATTAATTCTAATAATAAGATAATTATATAAGTAATTCTAATAATAATTATTATTATATTAGCCTAAATGATCACTATAGTTCATACTAATGGAAAAGAGTCTTGGACTAAGGATGCAAAGATCAAAATTTAAATCTGGCATTTTTGCTTGTGACCTTGGGCAATTTGCTTCATCCATTTAAATTTTGGTCCCCTCTTGTGTAAAACGAAAGGTCCAAACTAAGCTTTTTTTTTCTAGTAGCAATGAAAGAAAACCCATAAGGGAGCACACAGCTACTTAGAAACATACCTCCCCAAGCACACATGTAGATTTACAGAGAAGCATCTATATTCATCAAGAGATTAATCCATGCCCAGGAAATATAAAGTATGTACTCTTCACTTATTTTATATAAGAAACATTATATAGCAAGAATAATGTCATAATATCATAAACAGGGATGTTAGCAAGAATGTGACTATGAAGGAAAAACTCAAAATTAGAAGAGAAAGAATTGACTGAAGGTAATAAATATAAACTTGACAGAGGAAAGATTCAAACTTGGATAACCTGATTTCATACCCAGGGCTAAATCCTTTTCTATATACTCTATATGACAGAATTTAAATGAGCAATTTTGAAAATTTAGGAGACCCTCTATCTAGAAGAAAATAATGGAAGAAGTTTGGCAAACCCCTCATAAAGTATCTTACACTCCCCCTTTTTCTTTTTTTTTTCCTTTTGTCTTTCCTATCTTATGAGACAGGCATCTCTCCTATAGAACTGGCTTGATGCATTCAATGGTAACCCCATCTCATATATGCCACATCAATTCATCACCATGGAAATGATGGGGATGATGTTTCAAAATGCCTTTTGAACAATCTTTCTTATGAACCCTGAACAGAAAGAAGCAAGAAGGTGCTGCTAATGTAAAATGATAGCACAGTTGCTACTCTATTGTCTAGCTCACCCTCTTAACTAGAAAGGATAAGTGTAGATTGGGCCAGGGACTTCCTTTTCTTTCTGGACTGTGTAAATTCCAAACAACAGAGCCAGGAATTTAATTTGTCACTCAGCACCAAATCTATTCAACAGAAACAAAACTAAATGTAAATGCACATCCTTGAGCTAGATGCGCCAACAATTTGTTTCTCCCATTTATCACAAAACAGGAAGATAAACTATGTTAAAATTCACCTAAATTATTACCTGCCCCCCCCTTTCTCTGAATACATACTATACAAATTATTGCCTTTAAGGGAGTAATTTCAGGCTGTTCACCTCAGAATTATCACTGCCAATAGCTATAATGGTAAAACCAATTTTCCCTGCAAGAATTCACACAAACTAGCAACTCACTGTTTTTGTTTTGTATTTTATATGTTACCTCCTGTATGGAAAAAGAAAGAGAGAGAAAGAGAAGAGATAGATAAAGGAAACACTTGGGTATTACAAACCCTTTGATTGCTCTAATTACACCTAAAAGGAAAACAAGACCCCTCTCTTGCTACTAGATCTATGAATAATTAAATAGAAAGGAAGAAAGATAAAAAAAGCTATAAACAACCCCCAACTGCTCTTCTCTTTCCCAAAGAGAGATTTGTTAGGGACTGAGAAAAGCTAGTCACCACTATAATTCCTTCCCCAACCCAATTCTTGGCTTCCTACCGGCTCATTTCCCACTTTCCCTGGCACTTCAGGCCAACAAAGGAGTTGCTTTGAAATGTGTTGCCACTCTTGCTAAGATCCTGAATCAATAAATAAGAAATTCCTAGAAATCCAGTCACTTGACATACAGAACCAAAAAGTAAATTATGAATGATCACCATTTTAAGACTCATTATAGAGAGAACTAGAGCTTATAAATATTTAATAGTTTTATCCATTTGATTGAATTCACTGGGAATGAAAGTGGGAAAAGCTCCATAATAAGAAAGGACTAGGTCAGAGGCTCTTAACCTTGATTCCCTGAGAACAGTTTTCAAGGGGTTCATGAACTTGAATGGAAAAAAAAAAACATGGTTTTTAATTTTCATTTCCATGAAAGTTAGCACTTCTTTAGATTATTTTTTTAAATCACAAATCTGAAAAAGAGTCTATAGGTTTTGCCAGATTGTCCAAGAGGTACACAATACAAAAAAGGTTATGAACTTCTTGATTGGTTGATGATTATTGTGGAATTGTGAAATATTAGCTCTGAATTTAGGGTTCAAATAACTGCCTTAGACAGAATTATATGCTTGATCTTGAGTCATTAAATCTTGATGGGACTCAGTTTCTTCCTTAAATAAACTGACAAGAATAAATTCAGCCTCAATCAATACATCTGTAATACAAATTTTAGTTTGTAATTAAGCAAGTGAAATCCTGCCTTCTCTCCCCCCCCCCACCATAATGTTGGATTGCTGTTTTGTTCTAGAATACTTTACAAATAAATAACAGATAACAAAAAGTTAAATCAAAGAGTTTTAAGGAATGAACATTTTACTAAATAAATGAATTCCACCTCAATGACAAAGAGAAAATTTTCAAGCTGCCATCTCCTCATTTATTTATTTTGTTGTGTTTTTTTATATATATGTTTCAATTCCCTTAGGTAGGAGAAATGCTCAGAGTAGAGCTCTTTGGTTCCTCTGTGAGATGTGATAGATTAGCTCTGGTCAATTGAAACAACAGCCATTACTCTTTCTGCCCACTCTAGCACAAGGCATGCTGTGTTGGCACATAGACATGAGGCCAGAAAAGAAAAAAAAAAAGAAAAAACCCCACAATAACAACACATATCATCATCCCTCTTCTATGGTGACACCATAAATGTAAGACATGAGAAGGTAGAGAATACAAATGTGGGTGCCAGATGGACAAAGGGAAATCTAGCTATGTAGAACTCATCCTCAAAGTGAAATACCTTCCAGAAATCAAACTAATCATATTTCTGTGATTCCAGATCAGTAGGCAAAGTAAGTCTATACCATTCTCCTACTCCCTCCTAGTCCCTAGTCAATTCAAACCTGCAAATGTAAAAAAATATATATAGAGAGAGAGATTAATCTCTTAGGGCAAATGCCCAATTGTCCTATGTGGTTTCTTAATCCTTAAGACATTTATTATCAATGATAGTGATTATAATAATTAGTATTTATATAGCCTTTAAAGTTTGCAAGGTGCTTTAAATGTTATTTCAAACTTGGTGCTCTTAAGTTTATACACACAACAATTTGGGAGGTAAGTGTTATTATTATACTAATTTTTGAGAGACTTGCCTAGAATCTTACAATGAATAAATATATGAGGCAGAATTCAAACACAGGTCTTCCTTAGCACTATTGCTACCATGCCCCTGGCTTGGCTCAAACTTTTTAAAAAAAAAAGGCCACTCGGGGGCACCTGGGTGGCTCAGTGGATTTAGAGTCAGGCCTAGAGACGGGAGTTCCTAGGTTCAAATCTGACCTCAGACACTTCCCAGCTCTGTGACCCTGGGCAAGTCACTTGACTCCCATTGCCCAGCCTTTACCACTCTTCTGTATTGACTCCAAGATGGAAGGTAAGGGTTTTAAAAAAATAAAAAAGGCCACTTATGAGTTATGTTGTAATGCAGCTATTGTATTGGTTCTGGTATGGTTTTGAAAGGATGACTCAGGAAGCTCCTTTAAACTCTTGATCTTCTGGGATTTTGCTCATGTCCAATACTATTATTTAACAGAATGATAGATATTACAGAGATGAAAGGGACAATTAAAGTGTTGATTAATTAAACCAAAACTACCTCAACAAGTGAAGAGATTGAATTGCCATTAAATTGCAAGCTCCTTGAGGGAAAGGACCATCTTTTACCTCTTTTTGATATTCCCAGTTTTTAGCACAGTGCCTGACATCTGGTAGGCACTTGAAGAATAAAAAGTTTAAGAAGAACAAAGTTTAAGAAGAACAAATTGGGTTCAAGAATAGGTTGAAGAAGGCATGACTAAACAATATAATTTGTATGTGAATGATTTGTTTCATCGGACTTCACTCTCAACATGAGTCATAGTTAAAATTCTTCATAGAATGGACCCTTCCTATCTTTTTTCAATAGTCTTTATATATATTTATATATTTATATTTAAAACCCTTACCTTCCATCTTGGAATCAATACTGTGTATTCCCATCTCTAGAGCTGGCTCTCAATCCACTGAGCTACCCAGCTGCCCCCTAGTCTTTATATTTTATTCCCTCTACATATTCTACATTCTCACTCTAAGAATCATTAAAAAGAACTAACAGTTATGTGTTGTGTAGTATATGCCAAGCATTGTTCTAAGAACTTTATAATTATCATTTCTTTTGATCCTCACAACTCTAAGAGGTTGGTGATATGGTGAGGAAACTGAGGAAATCAGAGGATGTGTAACAGTAATAAAAATAAGGGTGTTTTCCTTCCATCTCACTTTATGGATCCATTGAAATCTATTCATAGAAACTTTGGGAGAACAACCCTAGCTCTCTAAGAGAATTTCTGTCTTAGAGGATAGAGGGTTTCCTGTCATTGGATATCTTAAAGTGAAGATTAAATGACCACCTTTCAGGGATGCTATACAGAGAAAAGGTACAGGTTGAACTAGATGGACTTTCAATAAAGTATGCCAAGACCAATTTTAACTTGCGGTACAAATCAGAGATTGATTTGTTTTTTGATTGATTAGACTTAAGAAAGTATTAATAATGTAGATAAAAGAAAGGTTTTTAGTATTTTTCTCCAGAGAGCTTGGTTGTTAAACAATTACCAGAACACCTCTATGCTTCCCTATAAAGTGTTTGAGTCTAACAGGATTATAGTAGAAACTTCAGGGAATGAGGTAATTTGTATCAATATGTTTAGATATAGATATATAGACCTAGACTAGTGTGGTATCCACTATAAAAGAACAGGAAAGATGATGAGAAATAAGGGGGACATTACCTATTACACAAAGTGTACTATTTATTTTAAGATCCTTAAAATTAACACAAGCTAAACGATGTTAATTCCCGGAGTCTCATTGAAAAGTACTGTTTCCAACAAAATGCACTGTGTGGAGAACAGCCTAGCTTGGGAGTGTGCTAAGAGGCTTTGAAACTCTGGCAGAGGTTCAAACACCCTGGTTCCAGAGAGTCTGGGGGTATATTTCAAACTTGATGTTTAGTCCATTTAGCTGTCTCCACAGTAAGGGAGCTGGTCCCCTGGGTGAAATCTGTGGGTTCATGTAAGGAACAACCCTTGTTTGACTTCCACGCTTCCCTAAACCTCTAACCTCCAGGGTTAGAAGAAAGTAAAACAAAGACTCAGTGGTTATTGAAAAGAAACTGTGAAGTGTATGTATGCAGTTTTTGATAGGAGTTGGAAATTAGAATAAGAAGAGAAACTTTTCTCTCTGTTTACCTAGATAACACTAGAGTAAATGTCCATTTCCATTTTTAACCTTATGACAGTTCATGAATATAAAATACTTTGTTGACCTTAAATAACCTTATATAAGAACTAATTATTGTCATTATCACTTTCTCGTTCATAAATATTTCTAGCTAGGAGAAGCCAGAGGTAGATAAAAAGAAAAGATAAAAAAAAAGGAAAAACTCAAATGAGTTTGACATCCCAAGGTGCTTACTTGGGAATGGAGCTGCTGGCACCTAGAGGAGAAAATTGAATAAATCATAATAGAAATGAATGCCAATAACTATACAAAGGCATCTCATCTACAAAAGGTTTTTCCTAGTCCTCCTCTTTCATGGGAGTCACTTCATTCTGAAATTACATTCCATAAATACCGGTATATATCTTTTAAGTACATAGTTGTGTGTTGTTTTCCTCATTAGAATATGAGTTCCTTGAGGGCAAAGATCATATTTCTGCCTGTATTTTTCATTCTCATCATTTAGTACAGTGCCTAGTACATGATGGGGCATGTAGGTAGTACAGTGGATAGAGTACCAGGCCTGGAGTCAAGAAAACTCATCTTCCCTAGTTCAAATACAGCCTCAGACAATTATTAGCTATGTGGCTCTGGGCTAGTCACTTAATCCTGTTTGCCTCTGTTTTCTCACCTTTAAAATGATACAGAGAAGAAAATGACAAACCACTTCAATATCTTTACCAAGAAAATCCCAAATAGGTTCATGAAAAGTCAGATACAACTGAAACAACTGAACAATAACAAACTACTAAATAAAATAAAAATAAAAAATAAGAGATTTAAAAAAATTAAAGTGAAGTTCAAAAATCACACCTATACAAGAAGAAATTACATTCAGGAGCATTTGTCAGCGCCAGCAAAACTTCTCTGATTCTAATAGGATGTAATAATTTTATATGAGCAAGCCATTATCCTGTGGCTCACAAAGTGCTCTTGTTCTGCAAGGAATTCTCTTATTGATGACTGCATGGCAATTCCACCTATTTAGCATGAGTACACAAGATGGCAGCCTACTTAAAGCAAACTGGAAGAAAATCTTTCTCTTAAGAGCTCAGGAATTCCTGTCCCATCCTTTCAGTGAGAAAACTTCCTGATAGAGAGACTAAGGTTTGCTTATCTCAACCACTCAAGAGAAGACTTCCTGTCTGCATCTGTAGAGTTGCATATGCACATTTGCAGAACTCATTTTTTTAATTCAAATCTATGGTGCCATTGCGGCAGAAAACTCTCAAGGAGGAAGCTGCCTCTTTAAATGCAGATCAGTAATTGTTCTATAATTTAGAATCTTAGAAATTTGTACTGAGAAATTAGGGATTTTCTCAGAGTCCTGTATCAAATTTGTATAAGCAGTATCCAGAGTATCACAATGAATACACACTAGAGATTAACCTTTAGCCCAAATCTTCTTCACTCTAAGATCAGCTATCCAATTACTACGACTATGCCACCCTACCTTTATTTTATAAATCTTATAACAGTAATTTTTGAAACAAATAAAAATGAATCTGTAAA
The DNA here is from genome assembly GCF_027887165.1 of Monodelphis domestica. Taxonomy (NCBI): domain Eukaryota; kingdom Metazoa; phylum Chordata; class Mammalia; order Didelphimorphia; family Didelphidae; genus Monodelphis; species Monodelphis domestica. The sequence goes on from NC_077227.1 coordinate 250,322,009, forward strand.
TGGATTTGAGATGGTTTAGTGTTCATCCATAAAAATTTAAAAGTTTCATGGTAAGGATTGCAAATATATGTATATGCACTCATATAGATATATATCCATCCATACAGATATATGTGTGATGTGCTCATATATAAATATACACACACACACATATATATATTTATCTCAGTTCAAGCTTCAGCTGAGCCTTAATCTGGTAATATTAGAAATATTTTTAAATTTCATTATCGAATATATTTTGAAAATATATAATTTGTACTCAAGAAGCTCTAATTGCCCTAGAGCAAGCAAGCATTCTAACTCATCTCAACAATTCTTACTTCATAGTCATTGCTATTCCAAGTTAAATATGTAGTCAGATGACCTTGGTTTAAATCACACCTCTGTCAATTGCTACTTCTATGACTTTGGGTGAGGTCCTTATTTGGGGGTCTCAGTTTTCTCATCTGTAAAATGAGAGTTGGAATAAATGACCTCTCTATTCCCTTCCAAATCTAAATCTATTCTCTCTTTATTTATAAATGAGACATGTAGAAAAATTAAATAAATGTTCTGTACTGGCTCATATAGAGCTCTCCTGGAAAAGTCAGGAGAAAGATAATTTTCTTTTGAATTTGTTCTAGTCTTACAACTCCAAGGGATACCTGTTACCATAAGAGTCAGAAATCATCATAATAACCAAATATCTTGCATGTGAAGTGCTGTCTATCATAGTCTATGTTCAAAGCCTAGTCAATGAAATTTAAATTTAATAGAGATTCTTTAAGAGACTATTCTAACATTACATTATTTGTGCCCACAAGGAGTTTATGTTAATGAGATTTTGTTGCATCCAAAATATCGTGATAAAACCCTACATTGAAAATAATTAGACTTTTTTGGGGGGGAGGGAGAGTTAAGAAAACGCCAAAGTAACAACAAAAAATTAAGTAAAGGCCTGATAACATAAAATAAAAATGGAAAAGAGAGTGAAATTAAATATACAATATATTCTGATAGAAGGCAATTTGAGAACTAGCACAGGCAAATTTGAACGTAATAGTAAACTTGATGTTTTTTCTGCACTCCCTTTTCAAACTGAATTTGTCTGAGAGTCAGGAGACATGACTTTTAATCTCCTAGTGTCATCACATTCAAAATAGGACAATAATTTACCAAAAATACATCCTAGGGGCAGCTAGGTGGCTCAGTAAATAGAGAGCCAGGCCTGGAGATGGGAGGTTCTGGTTTCAAATTTGACCTGAGACTCTTCTTAGCTTTGTGACCTTGGGCAAGTCACTTAACCCCATTGCCGGGTCTTTGGAATTGATTCTTAAGACAGATACTAAAGATTTCTAAAGAAAGCACATCTCATTTCCAAACGTTTCTATTTCAAATGAGGTCACCACCATCCATCCCTCCAGTCATCCAGATTCATAACCTTCACTTTATATCTGATATACTATCTCCTTCACCTCACAAATCCAGTGAGTGACCAAATCTTACTATTTTTAGCTCCATAACATCTTTTCCATCTTTTATCTTCTTTCTATTCTTACAATTTCCCACTTTATTTCAGTCCCTCATCATTTCTTGTCTATATTTTTTACCAACTCTATTCCTTGATCTTCTTCTCATACAACCTGTCCTCCATACTATTACAAAAATGATTTTCCTGCAGCTCAAGTCTGATTAAATAATTTCATTGCCTTACTCTATAAACAGAATTTTATTTGATTAAATAATTATTTAATAAATAATTGAAACAATTAAATACAATTGCTTTGTTTGGTATTTAAAGGCCTTCACAAACTTGCCCCAATTTATCTCTCCAATCTCACTTTTTATTGTTTCCTTTCTTCCACTCTCCAGTAAAGCAAACATCTCTGTTTCTTACACATAGCACTCCATTCTCCTCTTTCCATACATTGACCCTGGCTATTCCCCACACCAACTCTTTCCCATACATTGGCATTAGTCATGGAATTTAAGCATCATTTTCTATGCATAACTTTTCCTGATCTCGCCAAATATTCAAATTTTAATTATTTTGTACTAGTTTTCAGATATTTGTGTGTGTGTTTATAGTGTTTTCCTCATTGGAAAGTTTTCTACTTCAGAGCAAGATTTTCATTTTTGTGTTTGTAGCCAAATCAAAGAGTCTAACCTTAGTAAATATTTGTGATAGATGGTCAGGGCTCTGCCATTGACTACCTATGTGATTTGAGCAAACTACTTCTCTGGTAGCCCCAGCTTCCTCATCTAGAAAGAAAGGTATTTAAAGTAAATGATCCTTAAGCATCTTTTCCTTTCTGAAATTCAGTGGATGAAAGATACTCCCTTTAAAAACTAAGTTAATTTTGTTAAGCACATTTTATATTTATTTATTTATTTTTATAAAAGCCCTTATCTTCAGTCTTGGAATCAATACTGTGTAGTGGTTCCAAGGCAGAAGAGTGGTAAGGGCCGGGCAATGGGAGTCAAGTGATTTGCCCAGGGTCACACAGCTGGGAAGTGTCTGAGGTCACATTTGAACCTAGGACCTCCCATCTCTAGACCTGGCTCTCAATCCACTGAGCTACCCAGCTGCCGCCAAGCACATTTTATAAAGTCAACTAGACTGAAGATTCCGTGTGGATCGAGACTAACCTGAAATTATTAGATTCCACTGCACTGTGTGATCTTCCATGTGAACTGAGTTTGCTTTTCAATTAAACCATTGCATCATTAACCGTTTGAAAAAATATATAGGTTGAAATGTTTTCGTTGTGATTGATTTGTTGTATAATTGCATCATATATGAAACCTGTTTTAACTGGATTATCTATATCATTGGTCGATTTTACATGTCAGACTACATCTGGGCAATTTGTTGTTGTTCAGTCATTTTTCAGTCATGTCTGACTCTTCATGAGGACTGTAGAAGTTTTCTTTGCAAAGATACTAGAGTGGTTTGCCATTTCCTTCTCCAGCTCATTTTCAAGAAGAAGAACTTGCCCAGATATTCTTGATTCCAGGCCCTGTTCCTTATCTACCATGCCACCTAGATGCCTCTATCTGGATATTTAGAAGACTATAAAGAAGACAGAAAATTCTCTGATAGGGATATTTCAAAGTCTTCTAAATGAAATCCATATCCAATAGAGAGAAGATAACTGCAGGAGTTGGGGAGGGGGGTGCAGAGTGAAGGAGAGAGGGAAATGTCCGTTGAGTCTGGAAAGATAGATTTGGTCTAAGATTTTTAGATCTCTAAAAGCTAAAAAGAAGAATTTATATTAGAATTGAGAGACAACAGAAAACTACCCGAGTTGATCAAGTAGGGGAGTCACATGGTCCAACCTACTCCTGAAAATAATTATTTTCTGAACTAGGAACCTGTTTCAGTAATTTAGGCAAGACGTTATAAAAACCTGAATTTAAGTGATAGTCATAACATTCAGATGAGGTCAGATATGAAAGATAGAAATGTAGAATCAGCAAGGTAGCGTAAGTGACCCACACACTGTGACATATATTTGGGAGGATTTAGACAAGACTTTTAGAGGATGGTTAAATAGAGATTTTTCTCAACTTGCCTCTTTAGGAAAATAGCCACCATGATATATATCTATATCTCTATCTCTATCTCTATCTCTATCTATCTATCTATCTATCTATCTATGTACATATATACATATATAGTTGGTCCTTACTCTGCCTAATTTCCTTCTTCTTCTTAGTTCCTCTTTCACACACTTTTCCTGTTCTGATCTCTGTATTTCTCTTTCTCTCTGTATCTGTATGTGTGTCTTTTCCTCTCATGGTATTAATTAATTTATTAATTTTACTTTCTAATGTGTTTCAGAATCTTTGAATAGTGGAAATCAGTGAAGGGGGAAATATCAATAATTCTTTGTTCAAGGGAGACTGAAAAAAGTAGGAAATTAAAAGATATATTAATAAAGCAAAATGTTATAAGGGATTTTTTTTGGTGGGGTAGTTCTTGAAAAATCTTAATTTATCTTCAAGGGAAGGTATAGAATTCTGAGAGATAACCCAAATTAAAAAAAGAATTCCCATTTATTACTATTATATTATTTTTCTACTCTCAAGCTAAAAGTCAGTTACAGAACAAAATGTGATGCAAAAATAAATAAATACATATAAATAAATAAGTAAATAAATAAATTGAAAAGTTGATACCCTGTTTCTGTTAATATCCTATATGTTTTTGTTTGTTTTGTTTTGGCTCTTGAACACTCAAAGATAGTTCCAACTCTTTTTCTTGGGAATGTGGAAAACAGGAAAGGCAAAAATGAAAGAGTAAATTTTATGCTTACCATTTTATAGTAATCAGTTTGAATCTATTTATGATCTACATATACATATTAGATAAAATGCTTTAATACAGAAGATAATATTTCAGTAGAAACAGCACACGAATACAAGAACAACAAGACCATCTGTTCTATTTGTGCTAAAGGAACAGAATGGTGCACTACACTTTTGAGCATCACCTACATCTCAAAATCTTTGGACCATACTGATCTGTCCTTAACATGCTGTACTAGGTTAGGCACTATTTTGCTAACAGAAAACTTAACCCTTTCCAAATATTATTCAAGCACCCAAAATGGTATGCACTATCTGAATTCTTGTGTTGTCCACCATTCATCTCATTTTCCAATTTTCAAGAGCTATAACAAACCCATTGCTGGCTGTGTATAGTAAAAGCCTAGGCACAGGCCATTGGTTTTTGTACTGCTAAGAAAACAAGAAAGAGAAAAGGTTAGATGTTGAAAGGGAGTAAATTTATCTTGTCATACCCAACTAAAATCAAAGAATAAGCAGATATTAAAACTGCTTCTAAGAAAAAATGGGGTATGCCTCTTCAAAATAAATCATTGGGGAAAAAAAGAGGCATGATTCTTCACAAAACACAACTACTCTGAAATGCAGGAAGATATGTAGATAAATGTAGGAAGAGGAAAGTGACTAGAAATTAGACTTTCTACAGACAAGCCATGTGTCTTATACTAGATACATTCTCAAAATATTTTTCTTTTCTGCATTCCATCAAAAGTTAGTCAACAAACATTAAGCACCTACTATAGAGCAAACACCATACTGACTTCGGAGAATAGAAGGAAAGCCAAAAGACTCTTCCTGTTCTCAGGAAATGGGTAGTCTAATTGAGGAAAAAAACATGAAAGCAACTATATTCAAACAAGATATTTGCAGGATAATTTAGAGAGAATCAACTGAGGGAAGGCATTAACTTTAAGGGGGATCTTCAAATGCTTTTTTTTTTTTAAGAAGACAGAATTTTAGCCAGTCCTTCCAGGAAGGGAAGCCAACAGACATGGATAAGGAGAAGAAAATTCCCTTTATAGGAAAGCATTTATAAAGTGCCGACCATGAGTCAGATACTGCCTCTTCACAAACAACTGTGCCCACTCCTTTGTGATAGGGATGACTTCTATAAGAAGGTTCTTTCCCATCTTTCCCACAATTTTGGATGACATAACACTCAAAGTATGTCTACAAGGTTCTATTACTCTCTGCAGGTTTAAGGGAAACCTAGGCTTGACGTGGCCTTTGAAATCTCTCTGCAGTCCCCTTAGCGCCCTGCCTTGCTCTCTACAGGGAAGGCACGATTCATTGAGTTGGCTGGTAGGAAGCCTTATTCTTTACTGTTCCATAAAGCTGTCGCAGTTCCAGCAAACAGGAAGGTACCGTGGCTGGGACTGGGATTGGCCTTCTCTGTTTATGGGCCGCTCTTGATCATAAATTTAGCGGAAGAAGGCAGAGTGATTGGTGGTTGTTGCCTAGCTGAATGGGGAGCAGGAGGAGGTGACGGGAGGGGGTGGGAGCGCCATGAACAGTGAAAGCGAAGCTGGTGCTCCCTCAAGGTCACTTTGCTTTGGCAGCAAACAAAATGGATTTTCTCATCTCATTCTAGTCCTGTGTCATTATAGATGCAGATTCGAGAGAATCCTATCCATTTTTTTTGGGAAGATGCCATAGTGTTAACTGAACATACTACCTCTGGGTGATGGCTCTTAATACATGAAGCATAAAATCAAAAGCCAGGATATAAGCATTCTCATTTGACACCTAGGCTGCAAATCACTTAAGCAAGTGGCATGGTGTTGTGATGTTGCCTATTCTCTCAATGAACGTGGGGAGAGGACAGAATAGGAGACAAAGAGCCTAAAAAGAATAAGAGCAGAAGATGGAGAGGGGAGAAGAAGAGAGTGCAAAAAATTAGCATGATTCCTGACCATCCATGGGGACAGCCCAAGGAGAGTTTTGGAAGGACAGTAATTAAATAAGAAGTGACAGAAGAGTTTCATTAGGGAGAAAAATATAGTTTTGTAATAATGAGCTAATGAATTTTCTCTGGAAGGTAGTTTTGTATAGTTGATAGAGAATCAGTCAAAGGCCTGGATTCATGGCCTCCCTTTGACACTATGTGATTGCAGGAAGCTCTCTAAGGCTATAAATTATATACAGATTGTTCTCCTGTACCAGGCTTTAGTGGAAAGGTTTTCTATAGGCTGAGATTCCTACACTGATAAAATCATCAAGAAAGAAAAAGCAAAAAAAAAAAAAGATCCATAGCAATGCCAAGGAAAATTACCCCAATTTCACATGTGGAGATACTGAACAAGAAAATATCTAAAACTGGAAATTTTTTCAGAATCAGCAGAGATTCCAGTGTCCATCCAAAAGCAATATTCTATTCTTTCTAAGTGTGATTAAGAGAACAAATTAAACTAGATGGCTTCATTGCAAAGTGCATGCCATGCTCTAAAAATATAAAACTCTTAGGATAGAACTTCAAATAATAGCTTTAAAATTCTTTTAGTTCCTGAGAACATTAAGATCAACAATTGCTCTAACCTAGATATCAGGACTTGAAAAGTGGATAGAAATCATCTAATTCAATACCCTCTTTTTACAGGACAAACTGGATGCCCAAAGAGAACATTATTTTCCAATGGTTGGACAGTCATTAAGTAGCAGGATTGAAACCTAAATATTCACTAATTCCAAGTTCACTGTTATTTCTTCCATACCAGAGGTATCAAACACAAGGTAGCACAACACACTCAAATGAGGCCTCAACCAGATTCAAGTGTAATTCAGAGAAAACATAGATAATGTTAATATGTGGCTTTTAAAATCTAAATGCTACCTAGAAGAATCCTTATGTTTGGTGGTCCCTATTTCTATTTATGTTTGACATCATTGCTCCATACCATGCCAAACTTATACATACCATCACAGGCCAAAACGTCTACAACAATACTCCATTAAAACCTGTGTAATTCTAGATTAGACCAAATACTTGAGTTGATGCTTCATGAGGACAGAAATGTCTTAATTAAATTCTATAGCTACTCTCTAACCTAAGCTTTGGACTCTGCTCAGAGAGGGGGCACTTCATATTGGAAGTGGACTCTATGAATCTGAGCACCACTCCAGATTTATTGAAAATTCCAGCCATCACAGAACATGGCAATCTCAGCAAATCCCAAACATAATATCACATATTACATACTCATATTGTCCTTTGGTATCACAGTCAATTTCAGGCTTCTTCAGAAATCAGCCTATTCTTAAAGTGATCAGAAATGGAAAACTGGGAGGAAGGGTGAGAAAATAGTTTCAGAATTGAAGGCTATTTTTCCATGACATCTTAGCAGATAATGTCTGATCTTGGGCAAAAGATGCTAGTTTTCCTGGTCATGTGAGACAGCACACAAGCCCAGTATCTCTTTGCTGCCCCCCAAGGAAACCAAATATTTTCCAGAATGAGGAGAGTAAAAACATACAATGGTCACTGCAAAAGAGAAGTCCCCAGGTGACAATAAAATACTGAGTCTAGTAATGAGAGACATCTTCCCACTGGCAGATCATTGGATAATTAAGCAAAGAAGTAAAACAAAAATCCATTTAGAAATTCCTGACCAATCTTCAGAGGTCTTGGAAAAAGTGATATTGTTCTACCTTGTCTGCCCTCTTAGGAAATATTTCTAAGTCACACAGAATAATCCTAGGAAAGGAAAACTCTACCTATATTCTTTCAAACAAAGCAACATAGTGGATATTTTTTGGAGGAAGAAAAAAAACAAGTTCTTTTCCTGATTGACGAATTAGAGTCGGTGGGGCAAGTACAAAGAAAAATTGGATGGATTCCTCCACCAAAGTTACTTTTAAAGATGAGAATATAGTGGGAATAATGCTGGATTTGGAATAGGAAAACCTGGGTTCAAATTCTGGCAGGTCAACTCAAAACCTTTCTGTATTTGGAAAAGTCACTTAATCTCTCTGATTTATATGTTTTTGTCATCTGAGATTGAGGCGGTTGTACAGAATAGCTTCTGAGGTTCCTTCTAGCTCTAAATTCATGATTTATTATGACTACTTTTTATTCAAGAAATCATTAATTTTCTATAAGTGATCCTTATAATGACTTATTTGCCATGTACAAAGGGGCATAAAATAAGACTCTTAAAAAAAAAACACTGTCTGGGCAACTTGGTGGCTCAATTAATAGAGAGTCAATGAATAAAGAATCAGATCTGGAAGGAGGAGGTCCTGAGTTCAAATGTGGCCTCAGACATATCCTAAAGAATACCAAATTCCATTGTTGGCTGATCTTAATAACATTATTCCTATGTTTTTGTTTGTTTTATAGAATCAATGAACAACTTTAGAGGGGTCATCTTTTCATTTTATAAGTTTCATTTAAAACATATTCTCCTATGATGCCATTGATTTCTTGACATTACTAGTCAACTTTTATTGGACATGTTCTTTAATTTGAAGAAATCTAATTTTATTCAGTGAGTATTTATTAAATACCTACTGTGTACCAGGAACTAGGTTAGATACAAAGGCAGACAAAAATAAAATATTTCCTACTCTCCAATTTACCATGCATATATCTTAGATAATTGTTTGCAAATTGTACTCTCATTTATCTGTGAGCTCCTTGAGAACAAGGCCATTTTTTGACTTTTTTTTTAATAACCACAATAACTATCAACATCTGGCATATTAGTATACTAAATTGCTGTTGCTCTTTTTAAACTCTTACCTTCATTCTCAAAATAAATACTGCATATAAGTGATTTACTCAGAATCCCACAGCTGGGAAGTGTCAGAGGCCAGATTTGAACCTAGGATTCCTGTCTCCAGGCCTGACTCTACTGAGACATCTAGCTGACCCAGGCATACTAAATATTTAATAAATAATTGTTCACTACTTAGGAAACTTACATTCTTTGAGGTAAAAGATCAAACATAGATAAGTAAATTTTGAAGATATGTGAAATAAGAAGAAATTTCTTTTTGTACAAAAAATTAAGGGAATCAGGGAAGGTCTCTTGTTGGAAATAATGTGAGAAGAGTCTTCAAGAGAGCTGAGGATTCCAAGAAATTGAGACGAGTAAGGAGAGCATTTGAAGAATGAGCAATAGCTAGGCAAAATGAACAGAGGAGAAAGAATGTAATATAGAGGGAATAGCAAATAGATCAGCTTGGATGGAACATAGTACTTCAGAGTACAAGAGAGGGGGAGAGCGAGACAGAAAGAGACATAGAGACAGAAAGACAGAGGGAGAGGCAAACCGACAGAGACAGAAAGAAAATAAAGAGAAAGAAAAAGAGAAGGAAGAGGAGAGAAGGAAAGAGAGACTGAACCAGAGCCAGGGAGAGTCAGAAAAATAGAGATAAAGAGACAAGAAAGAGGCAAAAAGAGGTGAATGGAACACAGTCTGGAAAGATAGACTGCAGCCAGTTTCGATTTGTCCTAGAAATATTCTGGAACCACTGAAACTTCTTAAACAGGTGAGTAACATACAGCTGGGCCTTAGGAACTATTACTGGCACCCATTTGAAGAATGGATTGGTAAGTGGAAAGGCTAGACAGATCATCTTCCCACAATAAATTATTATTAAATGTCTATTGTGTGACCTCCCAATATGCTCCCCGCCACCCCCAAACCCCATTTCATAGGAAATGTGTTTCTCCCACATGGATTTTAGTTCTTCCAGGGCTACTGGTAATTCCCACACTAAGAGGCTGACTCAAAGATGACTACATATAAGCAGAAAGAGTTGTCAAGAGCTATTTGAAAATCGTGAACAGCTCAATAAAGGAGAAACAGAAGGACAATAAATAGTAGGTGTTTAACCATTTGTACATGAAACAATTTTTGACTACTTAATATGCTTTATGGTAATTACCATGATTTCATTTTTTTAAATTCTCATTTTATTGTCTAGCTGCTTAATTTAACACAGGATCATTTTCAAAAATAAACCTTTGATTAGATTTCTTTAACTTTAAAGGGAAAAAAGTAAAGGACATTTATTTCTGCCATCTTTTTAGCATCTTTGTTGAAGCCCTTAAGAGGAAGGAATTTGGGATTTCCAATCTTGACTAGCCACTCTGCTGCAAAAAATAACAAAAAAATCCAAACAACACCTACTTCCTACAAAAACAATTTCAACCCAAATTAAAGGCATTATTAATTTTTCCATTTGCTTTGGGGATGCTCCATTTCTAAGACAGTAGGAAGGAAGCAGAGATCTAAATGGTAAAAATTAAATGCTAAAAGCAACTTCTTGAAACAAGGGCATATAATAAAGGTTGTACTTGCTCCACCTAACTGAGCAAGTTATAAAATATAAAGAATTAAGGCTTCTTCCCAACTGAAGCTTGGGCTAGGGTTTAAAGTAAATCCAATTCCAATCCAGAAATGCTTATATTAACTTTGATTTAAACCTAATTAATTCTGGACCTGATTAACGTAATAAAATCATTACAATTACAAACTATGCCATATTCCAGATGATGTTAAGTTCATCTTTATGGTTTATGATGACTAAAGTCATCTCTATGGCTAGATTCATAATCTGTGTTCCTAGAACTTCCGGATAACATGACGGCAGTCTAGACACAGAATGCTGCCTCTCCTTACCACCTACCAATACAGACTACCTTAAAAAGCCCTTATAAGAAGGAGAGGAAGAGAGTGCTAATAGGTAATACTTAAACCTTATTCTTAGTGAAATCAATTCTGAGAGGGAAGAGCATCTAGATCCATTGGGGTCTTGAATTCTATCTTATCCTACAGACAAAGTAAGAAGGGAAAACTAAAGGGGAAAGGAGGGGTGAATACAAAAAAAGAGGGAAAGAGAGGGGGAGGGAACTTAACAGACCCTAAAAAATTAGAGGGGAACAAAGAGGGAGGGGGCAGAAAGGGAAGCATATTACGGGTGGGGTTTAGCAGGTCTGATTAAAAACAAACCACTGGTTTAAAAGGATATAGCAAAAGAAGAAAGGACAGAACTAGGAGAGGATATCAAAATGCTGGGGAATATAAAAGTGGCAATCATAACTTTGAATGGTATGAACTCACCCATAAAACAAAAACAAATAGGAGAGTGGATTAGAAACCAAAATCCCACCATATGTTGTTTGCAAGAAACACACTTGAGGCAGGTAGACACTCATAAGGTTAGAATTAAAGGTTGGAGCAAAACCTATTGGGTCTCAACTGATAGAAAGAAGGCAGGAGTTAAAATCATGATATCTGACAAAGCCAAAGTAAAAATAGATCTGATTAAAAGGGTATGGGAAAGTAACTACATCCTGATAAAAGGGAGTATAGACAATGAGGAAATATCAGTAATCAACATAATCATCTGTGTTCCTTGAAATTTCCCAGAAATAAACAGATAGCTTTATATATATATATATATATATATATATGAGAAGAATATTAGTCAAGTGACTTGGTTAACTTTTCATGAGAACAAGAGAGATAAATGAGACTTATAAAGGTCATTACCCTACTGGACTATTATTCTTCTAAGGTTAGCACTCACTACCTTTCTTTCCACTCTCTCACTGCTAATGACCAATCAGACAGATTTCTCCATATTCGATTTCCCCCAATTATCCTTCTAGAAAATAATACGGATTCAACAAATATCTAGGTTGCTTTCTGCATATAAAGAAGTGGGACCAGCTTTATAAAAATTACTTCCTGTTCAAAACACTTGCCTCCTATTGAATAGAGAATATTTCTGTTAGATAAATCAGGATGGTGATACTTTCTTTTTAACCTCCTCCTCCTCTTGCCCTTTTAACTTGCTCTAGGTCTTCTTATCAATTCCTTCACTTTTTTTCAAGGGTTCTCCCTTTTCTCCTGGTTTGTCCCTTGGGGCCCAATAACATTTTTCTAGTTGTTAATGATTCTCATAACCTTTTCCTTCTTGTCTTTCTTTTTATGTACTTTTAAGGTAAAATCACAACTCATTATGACAAACTCTAGAACAGGTGAAGATCTGGATGAACCAAAAAAATATTATCTAACATATATAAATGTTTGCATTAGAAATTTCATCTGTTGTAACCAATATTATTTTCACCTTGGAGTAAGCAAAGCAAGTAGTGGGGATTGGGGAGAAGCTTAATTTAATTTAAATCCTTCCTTTTTGGAGGAAGCAATTGACACCTGATATACAGTGCTAAAAGAATGGGAAGAAATGTGCTGGCACAATTACAATAGAGGAATAGAGTTGGTGGGGAGGATAAGAACTAATAGATTAAGGGCAGTGAGGTGGCTCAGTGGATAGAAAGCTAGACCAGAAGAACAGGAGGTCTTAGGTTCAAATTTGACCTCAGCCACTTCCTAGATGTGTAGACAAGTTGCTTAATCTCAATTGCCTAGCCTTCCTGTTCTTCTATCTTAGAACCAACACTAAGAATGCACTCTAAAACAGGAGATTTGGGTTAAAAAAAACTGGCAAATTAGGATGCAAGTGGTTTCTGCCAGTGGTGCCATAAACAAGAAAAGAAGCACCACAGGGAAAGTGCCATCATCTATCTCTAAGCTTTCTACCACTGAGTATAGCCCCAGTTTTACCATCCCCTATTATGTCTCTGAAGGTAATATTTTATTTTAGGAATATAATTTAGAGTATCTCTCTTTTATATTCTTACCAACATTATGATACCTTTTATCTTTGAACTCTGTATACTATAAAGAAAAATCATAATTTTCTTCAGGGTGCATTCTACTCCAAAGAAGTAAGCAAATTAAACTATTATTATTTCATCTATCTATAGTAGAGACTAGAATGTAGATCTCTTAATTCCCTGCTAACAATGCTCTCATAAAAAATTGTATTTCTCCTCAAATTTTCCATGCTGGAAACCCTCGTAATGGCCTAGGCAACAGTGATGGTGAACCTATGATGCAGGTGCCAAAGATGGCACACAGAGTGCTCTCTGTGGGCATATGCAGCCACCCTGCAACCCAGTGTTCATTACTAACAAGTCAGAGGGACTCAGGCAGAACTGCTCTCCTCCCCCCTTTCCACCATGCCTCTCTGCCCCTCTGCCCAGTAGTCCAGGGGGAGAACTTCCTCCCTCCTTTGTGTGGGGTAAGGGGAAAGTGGCATGACACATGGTCTGGGGGGGTGCCTGCATGACACTCAGTCTGGAGAGGGTGGGGTAGTGGTGGAGCCCATCTCTAAAAGGTTCGCCATCACCGGCCTAGGATCATAGCTTAAGAGCTAAAAGGGAGCTTTGAGACCATCTAATCCTTTTTTTTTTCATTTTCTAGATGAAGAAACTGATGGCCCAAGCAATGCCCACCAGGGTTCTCATGATTTTTACTCTTCCCATCTTTCTTTTTAGGTGTGCACTTTTAACATAACATCATAACTCATCTTGACAAACCCTAGAACATTTGTATATTTGGTTTAAAATTATTTAACATGCACCCATATAAATATTTATAGTACATAAATGTGTTGTTTTATGTATGTACATATATGTAGGTAAATAATTTATGGACTAATTCAATTGGCTGCGTACTCAGCAACATATAATAATCTAGATACCACATTTTTTTATCCACTTTGTTTTTTTACAGTGTGAATGATTAAACCAAAGTCTGAGGCCTTGCTATGGGTTTCCTCTTTATCTTTTCCTACAATTAATGAAAATACCCACTCATAAAATGTGGGAAAACATTGAGATCTGTCCATTCTGAGAACATAAGGAGTATAAGGAGACCTCATTTGTTCCTCAATACTGTATTTAAGTTTCATTAAATTAGAGAAGGAAGGATAACTATGTTAGCTACAGATTGAAAAGCATTCTCTAGACAACTAAATAGACTTTTCATTCAGTAAGAAAGTAATAGAAGGGAGTAAGCATTTATATAGTGCCTAGTATTTATCAGATACTATGTTAAGTGCTTTACAGAAAGTTTTTCATTTGATTCTTATAATATTTTAAAAATACTATATCATTTGATCCTCATAACAACTCTGCAAAGTAGATGCTATTATTATCCCCATTTTATGATTTTGGAACCTGAGGCAAAGAGAGTTCAAATAACTTGCCCAGGGTCTGAGTTAGTACATATTTGCAGATGGATTTGAACTCAGGTCTTTCTGACTAGTCACTGTTCTACCTAACTTGCCTCTAAGAACTGAATAGCAGAATCAAATCCTCTTAATCAGAGAAGGGTACACTTCTGTGTTACCTTGATGTTGTTTCCAACCTTAAAGTGACTAGGTCCTCCCAAGCAGAAATCTGGACAAATCAAACATTCTAAATCCATAATAAAACAAATGGAAGTGACACGATTCCAGGTTCCAAAATGTAATAGATTTGACAATGGCTTTCACTGTCCTCTAAAACAAAGTCATTGTCCCTGCCGATTCTCCTCTTTGAAGGCAACCCTCCAAAACTATCTATCCTGTTAGATAGGGCAATAAAGAGATCCCACACTATGCCAAATAAGAGTAGAACCTCATGAGTCATTTGGAATTTTCTTGGATCACTGTATTGATTAGCATAGCCAAGTCCTTCAGTTGATCATCATTACCACATTGCTGTTATTGTACACAATGATCTCCTAGCTCTTCTCATTTCACTTTGCATTTGTTCATATAGGTTTGCTACATTTTTTTCCCTGAAATCATTCCCCTTTTCAGTAGTATTTCATCACTGTCATAAAACCCATGATAAAAAAATGCTATCCACCTTCAGAGAGAACTAATAAATTCTGAGTGTATATTAAAATATAATTTTCTCACTTTTGTATGTGGTATTATAGAAAATTTTTTATAATTCATTTTCATCATTTTCTTGTCTTCTCAATGAGTGAGAAAGGAATGAGAAGAAAGAATAGAATTTTTAACTCAAATTTTACAAAGAAAATAATGTTAAAATAAGTAATATTAAAATTCATAAGCAATTCTTTTTCCAGTCCTCATAATTAAAAAACAAAACCCAAACTCCTTACCTTCTATCTTGGAATCCATAGTATATATTGATTCCATAGCAGAAAAGTATTAAGGGCCAGGCAATTGGAGTTAAGTGGCTTGACCAAGGTCACATAGCTAGGAAGTGCTTCAGGCTATATTTGAACCCAGAACTTTCCTTCTAGACCTGGCTCTCAAACTCCTGAGCCACCTAATCATCCCAGGCCTCATACTTCTTCATCTCCCTGCTCCATTTTTCACTTGTAATTACTTTGGCTTACTCTATACTCTTTCCTCTCCAGGTTTTCATGACAATATTTATGCCTACATCTTTTCCTAACTATCTGAGCACTTTCTCTGAGTCGCTTTTGCAAGATCATCCTATTAGGCTTACTTCCAAAACTGGATATTCTCAAGGTTGTGTCCCGAGTCCTCTTTTCCACTCTTGCATTCTATGTCTTGGTGATCTCATCAACTTCCTTGAGTTAAATTATCGCCTTGATGCAAATAACTGATAAAAGTGCATAACAAGCTCTCAGTCTCCCCTTTGAACTTTAATTTGGCATTACAATTGCCAACTGGACAGTTCAAATTGGATGCCTAGAGGTACCCCAAATTTGATACATCTTAAAGAAAACTCATACCTACTCTTCTCTCATTCAACTAATACTCTCCCAAATGTTTTTATGTCTGCAAGTCTCCAATGTTCATATCTTTGTCATTAAAACTCTTTACCTTCATTCCATGTATTATATTAGTCACAACATTATCTCTCAAAACTTACCCCTTCTCTCTATTCTAGTCAGACTAGCTGAAGCACCATGGCACTCTGAGAAATACAGGGCAAAGCTATGTGTCAGCAAATCAAACCACCACCATGACCACCATCTTCTCCCCTCAATCCATGATGGAAACAACCAAGAACCTTGAACCCAAGAGTCCTAGGAAAAGCAATTTGACTTCCCCTGTCCCCACCCCAGGCTACCAGGCCTGATTTTAGCCCAGTTCACAAAGCAATCACTTGGAGAAGGGGCCCTCTTTCCTCATCATCATTCACAATAACTGACAAAGTGCCACAAACAGGCAGATAGACACGGGAGTCCTGGGAATGGCAGTATTCCCTATGCCTCAGTCACAATCCTACTTTTAGCCTAGACCTCACAGACATCATCTAGGGAAGCAACTTCTGTGGAAAAGGGACCAGACTTCCCAGCTGTCAACCAACTGCCACATGTTGTGTAGTCAATCCATGCCAGCTAAAGCTACAAGTCATTCTGAGAGAGAGACAGGAATCAGTAGCATGTGCCAGGATATTCCAACCTCTACCGCCATCTTGAACACTATCTCCTTGGATGCTGATGGTTACAGCTCAGGACCCCAAACCCCAAAGCTATAAGAATACTAACATTAAATAATGACCCTAAGGAAGAGGCACTGACTCTTGCTTGCCACTAAAACTTAAGGACCCTAGGACATCTCTGATTAGTAATAGAAACCTTCCATGTGGTTGTCTCCCTCCTTAGAACATGAGCTCCTTAAGAATATGGACTTGTATTTTTTTGTTTGTAATCTCCAGCACCTAGAAAAGCACTTTGTATACAGTAAGTGCTTAATAAAGGATTTAGTTATTTATTCATTATTCACACTTGACATCATTTCAGATCAAGTCTTCATCTATTGCTTAGACTATTGCACTTGTCTCCTAATTTGGTTGTTTTTTTTTTTTAAACCCTTACCTTCTCTCTTAGAACCAATACTAAGTATTGGTTCCAAGGCAGAAGAGTGGTAAGGGATAGGCAATGGGGGTCAAGTGACTTGCCCAGAGTCACACAGCTAGGAAGTGTCTGAGGCCAGATTTGAACCTAGGACCTCCCATCTCTAGGCCTGGCTCTCAATCCACTGAGCTACCCAGCTGCCCCCTCCTAATTTGTTTTTTGTGCGCCAGATCTCTCCCTGCTCTCATATATCCTCTACCCAGCTGTCAAAGTAATATTCCTAAAGCATAGTCCTGACCACATCATTCCCTAGCTCATTGAACTTCAGGGTTTCCTTATTATCTCTGGGTTCAAATAAAAACTCCTCATTTGGTTCTTAAACTCTTCACAATCTGGTCTCAACCTATCTTTCCAGCCTCATTATATACTATCCCTTTCCTATACTACGTAGCTCAGCCAAAGTGATATTGCCTTGGTTACTCATAGATGGCACTCTAACTCTTATATCTGTGCCTTTACTTTAGCCAGTCCCTCTGCCTAGGATGTGCTCCTTCCTCATCTCTACATCATAGAATCCCTCTCCTCCTTCATGAAATAAATCAAGCTCTACCTTCTACATCAGACTTTGCTGATACCCTTCAAATTGCTTGTTCCCTCTTTCTCAAGCTGACTTGCATTTACTATAAATATGCTTATATATGTATAAGTTGTTTTCCTGATAGAATATGAACGCCTTGAGAGTAGGAATTTATCTTTCTTTGTATCTACAGTGACTAACACATAGTAGGTGCCTAATAAATACTGGTTGGATTTTTTTCATCGATTCTATAATGAATGCCTCTCAGAACTAGGAATGTGAGCTGAAATCTTTACTCACTTATTCCTCAGGTGATGAATGAACATTACAGGCAAACCACTCCCTCACGGTGTCCATTATGTCAAAAATAGACTTCTTTGACACAGAAAAAACGTTATGAAACTTAAACAACCAGGGCTTAGTAAGGCATTTGGATTTTCCTTGATGAAGGACACCGAAGGGATATAGAGAGTATAGGAAATAGCTACAAATCCCAATCACCTCAAGATAAAGATAGTGGGAAACATTTGCATACCATTTGAACTGAACACAGTATTTAAGAGGATGATATGGATGATAATGCAGAAATTAGCTGGTTAGCTTTGATCTTACAGTAGCCAAATCTAAAATCTGTTCATTTTAAATGAATACTATGCCCCAAAAGAAAACAGCAACCAACACATTGAGGCAACTTAGATTTGTTTCTTGTAATTAAAATGAAATAATCCTTCTAATTTGTCTTTGGCTCAGTGACCTAAAAAACCAAGAATTCTGCTTTAACACAAATACCGAAATCCTGCTCTCTGCTACGTTATTAAGTTTTATGCCTCCTAAATTTACCAGTAGAGGATAAACTGTTTATCTGTTCTCTGTCTTTTCATTACCCATTTTTATGCCTCTAGGTCTCTGTTTGTTAGACTCTGGGGGTGGAGGGAGAAAGAATATTCTCCACAGTTTTTCCCAGATAAACACCCTATAAATTACAAGTAATATTTACTGGCCTCCATAGAATTTCGCTACATCAGAAGTAGTAGGCACGTGCCTGTATTTCCATATAGCAGTATATGGTATTAATAATTCTATGGATTTACAAATGTGTGTGCACACCCTTCCATACACTGCTTTAATTAACTTGTCCAGCATTTAGAATTCTGGCCGTCTATGAAGTCGGAAGGATCATTAAACCCAATCATATTTTCAGCCTAGCCTGATATTTCACTAGAGCCATTCAAATCAATTTACCCAACAGAGACATTTGTCCCTGGCCTGTCACCACAGCCCATACCCAGCGTCCTACACTTCTTTATCTTTTGGCAGGACCATCATAAGCGAGCGACACAGAGGGTGATGTATGAGAACTCAAATAAGTTATAAATCCTGCAGCCCTTCATCTCCCGTCAGGCGGGCTGAATTTACGCCTACTGGCCTTGGCAACAGGCTCTCAGCTCAGCTCTGGGAAAGTCAACTTAAAATGACACTCTCTAAAGAGTGAGATTCCTTTCTTAAGTTGGCAGTAGGGAATGGGGGGCCAGGCAGGCACTAGGGAGAACAGGTAGAAAGGAAGAAATGTCTGTAAAAACCCCTGCATTTATCATGCCACCTCCTACAGACCATAGACCACCGAGCTCACTGAAACATCAGAGGCAAGATAGGCTCCATCACTACTCACCTCTGTAATTAATACCTAACTCGCCCTCAGGCTGACTGTCCATCCTAAGACAGGTTTGATGGGGAAAGAGAAGTTGTTTTTCTTATATTGGACACCATGCAAAAAGCAAAAACAAACAAAAAACACTGTGACTGATTTAAGGAAGTGGGAAGTGAAAAAATTAATTCAAATTCCATATAACAAAGTAAAAGGTGGTAAAGCACTACATTTGATATATGAAAGATTATCTCCTCTTCCCCTCACCATCCCTAACAACTGTTTTTAGAGAAGGGGGAGGCAGCTGGGAAAAACAGAAAGTACCTATAAAATAGATGCTAAACGAAGCTCAGAAAGTTGAGCTCAACTGAAACTTCTCTGTATTTCTTTCATATGAAAATCACTTGAGGCCATGATTTCACATCAAATCTACGTTTCCATGTTCATTTCCTTACTCCAGCTAGTTATAGAATGAGATGGTGGATTGGAAGTAATTCTGCTCTTGATTTCTTGGCAGCAAGAAACTCTGAAATCAAATAATATCTTTACCAAGTCAATATAATCGAATCTGATCTCACTTCAATGATGAGAAATTGGGCGTTTCAAGTAAGTTTGTTGATGTCGGGAATTAGGACTGGCAGGGGTGAGGGTGGAAATAATACAGAGAAATTTGAACTATATGTAATTTAACCTCAAACGCAAGGTCTACCTAAAAGTTGTGGTTATTCTGTGACCCACAGGACAGTATGTGGTTTCACAACACAACGTCTATTGAAATGAACACTGATGCCCCCACCTGGTCCTCCCTTTCCTTTCTCTTTCCATTCATTTAGATCATCAACAATGCCATAAAAACAGCAATCTCGCCTTCTCCATACACATCTCATTATCCAACCTCCTTAGTATACATCTTGAGTAATGCAATTTACTTCAATGTCACCAAGAGAGACTCATTCCTTTGGGACTGCCATTACCATAAACCACAATCTGCTGCCAATTTATATGTCCTTAACCGCCCCTTGTTTTAACTTCTTTAAAAAAAAATGATGACAATGTGAGTTTAGGCCTAATCCAAATTAAATTCCAAGCTTTCCTTTTCTTGTTTTCTTGTTTTCCCACCTGAAGGCACAAAGTCCCTCTCACTTTCCCTCTGTCCACCAAAGCCACTAAAAGGAAAGTAGGAAAGTATAGATTATCTCTCCTTTTTGTGTTTTGTTGACACTTTATCACACAGGAAACATGTTCCAAATAAGATTCTGAGAAAGCTGAAGCTAACTCACCATTTTGTTATTTAAAACTAGGAAAAATTTCATAGACTTAAGGATTTTGCTACAATAATTAAAGGTCTCACATTGAATATTATCTCATCAATGTACATCTTACCATAACATGCAAGTAAAATAATTATCTGACCTTTTTATTCTTAATTACCTTGATATGAAGTATGTCAAAATAGATAGGGAGCTAACGTTGGAACTAGGAAAAACCCAGTTTCAAATCCCACATTAGATAAATACTAACTTTCTGACCCTAGGTAAGCCACTTTAACCTATTAGGGCTCTAAATGAGAGATGCCAATCAGGTGTCCCACAAGTCATGTGTGGCCCACAATATTCCCAAGAAATTAAAATGTAAATGGGAATTATTTTTTTAAAACCCTTACCATCCATCTTAGAAGCAATACTGTGTATTGGTTCCAAGGCAGAAGAGGGGTAAGGGCTAGGCAATGGGGGTCAAGTGACTTGCCCAGGGTCACATAGCTGGGAAGTGTCTGAGGCCAGTTGAACCTAGGACCTCCCATCTCTAGGCTTGGCTCTCAATCCACTGAGCTACAAAGCTGCCCCCATAAATGGGAATTATTTAACAAAATAATTTAATAAAAGAGAAATTTATAAATGTGTAGTTTTCTAAATCAATATGTACATCATAGGGATCCTTCTGTACAGTTCAGTGGTCCTTGTTTTTACTTGAGCTTCATCATCAATTCACCATCAATGCTGGTGGCAACTTTCTAATACTAAGTTGGAGGGAAGGTGCAAACTTACACAGATACGAGTTCCCTTATTCACGAAATCTTTATATCAATGATCAGAGATATTATTCTTATTCTTATCAAACCACATTTGCGCTAGAGAGTAAACTTAGCTCCATGACAACAACAGGTCAGAACTATGTTCACTTTGTAAAAATGTAGCAGGATTGTAAAAGAAAAAAGGGAAGATTGTGTCTAACATAAGTGACGTAAGAAATTACTCTTTACAAGCTTTCCAAATTTTAGTCATTGTTTCTTATTTGCTCAATTGATGTTTAATTGTCTGTTTTATCTACCAAAGAGAATGATTTCTTCACTGAAAAGGACTAAAAAAATGTGGTGCAATGGATAGAGTGCCAAGCCTGGAATTAAGGAGACAACTTCCTGACTTTAAATCTAGCTTCAGATTTGTAATAGTTGTGTGACCCAGGACAAATCAATCAAACCAGTTTGCCTTAGTTTCCTCAGCTATAAAATGACCTAGAGAGAAAGAAATGGCAAGCCACTCCAGTATCTCTTCTAAAAAACAAACAAGCCAAGTGGTATTACAAAAGAGCCAGATACAACTGAAACAACTGAATAAGAAACAACAAACCCCAAAGAATTGCTCCCCAATATAATTAAGAAAACAAGTACCTTGTTGCCTTTGATTAATTCAATTCAAGAGGCTCAGATAAACTATGTACTTAGGCACTGAAACAACTTGTGGAAGTACTAGCATGTGGTATAGTGGGTAGATGATTATATTTGCAATCAGGAAGAAATGAGTTTAAATCCTAAGATATTTACTAATGGGTATCCTGAGCAAATTACTTAACCTATGTTTGTTTCAGTTGTCTCACATGTAAAATAGGGACAATATTTGCTTCTGCTTTATTGGGTTGTTTTGAGGATTAAAATTAAATCATATATGTAAATTATTTTTCAAGACATAAAGAATTGTATAAATGCTAGTTATTATTATGTGACAGCAATGCCCCCAATAATATTCATCTGACTTACAGCTGAAACCTTCTGAATATGTTGTTTTCCATATTAGAATGTGAGCTCCTTGAGAGCAGGCACTCTTGATTTTTCTATTTGTATCTCTAATGCTTAGCATGGTGTTTGGCAAACAGGATACAGACTTTTTTTTATTTATTCATTCATGAGTGAGAGATTTTCCATAGGAAGGTAACCCACAATGGACTATGGGTCTTTTGACAATGCCTTATGAAGACTGCTCGAAGCAAAGGGGAATGCTTACATTGGGGAAGAAAACCTTAAGGGTGATGATATAGTAATGTTCAAGGATTTGAAAAGCTATCATGTGAAAGGGGGGTAAATTTGTTCTGCTCAATGCCAGAAATCAGAAGCAAGATCAAGTAGTAGAAGATGCAAAGAGGCAAATATTGTCATGATGTCAAAAAAAAAAAAACACCTTCCTAACAATTAGAGCTATCCAAGAAGGGATGGGCTTGCCTTCATCCTAGGCCTTCATTCAGAGGTTAAATGGGGTCTTGTGAGGTATGGTAAATGTAAATTCCTTTTACAAATGAATGCGACTAGATAGCCACCGAGTCCATCATTTGCAAAATTCTGTGGTTCTGAAATTCATCCAATTATCTAAATAATGTACCATGATCCATACAGTGCCTCAATTGGTTCTTTATGTTCATTTTGCATTACAAGAAAAATTATTTCTTTCCAGCGGAATATGGTGGAATATGGCAAAGAAGGGAACAAAATAAAATATATTGGATAAAAGAGATAAGGCATAAATCACTAAATATCTAGGAAAGCTAACAACAAATACTATCTTATATAATATACCATTTCCCTGCTGAGTAACTTAGATTTCTTCATTATATGAAAAGTAAAACATAAAACAAGAAAGGATCTTAGAAATCCACTTCTCTAATACATGCATACATATATGACTTGTTTCTCAAAAACAATGGGAACATAGCACAATTACTGGTTTAAGTACACTGAACGTTCAATTCAAATGAAGGCTAATATGGGCACAAAGTAACTTTCTTGAGAAAAAAAGTTATTTCTATAAATAACCATGTGTAGGCAATGGACAGAAATAGGACCTGTTCTTTTCATGTGAATTGCTGTCAAAGGAGAATACCAGAACCATTTTCATGAAAAGGCCAAATATGGCATGTTTTATATCATGAAGAGAATGTTAAAAACCACATGAAAAAAAAAGAAAGAGGCAATAAAACTAGAGAGTAAAATCAATTTCAAAACAACAAAGGCTCACTCATAATTATTTAATATTCTTGTTTGTCATTAACCACTATAGATAGCTTAGGCCATGGCTTTAATAATTCCCTAACTCAACTTTATTAACATTTTGCACTTTTCATACAAAATATTTTGAAAAAATAACCTATATTTTCTAGTCTTCAGATATGTCAATAATGGCAGATAGGAATTTTACTTAAAAATTTAAAGTTTAATTAGATTTGGAAAAACATCTCTTTAATTTAAAATAAACATAAAAACTGAAACCAAGAGTTGAAGTTTCAGGTCAAAGAATTTAGAGCAAGAAAGAATCTTGAAGATCATCCATTCCAATCATCTTTTTAAAATGAAGAAACCAATACTTATAAAGGTAAAGTGAATTACCTAATGTCACATGCCCAGTAAGTAGCAAAAACATTGATTCAATTAAAAATTCAAGTAATATATAGAACTTCACAGTAAACAAAACTGTTTTCCTCCTCCTAGTCTGCTAGTATCACTATTACTACTCTTACAAGGATTACAAATACTTCAACAACTCCAACTACTATTACTCCAACACATTCTCCCTCATCTCCTACTGCTACTCTGCTGGCTAAAGTGTTTTAAAAGTCAAAAAGAGGTCAATAGATACACAAAGAAGTCATCACTATTATATAGCTATTATTTTATCTTCAGAATTTTAGCAATAGGAAGATACCTACTGGAAGTTTTTGTTTCAGAGATCTTTTAAATTCATCAGTTGTCTGGGTATATAATTTTTAACCTTTCTTATATTTGATAATGTCTGATTTGTTATGAACATTTTAGAAGATTCACTCCAGGACATTATCATTAGCAAGAATATAATTTTATAATATCAATGGCTAATCAGTCTATGATCTAATACTTTAGATCATTTGTGTGTGTGTATGTTGTTTACAAAATCAGTGCTATTAAGAAAATATAGCTAAAATAAATTGAATTTTTAATATAAGTTCCAAGAAGCTTCAAGTTCTCCTGGGCATATATAAATTTAGGGCAAAATAAATCTTTCATCTCAAAACAGCAAGTAACAAAAATCACTTAACCTAGAATTAATTATTTTTTATGAAGTGTTCTGAAGGTATTAACATGAATCAGGGTACTGAAGAACTCTAACCTTGAGAGCAAATTAATCTTCCTATAGCAAAGTTTTATCAACCTATTTGCCTGTCTCCTTTCTGACTTTCAAATAAAGTGGACACTCCTTATTCTGGCATTCAGAGCTTTCCATGATTGAGTCCAATTTTTTCTTTGTGTAAAGTTGGGTAAGTCCTCAACTTACTTATCTCTCACTATTTCCCTGCACCTAAAGTATGTGCTGGAGAGAACTCCATATTCTCCAAGAATCCTTTCCTTGTCTCCTTCAATGATAGTATCTTCCCTCTGAGGTCACCTTCCATTTACACTATATATAACCTGTAGGGTACATAGTTGTTTGCATGTTGTTGCCATCATTAGATTTTTTTATTTTCTTGAAGTGTAAAGATTAAAATTAATATACAATAACTAAATATTATATTTTATAAAGTTTTATTAATAGTAACTAAAGCAAAAGATCTGCCTGAAGTCAGCCTGGTTACAAGTCAAAAAAAAGAGCATGGGAGGACTTACAGCCAGTTAAATACTAATAATGTGATCTCACCAATGTGGAGACACAGGAGCGATTATAAGGAATTTTGGGAAATAATAAGGACTTCTGGGGAATGAAGTCAAAGGTTCAAAATCTCCATTTATACATATCCCCCTGTGATCCTATTGGGAAACCAGTTTCCCCAAAAGGATCATGGAAACATAATCAACTTAAAATAATTTGTGGATAAAAGAAAAAAAAAAAAGAATAAAACCAATGATTACTAGGTTGACAAAAAGCCAATTTGGGGACAGTCCCCTTTGGCATAAGAGTATACATTCAAAACAAAGGCATTTCAACCCTCCATAGTTCAATTCACATCCCAAAGTTCACTCTGGTTCTTATGGTGCAACATGTGGTCTCTGTGGGCATCTATCTTCATGGAGCATTCTGGATTTTGGGAGGTAGCAAGTTTTTTTTTATCCTAAAATTGCTCAAATTTAAATCAAAGTTCACAACAATAACTCATCCTTCCTGAGGTGAATAATAACAAATATAGGAATCACTCAGGGATGCATGGCTGAGTTATGAGGTATGTGAATCAATTTGCAAAAGAAAATCAAAAACATGAAAAAATCCAAATAAAAGAGAAAAATAACTTGTGGATGAAATACAAAATGTAAAAGTTTTATGTCTAAAAAAATCTAAGTAAAGGAAAAGCAAACCTATAATAGGTCCTTGAATCAGGGCCCGATTAAAATGATTTAAGCAATTATGCCTTTACCCAATCAGTAGTCAGGAGTTTAGAAAGTTTGCTACATCATGAAAGACAGAAAACAGATTAGATTTCAGCAGCAAATGGGAGCCTAGATGGCAGGGAAAAGTAGGTGCTTGACAGAATGTGGCTCAAGGAAGTCCTGCATTTAACACATGTTAAACAGCCACAACCTCAAACCCCAAACAAGTTCAAGTCCTCTTGTATTGGCTCAAAATTACATCAATCTCATTGGGATCTGGTCTCTTTGACCTTGTGCTCCATAGGCACTATGCAGGTGCTCTGTGCTTCTTTAGCACTCTATAGTGGTTCTTTTGCATATTCCCTTCTTCGGGAATCAGATAGAATCATGAAGCAAAGTTCCATAATTCTTTTAAACAACCAATAGCATCATTTTTAGAGTCTAAAGCTTTTGGGTATGCATTAGTATTTGAACAAATGTATTTTAAAGTTTTATTACTGCAAAATCAAAAAAGGTAAAGAAAATCTCAATACTGTTGACATGTGTTTCAAATACAAAAAGGAGAGAAAAAATAAAACTCAGATGCTATATTTCACATGCAAGGGAAAATAATAATAAAAACATCTTAAAAAAATATATATAGCTTATAATCAATGACACACTGTGTCAGTCAAGGTGAGGTAGAATACAAAGGTTCCTCACTAAAAATAATATCCATTTCCTTTTTAACTTGACCATGGATCATGGTGTGGGTACATTATGATTTTTAGAATAAACCAGTAATATAGTAGATAATGCACATCCAAAGAAGTACCAAAGTCCTCAAAATTCACAATAGCCCAGTTAATTACAATAGCAAATAAACCCACTATCATATTTCATATCAGTTGCTGTATGACATACCCCCCCCATGAACTGATGGATATCTGTCACAATTTTTACAAATGTAGCAAATCTTTCAACCTTAGCAAATATATTTTTAAACAAAGTAAAACTTATTTGGGTCTAGAACATTACTAAGAAATCTAGATTGTTCTGGTGGAAGTAAATTAAACTGAAGAGTTTTGCAGGAGCTCTTTTTTGGCTTCCTGCTTCATAGAAACAGCTTGGTAGGAACATTTCATTGTTTCTCTACCTTTAATACAACTTTATTATATATATATATATATATATATATATATATATATATATAATCATTCATTCAGAAATCACTAGTTAATTAAAATTATTTCTGAAGACCCCTTAGAATTACCATTTAGATTCTTAACTCATTAAATTCTTCAAAGGTTGCATACAATTTAACCAGTTTTGTTGAAATCCATCCATTATCATCTATGTGACAATTAAGCAAAAAAAAAAATAATAAGCAGAAAAGGCTTTTTTAAGGCAACATATGATCTTTGATGGATCTAGGTTTGGGCAAGATGTTCAAGCTGTTTAGCAGAGGTAAAGGTACAAATTAAAGATCAATATAGACAAAACATAGTAGCTTAAAATGATTCAATATTACAGAATGATATTGATTAGATTAATACAAATAAACTTAATTAATTTAAACTTTAAAGCAATCAGTAAATACAATAATATAAACAAATGAGAAGGAGCAGGCAGGGAGTGCAGTCAAAATCCTTTTCACCAATCTCAATAGACTTGTTCACTATTATAGGAGGAGAATAATCTCAAAATATTTAGCAATAAACTTCCAGATCTCTTTTAAAGTTTCCTTCCCCTCCCCTAGTATTTATCATCCATTTGCATTTCTTTTGTCAGAGCTTTGAAGTTCATCATAGTGAGGGAGATTTCTGCACTGAATATAGTATGGAGGGATCTCAAATTGGAGGTATTGTAGAGGTTGGGCAGGCCCATACGCCAAAAGTGTGTAGGAAGAGGAATCTCTCCTCTAAATCTCAGGATTATTCAAGCTAAATGCAAGTACCCTTGTACCCAAGAACAGCAGTGAGAAAAGACACTCCAAAACTTTGAATTACTTGAGATAGGTAATGCACTGCTCTTTCATAGAGTGAGTAACATAGCTTTGTAATAAGTTTACTCCTGAAATAAAAGTTAAACAAAAGGAGACTCTCATTGAAGGTAAAGAGACTTTTAAAAATGGTTTTTTAACCAAAGAGTTTTTAAGAACTATTTTTCTGTTCTCTCTTCCCAAAGGGCAAAACCTCAATAGCACATTTGCATATGAAGGAATAGCATGTGGGGTCAAAAGAGAAGGAAAAAACAGGCTTATTTCCTAAAACTAACTTTAAATCAACTGATTTGGACTCCCTGTCTTCCCTGTGAAAAATCTTGAACAACAACCTTCTAAACAATGAGTTCAGGGTCAGCTTAAAAAAATATCTGTTTGAAAATTAGAATTCTTTTCTCCACACTGAAAAATGGCTATGGAAGGCTAGAAAAACCCATGTGGAGTGTTAAAAGAGATTGGGGCAGAAAGATTTTTATATGTCATCCTCTGTGGGGGAAAAAAAGCTGGGATTGGCAGGCTCTTGTGGCAGGTCTGGTCTAGGCAAGAGGAGGTTACAAGCTGGGTGAAGAGTGGTGAGGAATGCTGGCTCAAGCAGATGGACAGGAGAAGCAGCAAGCAGTGGCAGGCAGAGACAGGGGGCAGGGTGGGACATAGTTCCTGGTACAGTTATCACTTAATGAATGCTTGTTGACAACTGATTTGACTCATGGACTTGGACATGATCCATATTTTCCCAACTTTACTCATCTCGTCTTGGCATGCTACCTTACTATTTCTGCCCATGCAATATCTAGCCATCCTTAAACTTCTAGAGTAGATGCCATTTTTTTTCATGTTTCCTCACAGGTCCCTAAAAGTCATAGAGATTCTTTCCCTTATTTAAATTTCTGTAGACTTATTATGGCTTTCATATTGTTTTCCTCATTCTAACCTCTATTGGAATTTTTAGTAAAACAATGGTATTTCCTCTATTAGCTTATGAATTCCTTCAAAAGAAGAGTCATATTTTATTAATTTTCATAATTCCCATAGTAACTAGGACCTAGTACAGTGTCAACATATGAATCATTTGGTACTATTGCACTTTTTTTCAATGAAGTTCCCAAGTTTTCACTTCTGTCTCTGAACCCTAAATTCATGAAATTTCCTAACAAATGCAGTTTAGGTTCCAAATTCAACATTGGAGCAAAGAAAAAAACATGTCTTAGAACTGTCAAAAAACAAAGTGGTCCTTTGTTTTGATTTAGGGGCATCAGTAGTGTTGGCATGTTTTAGAGGACAAAGCAGTGGAACAGGAATCAGGAGGCATTGGTTCTAGCCCGTCTTGTTCTGCCACATACAAGCCATATGATGAAAGGCAAATCTTTTTATCTTTCTGGTCCTGAGTGTACTTATTGATACTAAAATTGCTTTTCAAAAATATATGACAATCAATTATCCTTGGACATTAATCATTACCTCTGTGACTTCCCAGAACAAAACTCTCATCAATGGCCTTCATTCCCCTGGAATGTGCTACTTCCCCCTAAAAGCATGTAAGCTTTTTAAGGGCAGGGATGGTCCCAGTTTTGTATTTGGATCCCCAGTGCCTAATACATAACAACTCTTATTTTCATTCATTCACTGATTTCTAAAATGATTGGGTTGTAGTAACTGACATCTAAGGACTCCTTTTCCTCTAAAAAAGCCTCTGTTGATATTTCACTATCCTTTGGAATAAAAAAGAAATTCTTTTGAGCATGATTGGGCATATCTAATAGAATATGAGTGTCAAACATATGGCCTAAGGAACTTCTCTCATGGTAGAGGGTTGACTGAACAAATTCAAACAAAGACAGACAATTGATTTCCAAAAGGAACAATACACAGAGTAAGACTGTCACAACTAGAAATGTCAAGGCCATACACAATCTATAAAAAGGTGGTGGAGATGAAGGGTAAGTAGAGATTGTTGACAAGGGAGAGCCTGAAACTGAAATACAGTCTTTAATAAATGCAGATACAAACAGACTGGGAGGAGGAGGACAGGAGAAGAAGACATAAGCAGAAGAAAGGGAAACATGATAAAAAAGAAAAAAACAAACAAAAACATGGACAAAGAACAAGAAGAAGATGGAGTTAGGGAGAGAAAAACAAAACAAAACAATGGCTGAATTATAAAGGGAAATACTAGTATTGATCCTGTTACAGATATATTCAAAGAAAATCATTCATACTATGAAATATGTTGAGAAAGCATAAGAAGACAAAAAAGGAATTATAAAGGGAAGAAAAAATAAAATGATATAATCTCTAACATAAAAAGAAACACAGATAAGATACAAAAACCTGTATAGGCAGAAAGACAGCTAGGTGGTATGGGGAATTAGAATTAAAAACCAACCTTAGACACTGAATAACTCAGACCCTGGGCAAGTCATCTAATTTATGTCTGCCTCTGTTTCCTCAGTTGTAAAATGGTGATAATAATATCTCTTAGAGTCAAGTTTCCCTGGTCAGATTACTTAATATCCTCAGTCTTAGTTTTCTCACCTATAAAATGAGTATAATTATAGTACCTACTCATAGGGATGTTGGAAAGATCAAATGTTATATATTATATCACCTCAAACAATATTTTATACATATATGCATATATATAAAGTGTTTTGCAAGTCTTAAAGTGCTCCCATAGCTCCACCCCTTCCTTCTTTATAGAAAATTAGTGTCTTGTAAAAGTCTTTATACATTTCCTACCCCAAAGCAAATTTAATTCTGGGCTTAGTGGAAGATTCAGTTTTGTCCTTGAAAATATCTTCCCAGTCATTTCCTTTTGTGTGTCTTTTACTTAAAAGTCACATGATTCAATCATAGAGTTATTGGTGGTCTAAAGAATAAGTAGGAATTACACTTTTCCATAAGTTCTGACTCAGTGTGGGGAAAAAATTGTAATCTAGTCTACTCATCATTCAAGGAGATAATCCTTCTGCTATATCAGCAAATTGAAACTTGAAATTCTTTATATTATAGAAAATTATTCATTCAGTAATTTTTTAAAATTTTGATTACCAGAGTAAGGAAACCATGTAAGACTTTATGGGTACCAAGCAAGAACTATGTGGAAATAACCCCAACACATATATTTATTCTCTCTTCCCTTCTGAAGCTTCCTCCAAGCAAAATGTCAAAGCATGAAAATCAAAACTTTGGCCTAGAATTTGTTAGGTTTGCTTAACCATTATGATTGATTATATTGCCACTTATCTTGGCAAGAGAGAAAAATCTGAAGTCATGAGGGTCTGTGGGACTGACAAATGTGGCCACAAGAATTTATCTCTTTTGTAACTTTCCATGCATGTTCTTCAGTGTCCTGAGCTGTTTGTCCTTCTGAGAGCCTTTGGTACCAACTTCTCTTATTCAGTTGTCTGAGATCTTAATCATAGAGAACATGAAAGAGTTTGCCAGTCAATCAGTGATATCATTGTTCTTGAAAACACCTTCTGAGTCATCTCTTGTTTCCTTGGGCATACCTGTGTCAGCAGACAGGACTCTGGCAGCCAGTGGTCACTAGTTTTAGACTTTTCCTTTTCAGTTTCAGTTTCAGTTTGTTTTCAGGAGGAAGAAAGTACTAGTATCTGTGATAATGTACCTGAAGTCAGGGATCTAGTCTTAAAGTCCCTCAGCACCTATGTAGAATGCAATTCTGACTATATTGCTCTCTTACTCCATAGACTCCAGGGCTCCCTATTATCCCTAGGATCAAATATACAGGCTTCTCTTTAGTCATTAAAACCCTTCACACCCTGGGCACCTTCCTACCTTTCCAGTTTTCTTGTGATTCTTTATATCTTCTATGATCCAGTGAAACTGGCCATGCTGTTCCTCAGGCAGGAAAAAATTCCCAGTAATATGATGCTTAACCGATTCTCCAAACCCATCCCTTACATATTCTTGCTCTATTTGTCTTCTACTCCTGGCTTCTCTGAGGCTCAGCTCAAGCTGTACATGACCTCCAATTTATCCTCTATGTATTTTGTATATACTTGTCTATTTGCCTGTTGTCTTCCCTAATAGAATGAGTTCCTTAAGTCCAATCTCAGATTTTGCCTTCCTTTGTAATTCTGAAGCATAGTAATTGCTTAATAAATGCTTCTTGACTGATGGACTGACAGACCATACTCACAGTTTATTGAATTAAAATTGATCATAATGGCTAAAAAAGAATTCTGCATGTTTTCTTTCTTAAAAGTTCTAACTAGAAGGGTCAAAATAGAGAACTAAAGGTCCAAAGTCTTGATCTTTGATATTTTAATATAACACAGGTGACTTTCTAAAGTCTAAATTTTGTTTTATTTTATTTTGTTTTGGGAGTTGGGAGGATCAGGCTTGTATTTTCAATGTGCCTGTAGTGAGGGACTCCCTCTACCAGTACAATTTTGCAGTTTACTATTTTAGGGAATTATCTGGGGTCCTGAGATGTTAAGTGACCTTAACTTTGTCCCACAACAATTATATGCCATAATCAGGACTTGAACCAACATCCTTCTGATTTAGGCCAATTATTTACCTAAAATGAGTCTCTAGGTATCAATTCAATTAACTGAAATGACTGATAATATTAGTAATATTATTCCCACACAATTCCTTCCATGAGAATGTCCATCACAGACATAGATTGTGACCTGCCTGTGATTTTTCTAGAGACATCCTGGATATGGTTAGGTGCCATAGTAGATAGAGTATTGGACCTGGAATCAGAGAAGACTCATCTTCCTCAGTTCAAATCTAGTCTCAGACAGTTATGAGCTTTATGACCTTGGTCAAATCACTTAACCCTGTTTACCTCAGTTTCATTATCTATAAAATGAACTGGAGAAGGAAATAGCAAACCACTCCAGTATCTGTGTCAAGAAAACACCATATGAGGCCACAAAGAGGCACAAGTGACTGAAATGATTGAACAACAATAACAGAGACATTCTAGGAAATTGCCCAAGAAGCATAGATATTAAATGTTTTGCCTAGAGCCTAGCGACTAGAAGATTCAGGGGTGGGATTTGCATTCAGATATTCTAGATTGCATCACCAAAGCTACAAAATATACCTTTTCTCATATTTATATCACTTAATATTTCTATCACTATTATTACTAAACACTAGAAAATGAATGTGAAGTGGCCAATAAAGCTACAAATGCCCCTTTGCTTGAAAAAAGATGCCTTTCTTGAACTCAAAAAAGGTTTGCCTCACAGTTACCAATGTTTCCACAGATTAACTAAAAAAAGCACACTTGGATTAATTGCTACTCTGAATTTCTATTGTTTCTAATGAGGTATTTTTATTCCTATGTCATTTTCTCTTAGGAATACACGGGTTTAGCTAACCATCATTCCATGCATATTCCTTATGCTTTTCCTCCTCTGGGGTGATTATTTTATTACCAAATGAAGGTTGCCCTTGGGATAGCTGGGGGGTAGGTGATGAGGGTTGGGAAGAGGATCTAAAGAGGATAAAGAGCAGAAAAACTAAAGAAGACTCAGTTTCAGTCACCAACTAAATATGTTGTAAATGGATGGGTGAATACAGGTTCAACAGCCCCTTTTTCCTCCTCCTCTCCCCAAAACCATTCCCCTGACAATTTTTGGCACCCCCTCCCCAAACATCGCTGCCAAGTGTGACTATCTTCCACTATCGAAACCTGGAAATCATTAAAGCCAGCAACATGTGCTCTTTCTCATCTGTCATTTCCCAAACACTAGTCATTTATACTGCAGTAAACAGTACATTAGCTACCAGACAGTTCCTAATCTGTCATCCCTTTTGTTAGATCCACTCTATCTACTCAACAGATGAGGCTGCTTGAATAGACTTCTCCTCCTCTAATGAAGTGCCACCCCAGTAACCTTGCTCCCAGTTTGTTCTCAGGCATGAGGGCGGAACCTGTTGCAAAAGCCCAAACTGGGTTACATCTAATCTTCTCAGCATGATATCCCCCTTCTACAATCACCCATATTTGGCTGTCAGAAATATTGAATGAAAGGCTTTAGCTCATTAGCCCCAAGATAAAGAAGTTTCCTGTTAGCCCATGTGCTAGTATAGTTAGCTTTACAATTCAAGACCCAAATGTGACATGGAAAAATTCTCCTTAGAACACAAGGAGTAATGTGGAATTGGTATTTGTGGTCTTTGGGGCCCAGAGTACTGGCCTTGAATTAAGGAAACTAGATTCTAGTTTTAGTTCTAGTTTAATTACCACTCACTCCCCTATACCATTACAAGTTTCTTGAGATCAAGGACTGGTTTTTGTTTGTTTGTTGTGGCTTTTCCCCCCTTTTCTCTCCTCTTTCTCTTCTCCTCTCCTTCCTTTCCTTTTCCTCTCCTCTCCCCTCTCTGGCTCTGTCTCTCCTCCTCTCCTCCCTTCCCCTCCTCTCCCTGCCTCTGCTTTCCCCTCTTCTCCTCTCCCCTTTCCTCTCTTCTCCACTCCCCCTTTTTTCCTTCCCTTTCCTTTCCTTTCCTTTCCTTTCCTTTCCTTTCCTTTCCTTTCCTTTCCTTTCCTTTCCTTTCCTTTCCTTTCCTTTCCTTTCCTTTCCTTTCCTTTCGCCTTTCTTTGTACCTTCAGTGCTTAGCACAGTCCCTGGTGTTTAATAATTACATCTTTGCTTTGACTTTACTTAAAATTGGACAAGTTACTTAAAAATCTAGTTTTGGTTCTTCATTGTAAAATGGGGGGAGGGGGAGAGACAAAACAACTGCAAAGGTTCCTCTCCACTCAAAATGAGTGGGATCCTATTACTCTCATTCCTAATCTCTTGGCAAGATGGTTATTTTATGTTCTAATCTATAGGAGAGAATGGATATTATTGAATGTTGGACTTGGAATCTAAAAGACCTAAATTCAAATCTAGTTTCAGATACTTACTGGCATTGTGAACCTAAGAAAGTCATTAAATCAGTTTGAACTACAATTTCATCATCTACACAGTGGGGGTGAAAGTTTTTAGAAGCATCTGAGAGGCAGCATGATGCAGTGGATCCAAATCAGCATCAGAAGCAGGTGAGTTTGAGTCATCTTTCTGATTGCTGGCTCTGTGACCTGAACTAGTTAGGTAGTCCATTAGTGCTCTAGACAGCTTATAAAGCCCATAATTTGCAGAGCAAGCACCAATGGGAACAGGGAGTTCCCTTTATAAAAAAAAATCACCAAAACAAAAATACAGTACCAAAATAAAAATTGTACTGACTTCCCAGAGCTGCTATGAGGATCAAATGAGACAACAATAACTTATGTAAGATACACTGCAAAACTTAAAGCACTACAATAATGTTACCTTTGATTTTTAAAAATATTATTAACTAGAATCTCAAGCCCATTTTTTTTCTTTAAGCCATGATCATATGCTATGCAAGTGACAGTTAACTGCTGTGACATAGCAGGTACCTTCAGTTCATATAAACCCATTTTGCCACCCTAACCAGCAGCTAGAATTGAAAGACTATTCATTCTAGATCCAATTCTCTGTCCCTGAGCTATCCAGTCCCCCAGCTGTTCCCTTTTCTGTTTTGTTTTGTTTCATAAAGACAGCCATTTAACTTCCCGTCATCTTCAGCTCCTAATTGCAACAACCAGATGGAATTGCTGGGTGAATCCGAGACGATTTCATTCTCTGACATTGACTGAGAGAGTCCATCTTCTCACAAGAGATTCCTGATTAAATCACTTGGTTACTATTCATCCCAACATCTGGTAGGGTTTTACTATTCCCTTTAATTTAAAAGAAAAAAAATCTACTTTTTTTTTTCAAATTGTTACAACGTTCTTCTGATGTATTATTTTGCTTTAAAACAATGACCCATAGCTTCATGTTTTCATATCAAAAATTTTTTTTATCCAATAAAAATCTAACAAAAATTCAAAACAAATCCAACAAACATTTTGATTTTGGTCAGCTTCTCATGGCCCCAGGTAGCAAGTGAGGGTGGCAATGGGAAAGGTATGATAGCTAGGAATCAGGGGGAAATCCATAGCTTTTCTTATGGCTTGCCCAAGACTCACCAATTGGAAGGAGTTTTAGCATTCTCTTCAGAAAATGCTGCTTTTCAGGTATAGGATTTCCCTGAATAATACGTGTTGGTGGTAGGATATCTCAGATGGTCTTACAAATTGATATGGCTTCTCTGTAAACACCAAGGTCAGGAAGATTTAGCCTCTTATACCTCAGCGCCTATAGCTCAACATACTCACGAGAAATAGTAGTGCGGATTTTCTATTAGCTACAGACATTTCAGGTCATGTTTCTGGAAACTACTTCGTTGTAAAGCTAGAAATTTGGGGCACCGAAAGCATAAGTTTCACAAAGGGTACCCCTGCCTTTTGATTACAAAACAAATAGCTTTCTAAGCCTCTTGTTGAGCAGAGGTTTATTTAGACACTATTTTCACCTCCAGAGAGGAGACAAAAGGAGGGAAGTAGCTGATAGAAAGGCTCTGGCTTTGATTATAGCATGCCCTTTGTACTTCCTAGATTGAGCCACAAGGAAAAATGATTTCTAAAAAGATATATAGCACTATATGCATGTAAGAAGTTAAGCTTCACTAAGCTGTGATTGATCTTTAGCATGTAATAATATTAGCTAGCATCTATCTAGTTTTTAAATTTTGCAAAAGAGCTTAACATATATTATTTCGTTTTATCCCTACAACAAATCTAAGAGCTAGAGCAATAAAGCAAATTCTATTGTTGTTGTTTTTCAGTTGATTTAGTCATGTCTAACTATTTTTGACCCTACTTGGAATTTTCTTAGTGAAGACGCTGGAATGGTTTGCCGTTTCTTTCTCCAGCTCATTTTGCAGATGGAGAAACCGAAAAAGACAGGGTTAAGTCATTTGCCCAGCGTCACAGGGTTAATAAGTGTCTGAGAGTGGATTTGAATAGAGGAAGGTGAAAATCTTCCTGACTTCTGACTAGGCACTCTATCCACTATATCACCTGCCTTCCCATTATTATCATTCCCATTTTACAAATTAATAAATTGAGTCAAAGAGAGGTTAAGTGACTTGAATAAGGTCACACCACTAGTAACTATCTGAAGCTGGACTTGAACTAAGGTGTTCCTGACTCTAGTTCCAGACCTCTGACCATTAAACAACCTGGATACCATGTTGACAGCCTATTTATGTTGTCATAGTCTCAATTTATATCAAATTTAGCATTTGGCCAAAGTATTTTAAGGAGATAAAGAATTTGTATATAAGGAACTTTAGGGACTATTTCAATCAAACATTTAGTAAGTCCATTTTTGGCAAGGTACTCTGGTAAGCTGCTGAGGATACAAAGATTAAAGAAAAAACTACTTCATCTTTCAGAGAAGTGTGAAATCAATAGGACCTAGAGGGATCAAAGGAGATTTTATGTAGAATATGGCTCTTGAACTGTATGTTGAAGGTTGGATGTGAATAGGCAAAGGAGAAGAAGAGTTCAGAGGGAGGAAGGGATGGGAGTTTTCTCCAGCTGCTTCTTCTCATTCCTCCAAAACACTATCAGAAGGAAATCAGGGTACACCCAGAAGGACCAATAATGTGGAAGCACCATCATAGCAGCTACTTTCCCCATTCTGGTTTCAATATAGGAGGTTTCCAATCCTTAATATCAATAAGTAGAAATTTGGGGGGAGTTTTATGGAAGACAAAAGCAACACACACAGGACAAGAGATAACAGCAAAAACATTTATACTCTCTGAAATGCATAGAATATATGTATAGTATTATTTAATACCAACATATTTTATCTTTTAACCATAAATATTTGTAATTTATTTTACTTTAAATACCCCATAAAGAAAAAAAAGAAAAAAGTCAGAATTCTATGAAGGGAAAGCCAAAGAATTTTATGCAGATTTTCCAGATTGTGGAGGTACCATGCCCCTAACTTTTGGCAATGTGAAAAGGATACCTGTATACTACTTCCATCTCATTCTACTCTTTATTCCCTGTCACACAAATTCACCACCTCTAGACATAAATCTATTCTTGTTCTAATCTCTCACCTCTGTTCTATCATTGCTAGCCACTCCAAGTTCTATCTGTCTCTTACTGTGCTCTTTGAACTTCCATTCCATTGCTAACAATCTTTTCATCATTAATTTCTTGTTCTTACATGCCTTCTATTGCTGACCCTAGATTCTACTCCAGAACTGCCCAGTGCTCAGTGTTTCTTTTCACATGTCCTATCTCCCTCATATTATAGGACTTGGAGGAAGTGATAGAAACTTTTGTTCTCCCAAACTATTTTCTCTGCCTATTTTACAACCACTTCTTTTAATTTCACAAAACCCAACTATGGCACCCTCTCTTAGTTGGCATCTGGTGACTTCAATACTTTCCAAATTTTCTTTTAAGACATTGACACTTGACTCAGTGTTTTTCTTTCCACCCCCATCTCTGACTTCAGATTTTTTCCAATATTTACATTGATAACTAAACATTGCCTTATTTTCTTGAATTTCTCATGCCCTACAACTGCCATTTTGACCTAGCCATTCCTCATTGTGGAAAAACTTTAGACTACCATCATTTAAACATGCCTTCCTTCTAAGACCTTGAATACTAAAATCAACTCTATAACATTAACTCCTGTTTTACATTATCTACTCCCTTGTTTCTCCCACAGCTATTCTTTGTCATCATTGTGATGTTCATTTCTTGATTTTCTCATTTTCTTAACTATCTTGATCTCACTTTTTTTGCAAACTTTTTTTTCTTTTGTTATACAGAATGAAAGAAACAAGTTATGCTTTGCTAAATAACATTTTACAATGCTAGATTTGATGATTCTCAGATATTGTTGGTCAGCTATTTTAATAAGTTTTTTCTTTCACCCTTAAATTACTTTGTCCTCTTGACCTCCCTATATTTCCATGCTATTAACTCTTCATTCTGGATAACTCCAACCACCCATTTGAAATTATGTTGAAAGTAGTCCTGAATCCATAAACAGTTTGCAAATAAATTTATGGTATTTGACTTCATTTGAGCCCTTATGATACTTTTGATTATTTTTTTCTTAATTGTAAAAACTGTAAAAATGACATATTTCTTCTTTCCTCAAGCCTAGGACACTACTGTCTCCTCCCTCATTCTTAGGAGATGATCTCACATTCTACTTAACTGAGAAGACTGAAGCAAACCAATATAAAATCTCTCCACTCTCCTCCTCTACTCCATTAACTGCCCTGACATCTTCACACATTTATCTCCATTCTCCCTTTCATCTCAGAGGAAGAGATAGTACTTCCCCTTTGCCAAGATTAAGCCTCTTGTCTATATTCTTGATCCATTCCCCTATGGTCTCTATTTGGACCTAGCCCTATCTATCATACATTGTCTCTGCCTCTTTGCATATCTCCCTCTGTCTCTGTTTCCATGTTTGTCTTTCTCCCATCTCATCTCCCTTCCTTTCCTATCTTCTCTCCCCCCTTTACCTTACGTCACAAACAACAAACATGATAATTATAAGCCATATTAAAAAAACCCTCCATTTTGACCTACTATTCCCTTTAATATGCCATTTTATTTTCTTAATTCATTTCATTGCCAAATTTCTAGAAGGCATAATTCATAATGCTCTTTCTTTATCCTTCCCTCTCCAATCACTGTTTTTATTCAGACTGTCTCCCCTCATCTGATATAGACTTTAACCTTCCCTTTCCCTTCTCCAAATATTGAACTTCTCTCTTTCTTCAAGATAAAACACAGGTGTCAACCCTCAATGAACCTATCAGCTCCTTTCATGGACTGTTTTGGCTGTATTCATAAATAGTTTTTATACTGACTCTAAGGCATACATAAAGTGGTTAGAATTCTGGGTCAATAGAGTGAGGAAGAACTGGGTTTAGATCCTGCCACAGAAACTTATTAGCAGTTCAACTTCAGGCAAATCACTTGACCTCTGTTTCTCGTTTCCTTATCTAGCAAATGAGGGGTTCAAACTTGGTCACGTCTATAGCCCCTTCCATCTCTAAATCTATGATCATGTGATTCTCAGAAGGGAGTCACTTGTGGGTCTTGAAAAATATTATTGACACATGTTTATAATATAACTGAGAGATTTTTCAATCATCCTCTATAGATACAGCAATACAACACTCCCAAGGTACCAGAAACTACCTAAACATCAGAGGGAAGGTTAGTTTTATGGAATGGCATTCACATTTCTTTTTCTATCACTATTTAAACACCTGATTTTTTCCCTTATTAAATAGAACTAGGTTCCACTCAAGTTTTTATCACAGTAAATACTACCGTATTAGGCAATGGGATTAAACTACAACCAGAATTCAAAAGTAGGTAGAATGAATTGTATTTTAGGTATTTTCTCAAAAAGGAACAGAAAGAGGGGGCTAAGAAAGAGAAGGGGGAAAGAAGAGTGGGAGGAGAGGCAAGGAAGAGGAAAAGGAGGGAGGACAAGGGAGGAGGAAGGAGAATAAGAGAACCAAAGAGCAGCAAAAGCCACAGAATGACCTAATGAACTGCTAGCATGTGAAATTGGGGGACTGGTTTTCTGGAGGTCATACTACCCATCATATAGAAACATATTCTTTATTACCTTTTGCTTTGTCATTGCACACTAAGAATGACAGAGCCTTGCACTTTGACTTCCAATTTAATATATATCTATATATCTGTATTTGTTGTAGATAGATGCAACTATATCTATATTTCTCTGTCTACAAGATATATAGAGATATAGATTAGATATAGATAGATGTTGTATAGCCCATTATATCACAAATTACATAATAGTAGGGTCTATTTTGCTCTTCTACATCTATCACTAGACCTTAGCACAGTGCTTTGCTTTTACTTTTTTTTTCATTAATTCACTCTTTTATTCATTGATCCATGCCATTCCCCTAAACTTCTATAGAATAAGGACACAACTCACTTTGAATGAGTTTTGTTAAACAAAGGAAAAGGATAACTCTAAGTTACTTGCAGAGTGGAGCAGTTTTAGATATATAGCCAGGCTGATTATAGCACAATCTTTCCCCAAAATTTCAAATTAAAACAAAAATTTAAGCAGAAGCCCAAACAAAATACTGCAACACTCTCACTCAAAAAGGGACCAGGGACTCCTGCTATTTTAATAGTATTTCCAAAATTGTTTCAATTCCTAACCAATCCTCTTCTTAAACTAGCATGAGTGCAGGATGACCTCACACTCGCAATCAAAGAAATACTGACAATGTCACTGCTCCAGGATCTTCCCTATCTATTACCCAGAGCACTACCTATGCCAAGTTTGCTTCTCTCCATTAGCCAAAGAACTTAGTAGGAGAGATGACTTTAACCACATGCCAGATTGAATTACTCCCCAATGGATTCTTGGCAACTGGACCCTTTCCCTCCTTCTTTCCAAATGGACTTAATGTAGTTGACACTTGTTCAAAAGGCCTCTACCCTCTGCTCTATAATAAATGACCAATTACCTAATCTGAGGTAATACAGGGCCCTATCAAGGCTAATGAAGACGTGGTGGCCGAAATCCTGTTTGCAATGCAGAGTCCCATTAGGGAAGATTAATCACCTTTTAACTCACATTTCTGCATTCTGGCTCCAAGCAGTGGGAAAGACTAGGGAAGCATCTATCACATTATCCAGCAGGCACACATCACTGCTCTGACCAATCCATCAAGAAAGTCCCTCACCAATAGCAGCAGGGGAGGGTCCAAAACAAAATCAGATGTGGCTTTCCAGTATAGGAAGACAATATGGAGTCTAAGAAATGGGATGGAGGATTGTAGAGTGATTACATGGCCTTGATGTTATGAAAATATAATTTTTTTTCCTGATAAATGCAAGTCTCTCTGACTTTCATAACATCTAGATTATACCACTGTTCAGCAATATAAAGAATCTGTTAAACAGCTATTTGTGGAGATACTTAAAGTATCTAGCTAGGAAAAGGCAACCTCTAGAAAAGGAACAATATGGATGACATTATAGTAATATTTTTAAGAACTCTGAAAAACACAGATTCATACCAAAGTGTTCAAATAAATTTGCATCTTTATTTCTAGATGGCATAGATCTAAATAGGCAAAAATCATTTAAATCAGTTATGAAAAATCTATTTACCATTCTCATCCAAGAGTGATTTTTAACCTTTTTATTTTTTCTTTCATGGACCCTCTTATCAATCTGGCAAAATCAATAGATTCTTTCTCAGAATGATGTTTTTTCAGTTGAAGAAAATAATAAATTTTAGTTAGAGGTTAGTGACAATAAAAGTTCAT
Source organism: Monodelphis domestica (assembly GCF_027887165.1). Classification (NCBI taxonomy): domain Eukaryota; kingdom Metazoa; phylum Chordata; class Mammalia; order Didelphimorphia; family Didelphidae; genus Monodelphis; species Monodelphis domestica. The sequence continues at coordinate 250,364,060 of NC_077227.1, forward strand.
TTTTTTCACATTCAAATGCATTGATCTGCTTAAATGAAGATGTAGATTAAAAAACTTCAGTGAAAGAAATAGAGAATTAGTGTTAGAGGCAATCTTGGAAATCATCTAATGCAAAGGAGAACTGGGTGAGTGGAAAGGTAATGGTACCCTCAACAGCAATCAGTTTGGAAGACTGGTAGATTCAAGGGGGTAGAGGGAGACAATGCCAAGACTGCAATTGCAGATGATGACTCACTCACTTATGACCACTCATTCTGTGGAATGAATCACAGCCCTGAATTTGGAGAACACTGATCTTGTCCAATCCTCTCATTTTAATGATGAGTTCACTTAATCAAAGGGATGTATAGAGACTTGCCTAAGGTCACACAGGGCAGTAAAAACTAAGAAGTGGGACTTGAACTCTATTTTGATTTAACTATTTGCCTCAGTTTCCTCATCTGTAAAATGAGCTGGAGAAGGAAATGGCAAAACACTCTAGTATCTTTGTCAAAAAAATCCCAAATGACATCATGAAATCAGACATGACTAAAATGACTGAGCTACAACAACTTCTGACTACAGTAATATTCTATATGGCATATTTTAACATGATGCCTCTCTGAACTTCTCATTCTCCTTGGTGTAGGGGTTATATAATGAAGAAAGAATCCCTACCCTGTGCCATGCCCAGGGAGTAAAAAAGCTGATGTAGAACTGCCCTGATAATCCTTCTGCAAAAGTGAGGAGAAAGGGAGGGAGGATGCACATGTCACGTGGGGAGAAAACTGGAAATTTCGCAAAGTACCTAAGGGAGCAACATATCCAAGTTATCACAAGAAGTTAAGCATCTCCCTCTAGAAGAATTAATCTCTGTCAACAGAACTTGGCCTATTCATATGATCTACCACTATAATATTTAACTTCTGCAATGAAAACAAGTACAGTAGGAATCCTAAAAAAGTTAGGTTTCTGCAGGGTCTAATCCATCAATCTGACAAGATAATGTTCCAACTTTAATCTCAAAAGCACTCTTCTTCATAAGAAGCACAAGTCACTGTTCCTGGAAGAGTTGGCACTTTCAAAAGGACTCATCTTTGAAATTCATGGAAGAGACATTTGTTTTGGAATAGGAGGCTTCACAATTATTGCTCAGAAATAACATATTCATTCAAAAGTGGAAACTCATGTTGGGAAGGGAAAAAGGCTAGCCATTAATATTCTCATATGCAGGCTGTCCAATCTTTAATCACTGGGAATCAGTTGCTAAAAATACCATGACCTTGTTGGTCAAGATGGAAAAAAAAGATCACTTACAAAAAGTAGTGACAAAAATTCACTCAGCGATAGTATAGTTAGGTGGCTTTGGAACTCATTGAACAACTGAACCTGAAGCAAAGTGATTAATAGATCAGTGTCAGATTGGAAAGAAGTTTTTAGTAGAATGCTCTAATGTTATATCTTTAGTCCTCCTCTGTTCAACAGTTTAATCACTGTCTTGGATAAAAGCATAGATCACAGGCTAATCCAAATTACAGATGACATGAAATTTTGAGGGAAAGATAATGAACTGGCTAACAGAACTAACTTCCCAAAAAAGGATCTCAATATGCCAGAACAATGGATTAAATCCAATTAGCAATATGATAAATGGTCATATCAATGCATTGTTGGTGGAGCTGTGAATTGGTCTAAATCTCTTTCTGGAAAACAATCCAGAGTTATGTGAAGAAAGTGACTAAAAGTTAGACACCCTTTGATCTAGAAATTCTATTGCTAGGCATATATTCTAAGGAAGTCAATGATAATTTTAAAAATAAATATATTTATATCAACACTGATGTGATAACAAAAAATAGAAACAAAGATGTGTATTGACTGGAATAGCTAAAGGAACTTTGGTATGTGTATTATGAGTGTGCTTTTAGAAACAATGAATATGATAAATATATAAAAGCATAGAAACACCTATGTGAACTAACAAATTTAAGTAAAATAAAAAAGCCACATGTATAACTATGAAATAATCATAATAATGATACACAACAATGTAATCATACTAACCACAACAAAACAATTTTAAATTGAATATTGAACAACATTAATGACTAAATTTGGTCCCAAAGAAAAGCCATGAAACATGACAAGACACTCTGTGAACACTACACATAACATCAGAAATTCAGTTGATTGTTTTTGCTGAACTTTTAAAAAAATTTTATTTTAAGAATCTGGGAGATAATGGTGATAGGAATAAAGCAAGAAATAGTGTGAAAACAAGTATATCACTAAATATTTTTAAAGAAAAAAATAGATTAAGCAAGAAGATATGAAAGATCATATTAAGATGCTCATAGTAGAAGTAGAAAAAGGGGAGGGATGTAATCGATATAATATGCACTGACTAGCAACAGACATTTATTCCACACAGATAAACATTTCTGTCAGAGATGAAGGACATCGAGTTTAGCATTTGTGTAATTTAACATAGAGATGGGTCTGATTTTTTTTTGACCTGAATTCATGGCATAAGTCAATTGATCTCTTAATGATTTATGGCTTTGGGAAGTAACAAAGGTCTCTTTAGGCTTTTGCTTAAATTTAAGCTTATTCCTATCTTCTGATATGACTTCCTTTCTACCATCCTCCTGAAATTGTTACTAAGGAACTCTAAATTGCCAAAATCAATGACCTCTGATTAGGTCTCATTCATTTTGGCCTTCCTACATCATTTGACATTGTTGACCATCATCCTTCTGAATACCATTTCCTTCCTTGGCTTCTGTGACATTACTGCTTCATGGGTTTTATCCTACCTCCCTGCCCAATCCTTCTTGGTCTGCTTATATCATCCCTTTTCCTCTTTCTAGCCCCATATAGTCATTTCCTGTAGCTTTGTTCTTGATTTCTTTTTCTTGCTTCATACACTTTCCCTAGAAAATATCATACATTCCAAATGGCATCCACTATTACCCTTATACAGATAACTCCTAAATCTATTCTTGACTTCCTTTATTCATTCATTCATTTTATTCTTCCTGAAATTAATTAAGAATATTTTTCCATAGCTACATGATTCATGTTCTTTCCCTCCACTCTTCCCTTCCCCCTCCCTGAGCTGATGAGCAATTCTACTGTATTACACATGTATCATTGTTCAAAACCTATTTCCATACTATTAATATTTTCAATGGAATGATGATTTAAATTGGCTTCCTTTAATTTCAATTCTTTATCTATGGCTGATGTAAAAATAAAATAAAAAAATAATGATGAGCTACCAAAAATAAATTATTTAGATGGAAAAACTGTTCCAATATAGGTTCAAAACTGTTCAGATGCTTTTGATAGATGTAATCAAAAGTATCTTCAGTGATGAAGTGAAGCTCAAATGTGAACTTCCCTTCAGGGCCAGGTGCAAGGATGCTAAACAGACATCATAAAAATAAAATGTTTACTGAAATATATAAGGATAAATAAAGGATTTCTACTTTTAAGGGATTCTAAATCCACCCAAATAAACTACCAGGTTCCACAAGCAACCACTTATCCTGTGTTTCACAGGCTACACAATCCTCCCTGATATGACTAATCCAAATTTATACTATCTAAATAAAAACTACTGCTATTATCCTTATAAATCTTAACTTCGCCTTCAAATTATAAAATAGCAAAGGCTAGCTGGTTTGAGTCTCAACAAGAATCCAGTTAGAACTCTGAGTCTAAATAGATTCAGAGTCCAAACTAAAGACCAGGTTTTTTATTTGGTCTTCTCAGCATTAAACAATCTATAAAAACCACAATAGATATTCAATAGTGTTTCCCAAATTGGGAAAGGAAAACACTGAGCTCCTTCAGATCTTTCCTGTCAGACAGAGAGAGAGGCAAAGATGTTACCTCCTCCAGCCCTGAGAGTCTCTGAAAGTGTCTCTGCCAACTGCCAGAGAGAGTAATTGACATAGAAAAAAGGTTATAACTGTCACATCTGAAATTAACATGCTCTCTCAGCTCTGCTTCAAACTCCAGTTCTTTTCTCAAGCAGCCACTTTACTTCTTATCCCTAAACTAATAAAACAATACTTATTTTCTAAAATCATCCTTAGACTGACCATCTTCGATTTAGAAATCTTGTTGAAGCTTCACATTGATTACATCCAAAATATAATCTCTTCATTCAATAAGCTTCTAGTAAATGTCCATTATATATAGGGCACTTGTACAAAGACAAAAAAAAAGATATTTTGTTCAGTGATTGTTTTAAACCCTTACCTTCCGTCTTTGGTTCCAAGGCAGAAGAGTGGTAAGGGTAGGCAATGGGGGTGTTATGTGACTTGCCCAGGGTCTCACAGCTGGGAAGTGTCTGAGGCTGGATTTGAACCTAGGACCTCCTGTCTCTAGGCCTGGCTCTCAATTCACTAAGCTACCCAGCTGCCCCTTGTTTAGTAATTTTTAATCATGTCCAACTCTCTGTGATCTCAGCTGGGATTTTCTTGCCAAAGATATTAGAGGGGTTCCCATTTCCTTCTCTAGACCATTTTAGAGATCAGGAAACTGAGACAAACAGGAAGAAATGACTTGTCCAGTGTCATGCAACTAGTATCAGAAACCAGGTTTGACAGGAAGATGAGTGGCAATCTATCCACATTCTCATTATCCTTCTGCCTCAATTCCCCATCAGAATTTTTCATCTCCTCCAACCCCAGTTCTATTGATAGCACCACCATTATACCAGTTTCTCAAGTCCACCTTCCCTTGCCATTCTATCTCTCATATTTGACCAGTTTCCAAATATTGTCAATTCTAGTTCTATAATTTCTTTCCTATTAATCCCTTCATTTCCATTTCCACCTTCATTGCTACCATAAGGCCTTCATCACTTGTGTCATTATTACTGTCTTCAAAACACATTTCTCTTTCAAGAATCCTTTCTTTTCAACTCATTTTGCCAAAATAATCTTATTCTAATACCTTGATTTGCTTTAATAATTTCCCTGCTCAGATGCATTTGGCTCTCTATTTTTTACCAAATCAAATACAAGTTCAATATTCTGGCATTCAAGTTTCTCTACAGTTTAGTCCCAACTTTCCTAAGTACTATTCTTCAGTCTTACCCTGTGCTCTTGAATATACAATTTTACATATATTACCTCCCAATCATGATATAGTTTTGATCTATTTCTCTCATTATCCAACCCTTCATCCTTCTCCACCAAACCAATCTCTTCTCTATTGAAATTAGGAGCCACCATCTCCACGATGATTCCTCTGTTCCTTGACATAGGGGAAATGATTCCTCTTTCCTCAAAATTTTTCAAGTCACATATTAATTTATATTTCTCCTGTCTACCTGATTCTATTCTAATTTGTGCTTAAAAATATTTTATTTATTCAACCTACAGCAGCAATCCTATCATTTTCTTACATTGAATTTTCCACAACAAGAGGAAGGAAGGAAGGAAGGAAGGAAGGAAGGAAGGAAGGAAGGAAGGAAGGAAGGAAGGAAGGAAGGAAGGAAGGAAGGAAGGAAGGAAGGAAGGAAGGAAGGAAGGAAGGAAGGAAGGAAGGAAGGAAGGAAGGAAGGAAGGAAGGAAGGAAGGAAGGAAGGAAGGAAGGAAGGAAGGAAGGAAGGAAGGAAGGAAGGAAGGAAGGAAGGAAGGAAGGAAGGAAGGAAGGAAGGAAGGAAGGAAGGAAGGAAGGAAGGAAGGAAGGAGATAAGCATTTATTGAACACCTAACATGTGCCAGGATGTCTACTAAGGACTTTTATGCATATTATTTCATTTCAAACTGACAACAAACTATAGAAGGAAGTTGCTAATATTATGCTTATTTTATAGTTAAGAAAACTAAGGCATACAGGTATTAAGCAATTTGCTCAGGTCACATACCTAGTAAATATCTATGGCTAGATTTGAATTCAGTTCTTTCTGACTCAAGGGTCAGTTCTCTACCTATCATGCCATCTAGCTGCATATAAATGCAATGCTTTTGGTTGAATTTATTTGAACTGAATGGGATAAGATGGAATTTTAGAATTACAGGTTTATGTGCAAAATTAATTGCAACCACAAAATGAAGGAATATTGGGTTTTTTTCCCTTAAAAAGTTTGGCTCATTATTTTTCATATTTTCAAACATGTTTTTCAATAATATGATTGTACTTCTTTTTATGTAAATTTACTTTTTTCAATTAAGAATATTTTTCTTCTTCCTATCTTTGCTGATCCCAAATGAAAAGGAAAAAAAAGGAAAAGCAAAATCTTCCTAAGAAATATGTACAGTGATGTAAAATAAATTCTAGTATTGTCCACTATTTATCTTTTCCTGAAAGTAGTAGTAGCCTATTGTTTCTTCTATGTAGATTTCATAACATAGTTTGTTCATTGAATGATGCATAGGATTTGGGTATAAAGACTGAATCTGTTATTTCACTTGTATAGGGAACTTCCTTGTACTAAAATTCCTTATATCAGTGTTGTCTAGCCCCTTCTCTGAAATATGTAATCTTTCCTAGAGAGTTTCCTAGAGCATTGAAAGTTTAAGTGACTAACCACACAGCTAATATATGGATTAGAAGCATAGGATTTATTTATTTAACCTTCAAGAAACATGCTTGGATTCTCTCTCTCTCTCTCTCTCTCTCTCTCTCTCTCTCTCTCTCTCTCTCTCTCTCTCTCTCCCCCTCTTTTCTTTCCTCTTATCTTTTCTAGTAGGAAATATCAAAATAGCAAAAACAAAACAAAACAAAAATGTACCTCCGGCTATACAATCTGTTATCATCAGAGGATCTGATCCAACTTGAGGTCATGGTCCAGACTGAAGTCATCTAACTTTGACCACATTTCTGATTAAGTATCACTCTGCCCTATGAGGACCAGGTATGTGTGGGAGTGGGAATAAAAAGATTTATAGGAGAGCAATCAGAATCAGACTTCCTCTTTTTCCCTACTCTGGGAGGTCCAAAGTGTCCCTTAATTTAATCACAGTTTTTACCAATCCCTCTCCAGAGGTGATCCTCAAAACTAGAAGTCAACTCCTAATGCACAACTGAGTATTACAATGAACCATCCAAGAGAAACCATGAAATTATGATTGTGATGGAGAGGGGATGCTGAAGCTGATAATTAGTCTTTATTCAGCACTTATGACTTACAAAACAAATTTAAACATATTATCTCATTTAATATTTACAACAACCCTGTAAAGTAGGTGTTATTATTATTATCCTCATTTTAGAGAAGAAAACAATCCATCAGGTTAAGTGAATTGCCCAGGGTTACGCAGTTAGCAAAATAGGAGACTAGGGACAAAAGAAGTTAAGGTACTTGTTTCTATTCACAGAGGTAGTACCTAAGAAGTGGCAGAACTGGAATTAGACTTTAAGTGTGTCTATTCACTGGTCTTCATTGACAATCAATTTTAAATAATTCTCTTCTTTTAAAAGCTATTTATTCTTCACAAGCTGGATATCTTAGCCTAGAATTCATTGAATGGTGAAGGAAGGGGCTTGAGAAATGCAAATTTGAGGGAGAAAGGAACTGTTAAAATAAGGGGAAACAGATGTGAACCAAGGGTGAGGCGAAATATTTTACTTGCTGTGTAATAATTTAAAGATTCAATCCCCAGTGAATAGAATACCTTCTGTTCTGATAGGGCCACCTGCTGTTTCACTGTGAGCTCCATCAGCTGGCAGATGCTGCACTCTGCAGGCTTCTTGTGAGCATCCCAAAAAGGAAGAAGAGGATGAAAGAAGAGACTGAATAGGGCTTAAGAAAAGTGGGGGAGACATTTTACTTGCAAAATCAACATGGGACAAGAGCAATCCTTAAGACTCAAAAAGAACTATAGTGCTCATCTTCTTCCTTCTATCTCTACTTGGAAATAGCTATCAGTCAACAAGGATTTATGAAGTACTACCCTTCTGCTACACCCTGGGAAATCAAAGAAAAAAGAAAACACAGTACCAACCTTCAAGGATGTTATCTTCTAAAGTGAGAGATAATATACACATTGTCATACACAATATGCATTCAAAGTAAATATAAAAGTGTATATATATATGTAAATATAAAAACATAACAGTAAAAATAAAAGGTGCTTTGGGGGCAGGGAGGGGACTAGGTGGTACTGGGAAGGATTGCCTGTAGAAGTCTGCACTTGACCTGCATCTTGAAGGTATCCAGAGATCTTAAACAAAGACAATGAAAAAGGGAAGTCAAAACAAGTGGGATAGTCAGTCAGTGCAAAGATACAGAGATGAGAGAGGTAGGCAAGAATGACTACACTACTCAGTGTGAAGAGGGGAGTGAAATATTAAGAAAAGTAGAAATACATAGATGCTAGTTTGTAAAGAATTTTAAATTCCAATCCAAAGAAGCCCTATTTGAGAGTAGAGATTTAGATAGTCAGTGGGGTTTATTGAGTAGATCTGGACATCAGATATTGATGATGATTTGAACTGTCTCGTTTTTTAGGCAAACAGAGTGGAATGACTTGTCACCAGGGTCGCCCAGATAGTGTCTGAAGTCAGATTTGAATTTAGGAAAATGAATCTTCCTGACTTCATGCTGGCATTCTATTTACCCACCATTTTGCTTACTGATATCAGTTGAGAGACCATTACAATAATCCATCAAAGAATTGATCAGGGCTCAAACTAGGGTTGTAGGCTGTGGGTCAGAGCTGAGGACTGACATCAACAAAAGTAAGATCTGAGCTTCTCTCACTACTGAAGAGTCATTTCTTAAAAACAAAATTAAAATGGGATTAATTTAGCCACCTATTTAAGGCAACAGTAAATTATGTGATTGAGGAGTAGCATAATGGAGAGTTGACCTTGGAATCAAGAAGGCCTGGGTTCTAGCTTTTACCTCAAGTACATACTAGATATTTGATCCTTTGAAACTGCTAAAACTCTCAGTATTCTAGACAAATCTCATGGTTGTTTGAGCTTTCCCTGACTGTACTCTACCACCTTGGCTCCACCTCTCTCTTGGCAAATCTCTAAGGATAGAAGCTGCATTGCAAGTGCCAGTCTACTTTGATTGGGGGATTTCCTCACTTCGAATTCTTGCTACCCGTGAATTCATAGTCTAGTCCAAGGAAAAAAGTGATAGACTCTCCAGAGTTAGTCAATATTTCAAGCAAAAAGAAAAGGCAATATGGGCAGAAGCTAATTTATTTAAGGGAAATGCTTTCCCACATAAAGTAAAGTAGATTATTATTATTTGACATTTATTTTAATTCCATATTGTTACTACTTGGGGCTGTGATAAGCTGGATATGGGTTGATCTACTTTGACCACTGCCACTCCATGAAACTGATATAAATCAAAAGAAAAGAAAACTACCACTAATAAGGAAAAAGAAAAAAGTTATTCAATATTACTAAAATTTCAAGAGTTAGTTTTGGCAAAAAGCCACTACATTCATGAAATGAATAGTTTATTTTTATTATTTTTTCTCCCTATCCCATCCCCCTCCAATAACCATCCAGCATATAGTATCTATACCACAGGATTAGGCACTTTATTCAAATAATACAGTCTCTAATGGTATTAATATCTGACTTACAAGGGGTGCATCTAAGCAGATACCACTCCCTCTAAATACTCCCTTGCCAGTAAGATCATGGGAACCAGGGAAGAAAACTTGATGATTACAGAGAATCATTAGAGAGGGAAATGCAGAAACTGGAAAAGAGAATTTAAGGAAACTAGTTCTAGGCCAGACCTAGGTTTGCCAAGGGAAGAGGTAGGAGACTGACACAGAACTATATCCCTTATCTATTACGAATTTTTTTTGTCACCTAGGTTGTCACATTGCTTCAAATTGTAAAACTAGATATTCTTTTGGATTAAAAAGCAGTAAATTCAAAAAATGCAAATACCTCTGGGAGAGTTAAGGAATTATTTTTAACAATTAGTTATATTAATAAAATTAGTAAAATCAGATTGCTTTCCTGCTCTGGAGAAAAAATTGATCTCATTTCAGTTTATTTAATCTTTCTGGCTAAGACAGAATCAGAACTATTATGAGAACAGGTGTTTAGATGATCCAGAGCAGGTAAGAAGATGTAGATATTAATAAATCATGGCACCCTTTAGGACCATATCCCATCTAGATGGAATGTTTTGAGCCTCTTGAGGGAGCAATGATGTATGGAATGGATTTTGCAGTCTTTTCAATTATTGTCCATTCTTGTCCATATTCTTCTACTGAATCTCCACCAAGGATTCTTACTTATAGGGTATTTTTCTAGGTCTTTTACACGTCACAGGCACCAGTGTAGCAGTAAAGCTGTCTCTTATTGCATTATCAGTCACCCACTCTTTTGATAATATATTTTCTTGGTGATAACCCTGATTATATTTCTTGTCCATAGATAGGTCTCATTAGAAAATCACTGCTAACAGCTTGCTGGTATACATCCTGCATTTTTCCATTTCTCTTTGAATTCTCTAAAGCTTTTAGTCTTTGGAGCCTGTGGCAAGAATTGCAGGCATCTAGTATTGCTGGGAGACTGTTAAAACAATGGGATTTTTGCAGGGGAGCATCTTGTGTTCATTAAAGGCCTTGTCCAATTTCTTAGATGCAATCCAACCAGCCCACTCTTTTCCTTCTATTCAATTTACTGTGTCTCTGCAGTGTCTGTCCCAGATTTACTTATTGATGTATTAAGCCAATGCTTGAACATTAAGAAGATGAAAAAAGGGGACGTGAGAGAACATTAAAAATAAAACCTGTATCTTCAACTTCACCTATTTAATTTTTTTCCCTGAATGTTATTCTGTCCTGGAGAGGAGTGAATTATTTCATTCTTCTTCATCCTAGAAATATAAGTTGCTATTTCTGTGGGAAAATATATTCCAAGTTCTAATAATGGACTTAAAAATTAACTCTAGAAATGTATCCCTATCTCTATCAAAGATTCCTATGGCAATGTCATCTCTGCATCTAACTTGTAAGTTCCTTGAAGGTAAGAAGTAGAAATTTTACTTTTGGGCCTTCTATGTCATTTCTAATAGCACTAAACAAAAAGGAAGTGATTAGTAAATATTTATAGGTATCATTTTCATGAAGAAATGGCAGCAATGTTGTCTTAGTTTCCATTCTCTTTTATCCCTATTATTTTTCAGTGTCAGTTCATTTTAAAACCAGTGCACTCTTGGTACCATTCTTCCCTTTTCTTTCTCTTTCTATTAATATTAACTGGAAAAAGAAAGCAATATGGTATATCCAAGACTTCTCAACATCTTTGAATTTAGTTCTAAATTACATACAATAAAACTGAACAAAATGTTGATTATCCAGTGTTAACTATGGTTTCTGGTACAGTCTAGGCACTCTAAGGAGAAAGAAAACTTAACAAATATACTAAAAAGATAATTGAAGTTCTAAATATTCTTTCCAACAGTGAATGAGTAAATACATGAAAAATACATGAAAGCTAAATATTTTCATTTCTTCAACAGAGAAGGGTTAGTAATTGCAAAAAAAAATATAAAGATATCCTTTTGTCATATGGATAGAAGCTGTGATGGTGCAATTCTACAGTGAACTAAATACATTTTTGTGATTATCTTAGTCCTTGGAATGTACCTATGACCCCTCCAAGCACAGTACCAAGAAAATGGCAGAGAAACAATATTAAAAAAAAAAAACCAAAACCAGATACTTTTGACTAGTTTTCAACCCACCCAGAGTCTGAAATGGACCTATGAAACCAAAGCACCACCTAGTGGGTAATAACAGGATGCAGTGTTGACTTCTTGATAGAGCAAACAGCTGCTGCCTTAGAACTCCACAGTCTTTCTGTCTGGTGGGTTTACAAATGTCTCACAAAATAAATGCCTAAACAAGTTCACTGCAGACATACAAAGAAAGAACAAACAACAACTCCTTTTATTATCTCTCAAGCCTGTTAACACAAACACTTGAGGCCTCTTCGTAAATAGAGATGGGTGGGTTGAAAACCATCTGGAGAAAATATTACTTGCCAAGTATCTTCTTATAGCAGTAAATTTCTCATTGGCTGAGATTTCTGGCCATCGATACCTTTACCTTCTATGGATATGAACCAATTCCCTTCTGAAAGGACAGTGTTACCACAAGTCAGTGTCCTTGTAGGAATAATTCTTAGTTCTTTCTTTAATATACTTTTATTCCATGGAAGCTGACTTGCTCTAAGATAAAAGGTGTCTCCCTGTTGATCATTTCATCACAGAACCTCAGGGTAGGAAATGCCCCTCAGAAGTTCATTAGCACAATATATACTTAAGTAGAAATCTCCATAACATCCCTAGCGATTATTCATCTGTTCTGCTTTTGAAGACCTCTAGAGATGAAAAACATCCTACTGCATGGGCAGCTAGCTCACTTCCATCCTGGGCAGTTCTACTTTGTATGAATATTTTCTTTTCCAAAAACCAAATTTGGCTTCTCTGCAATTTCAACTCACTCCCCTTCATTATGCCTGGCTAGGCTGAATATTTCTGAACCTCCTTCAACTAATGAGCTTTTCATATATTTAAATATATATAAAATATACATGTGTGTAATTTTAAAAATGTATTTATTCATTTAGAATATTTTCCCATGGTTACATGATTCATGTTCTCTCCCTTCTCTCTCCCCAAGAGGACAAGCGATATCACTGGGTTATCATGTATATAATTTTTTTAAGGATGAGCCTCAACAATCAAGTTTCAAAGTTGTTTTTTTTTTTCAGATTTCCTCTGAATACCCCTATTTCTTATGGAGAGTAATCACCTCAAGAAAATTACAACTCCCATCCAGGACACAGAAAGGAAGTCTTATAGTTTTAAATATAAAAAACATACTTATTTTGAGTTAGAAATGGATGTCAGGTCAGTACACTCAAATTCGTAGTCAGAAAGTTAAGGGCAATAGTCCATCTTTCTTATTCTTTTTTTTACCAATGACTCTAAGCAATTCATATTACTTACTAAAAATGGAGATAAAAATGAATTAATAATAATATTAAATAAATTAATATTAATTATATATATATAAATATATAAATAAATATATATATATATAAAATATAAATATATATATAAATAAAATTAATAATAATAAGGAAGTAGATCCCACCCAGAAGAGGTATAAGAATGGTTATTAGTCTTCCAGATTAACCCTACGTGAGACAAAGAATCTGATATCAGTGATGGTGCTGTGCTGAAGAAATGTTATTCTGTCTCTTTTCCTATTATTCATCACTGAAGATAGTTTAATAAACTTCTATATAAGTTATCAGCAGAACTCAAGGGTATTTGCCTGTTTGAAGTAGAGTCAAGAGGGATTCACTCTCCAGATGCATACAAAAATTTCAGAGAACACAAATATCTCGTAATCCAAGGTGGGGTGGGGGGTGGGGTCCTATGTGCATGTGTATGTATATGTTATATGGTTTTCTACCAACAGCAGCCTTTATTTAACTCCAAGGCAGAACATAAGGGAGAAATTATAGGCATTTATAACAAAGGGACAGGTGGTTGAACGAGTCACCTGTCTGAAGAAATGGGTCAGAAGACAGAGAGAAAGCAACAGAAATTAAAAAATAAAAAGATACCTTAAAAAACTAACAAAAAAATCCCCAAACACACTCTCTTGCTTATAAGATACATTTCAACCACAACAGCAAGTATGTGGGAAAGGACAGAATTTCACAAATGTCCCTGTTGGAGATAGCTGACATAAAATGCTACCATTTGATAATGATAGATGATCCTTGCTCTGTATTCTGTAATAGGAGTAACCAACCACCCCTACACAGCACCTCCCAAAGCACTTCTAGAGAAAGGAAGGGGCTCTCCTGCCCAGACCTGACAAGTAGATTTAATCATGCGTGTAAGTAAAAAGTGATTGCAGTTTAGTGCTGTTTCCTTCAAATCCCCATGTACCCGTTGCAAATGCCCTTTACTTGATTCTTGGAAACTAGACTGTCATTTATAGAACAAGATTTCTAAACATTTCCTGGGCAAAAGCACTTCTATTTACAAATTTGTTTTTGTTTTTGTTTTTTTCTGAAAAAGTCAGCTATTCTCAGAGTGTCTTTTTCTCCAGAATTTAACTACATACCTTTAAAATCCGATTTCCACAATGTATCTATATCTATCTAGAGCTATTTCTATACACACACATATATATATTTAATAGTTATATATGTGTATGGAGGGATGTTAAGTGAGGTTGTGCTGTGTATATTGCCACATCTTCTACTGGAGGTCAGGAAATCTATGCCCAGGTGAGAATCATTGCCAATTTCATTACTATACACTTATTATACTGTTCCAGATGTTAATTGAGGGGAAAATAACCTTCCTTAGAAATTAATACCAAATATGAAATCAGAATTCGATACTATTTACTGGAAAATAAAATATGTCTTAGTTACATCTGACATGTATGTGCATGTGCATATATGTATCAAAAGAATGCATTTGAATTTTGTGACAAAGAGTAGGAAAAATGAAAAATAATCTGTCCCCCAAGTGATCTGCCTGTGTTAGTTAGAAGATCGCGGGGGCCTGAAACTGAGTGTTGAGAGATGATTCTTGTTACAATCTCTACCCATCTCTAATTAATTTAAACTTGAATGAGAAATTGTTGAGAATCACTGTGGTCAGTTGAACCAAAAAAAAATTGTGGAATTCATTCTTTTCCCTAATTTTTTCTTTTGGGTGAAGACAAGGAAGATGTTATACTTATTGATAAGCTTGGAAGAATTTTAAGGTTTGCTTTTTAAACAGCATATGAAATTATTTTTAAGCTTTAAAAATATCAAATTATTCATCATAATGTTTTTATGAATAAAAATTTTATCCCCAGTCAGAAGAGGAATGAAATAATGTAGCAATTCCTAACTCATAATATACTTAATTAATAGGATGAAATAAGAAATCAATTTCCAAAAATCAGAAATGAGGCACAGTTTTACAGACAGGAAGCAGTGAATGGGTTGTGATCTCTCTCGCTGAAAAGAATATTCACACTGAAGAAACTACAGAGTTGAATATCTGAGTACCATGCATTGGAGAATACAAACAAGATTTGGTTAGCATGATAGATGAATTTCAATCTTGTCTTTCTTTGTGCTTCTTTCTGTCTGTCTTTGTCTCTGACTCTGTCTCTCACTTTGTTTCTCTCTCTGTCTTTCTCTTTGTCTCTCTCTAATTCTGTCTCTGTCTCCATCTGTCTCTCCCTCTGTCTATCTGTCTCAATCTCTCTCTGACTCTTTCTCTGTCTTTGTCTTTGTATTTCTGTGCTTCTGTCTGTCTGTCCCTGCCTGTCAGTCTCTGTCTCTTTCTCTGATTCTCTCTTTGTCTCTGTCTCTCTAACTCTCTCTGAATCTTTCTGTCTCTATCTCTGCCTCTGTCTCTCTGTCACTATCTCTCTAGTCTCTCTGACTCTCCCTGTGTCTGTCTCTGTCTCTGTCTCTCTGTCTCTGTCTGTCTCCCTTTCTCTGTGTGTCTGTCTGCCTGTCTCTCTTTTTCCTAAACCAGTGATCTGACCACATTTTAGTCTCTATCTTTCTTTCCCTGTCAGGATAGTGACTTGATGATATCTTGAATCTGATCTTTCTCTTTTCTTTTTCTTTCATTCTTGTCTTGGGACTTTGAATCAGTAGGCTATATGTGTCTGTTTTTGTCAAAAACACCCAATAGAGCTTACATTTTGGTGCAATGAAGTAAAGTCCCAAACATTCCACCCTAATTATATCTCTAGGAATATTCCCAATGAAGAGATCATGGAATCATTCTAATATTCAATTTGTCATTAATTTTATAATGAAATTTTAGAAATAATTGTTATAAATCTTTAATTTTGTTGATAATTTGTTTCAATGTATAAAAAGCCATTGAAATAGATTTACATGTTCATACTGAATCTGAAAGTTTCCCTAAAGTGCATGTGCTTGCTAATCCTCATTAAATATACTCTCTCAAGTAAAGTTGGGCCAGTTTTCCTGAAATTCAGCTCACCTCTATGCTCTACTGGCCACTCTCTTCAACAGTATATGGCTCTATTGGGAGTTGCTAGATGTAAAAAGGGAATTGAATTTGACTCAAATCCCTTCCAAGGGGCCATGGTCATAACACTTATTATTTCATCAAATCCTGGAAACCTAAAACTAAAGTGACCAACATAAAGTTCAAAAGAAATGGTTTTAAAGGAAATAAAAGGAAGTACTGTTTCCCCATAGGTTTTGAACTTAAAATATCCTATGATTTTCATTAGTATACAAATAATTTATATAATGGCCATTAAACTTACAAAATGTGTTATCTTCAAGAGGTAACAAGTTTAAAACCACTAATAGGCTGGTTTTTGCAGCTCCTTTTGTGGTGGCAAAGAATTGGAAACTCAGGGAATGTACATAAACTGGGGAATGACTGAATAAGTTGTGGTATTTGATTGAAATAGAATACAATTGAGTTATACAAAATGACAAGCAAGATAATTTCAGAAAAGCCTAGAAAGACTTTCATGAATTAATGCAAAATGAAATGAGCAGAACCAGGAAAACAATTAATACAGTAACAGCAATATTGTATAGTGATCAGTTATGAATGGCTTAGCTATTTTCAGCAATATAATGAACTAAGACAATTACAGAGGATTCATAATAAAAAATGCTACCCACTTCCAAGGAAAGTACTGATGAAATCCAAAGGCTTTTTAAATATATTACATATTTAAATAAAAATATATTCACTTTATTTTCTTCATAAGTTTTTTGCCTTCTTCTTCTACAACATTACCAATATGGAAATATGTTTCTCATGATCACACTAATATAACCAAGGTTATATTACTTACTGTCTCAGGGAGGGGGGAAGGAAGGGAGAAAAGGATGGAATCTGAAACTCAATATTTTAGTAAACAAATATTTAAAATTATTACATGAAATTAGAAAAAAATGTTATTAAAATATAAATAGGTACAAGAAGGATAGTGTGCGGTATTTTAATTAAGAGAAAATGAAAATAATTGGGGATATTATCATCCCTAATCTTCTGAGAATAAATTCATGGGAAATAGTCATATATTTCCACTGCACCCTCTTGAAATCACTGTGAAAAACAGAAGCTGTAGCTAGATGCAATAGTCTGGTCTAGTAGAGCATAAATAAATAAAATAAAATAAATAAAAAGTAGGTTATCACAAGAATAATTGAAAGATTAAGTAATAGGTTTTAGAAGTTGTTGATTGAGATTATTTTGAAACAGTCAAGAAAAAAAGAAAAAGGAATTATGGTTTCATCAGAATGCAGGCTATTATTCTCTTACAGAGGAAAGATTAGTGAAATATTTTCCCAATTTTTCTAACAATAACACTAAAAAAATTTTACAGCATATATGAGTTTTTTTCAGTGTCACCCTTACTCAATCATCCTTCTATACATATATAAGCATATACATGCACATACATACATATAAATATGCATAAAAACAGATGGATACACACATACACAAATGCATTCATGTGCATGTGAATATGCATGTACACACACAGACACACACACACACACACACACACACACACACTGACCATTTTCCCTACACTTTTCATTCTGGTTAATTCTACCTTCACTTTTCTCTCCCTTTCTCTCAGTCCCAAACATGTCTTCATTGTAACATATAATGCTCTTCCTCAGTCTCTCCTTCTGACATTTTTGACCCTAGAAAGTCCTGTATTTTTGTGACTTTTTCACCCTAGAACATTTTTCTGTTTCAGTAATCTCTTTCTCCCATTGTAAATTGTTCCTAGAAACTCTTCTTGGTGTATTATTCCCAGTTCTGCTTCTTCTTTTTTAGTTTATAAACTAAATAAAAAGGAGAGAGATAATTCTCAAATGAGACTCTTCTTATATTATAGTAGAAGGAATATCTAACACAGTCCCCTGCCATGTGAACTGAAATAGATCTTTTCCTTTAAAGGGGTTAAAACTACCTTTGGACCTTAATTGGCTCAGGGGATTGAAGGAGCCTTCCTGATGCTTGACCTTTGGAACATGATGAGCATCTTAGAGGCAGGGGAACTGTTCAGTTGAATAAAGTTTGCATCCTCAATGAATATCCTTGTAGGATATCTTTCTCTGGTGAAATAAATCTCAAAAAGATGGAACATGAATCCTTTCTTTCTGTTAAATGTCAGACCTAAACAGGGGACTGACCTGAAACGCATATAAACTTGTCTTGCCTAAAGTGGATGATCCTTTAACTTATTGCACATAACACCTAGCTGGAATCTCGAGGACCTATTCCATATACAAAGTATTCTTAGAATGAATGCTTGACTTGCAAGAAAATGATAAAGGCTTTCAGGAGCTACCCTACCCCCAGACTTTCTCTGAAACATATCCAGTAGTCAGACATCATCCATCCATCCATCTGTATGATCTGCCTCACAGGTAGCAAACAGCTCACTGTGATTTACCCCTTGGGGCTGATTATCTAAATAACTGTGGTTAAATTTTTTGTCTAATCCCCCAGTGTTCAACAGCTGGACCTATTATATAAGACTCTCGGGCATGTGATGTTTCAGAGTTTCAGATCAACATTCAGCTAAACTCTACTGGAGATCTATATTCAGACACCTTCCAAATGACAGGCAATAATTAGCATATTAGACAGCTCTGGTAATGAACAAGAAGAATCTTCCCCATGGTGCTCTGTTTTGTTTCTCTCAATGTTTTTCCTCTTTTGAAAGTAACATTTCAAAAAGTGGTCAAAAGGCTAACTATGCACTTTATTCTATCTGGCTCAATGCTAAAAGAAAAACAAAAACAAAACAAAACAGGACCATAAGAAGGGGGGGTATGTTTAAGTCATATCCTCATATTCATAATAGCTCTGGAGTTGATGATGAAACTAAACTCAGTAGAATTTAATCTAAATAGTCTTTGGTGATGTTGAAATGATATTAATTTGCTATCTTGCAGCTGCTCCAAAAATAAAACCATAAATTCAATTAATTTAAGGCTAGTTAGCTAGTCTTTTAGGTAGCAGTGATGGCAAGTTGTGACTACAAAGTTGTTTCTGTAGGCTTTCAGTTTTACACATGGCAAATGACTGAAATTTACCAATAGTTTTTCTGCATTGAAATCATTGGAACCATTTGAGTCTGAAAATAGCTAATTTAATTTTGGGCATTCAGAATACGAGATAGCAATAACACTTGCCCTGTAGGTAGTCAGAAATACTAGACTATAACATAGGTCAAAAGGAATGGTGAGATTCCACAGACCTCATATTTTCTCTTTCTACTGCATTTTCATGGAGGTTTCTCGATCTATTACTATGTATAGTTTTTAAAAATTCTATACTTAACCAAAATCTCTGAAAAAAAAGAGAAAAAGAAAATTTCTATATTCAAAGTAGAATGGAAACTTGAGTCTCTATTATATGTAGTTTAATTTTAAAAATAGGTAATAATTCAACCTGTTACTTTCAAAACTATCCTGATTGCCTGTGCTTCTTTCTGATCTTCTGTTCTTAAGATAAATGTTAAATAATATTTTAGTAAACTTCTTTCTTTTCTTCTTGCTTTGGCAATCTTTACCCTTTTCTTCCAAATTTTCTCCCCAAATTAAAAAAATTAACACTTGTTACAAATAAGCATAACCAAGCAAAATAAATTCACACATTTGCCACATTTCTAGATTTTCTTCAGTATAAAGAGAAAAGAACAATAGATGAGGCTTTGAAATAGTAACAGTTTTATACTACTACTAGAAGACAGTGTGGCACATTGCCAAACTTGAGTCAGAGCATATAAATTCAAATTTTAGTTCTTCCACTTGATACCTGTGTGATAAACCACATAATTTCTCAGGACTTCAGTTTTCTCATCTGTAAAATGAGAGAATGAAACCGACTGCTCTGTAAGGTTCTTTCTAGCCTTAAGTCTACGATTTTTAAGTTTCTTTCTTTCTTTTTTTTTAAAATACACTTACCTTCCATTTTGGAATCAATACTGTGTATTGGTTCCAAGGCAGAAGAGTGGTAAAGGCTAGGCAATGGAGGTGAAGTGACTTGCCCAGGGTCACAGAGCTAGGAAGTATCTGAGGTCAGATTTGAAACTAGGACTGTCTCTAGGTCTGACACTCAATCCACTGAGCCACCCAGCTGCCCCAGATTTTTAAGTTTCTTAATCTTAAATCAATTAAAAAAAAGAGGTGCCATTAGTGGATAGAGTCATGAAGACTTGAGTTCACATCTGATCTCAGACAAGTCATTTAACACTTTTGTCTCAGTTTCCCCATATGTAAAATGAGCTAGAGAAGGGAACTGCAAACCATTCCAGTGTCTTTGCCAAGAAAACCCCAAATGTGGTCATGAAGAGTTAGACAGGATTGAACAAGAAGAACTCTAGTCATACATTAATAACTCCCCTCTAGCAAGTGGTTCCCTTCCAAACCAGTCTATTAGAATTGATAGCTGACTGACTTAGCTTTCAAAAAGGGGTGCCATCTACATTGATATTTTCATTCCCCCCTCTACTTAATTACCTTCAAAACTGAATAAAATCAGTGTCTAACATATGTCATAATTAGGACATGCTGTTTAAAAGGTTAACCCCATCTCCAGGTATCTCTAAGGAAATGAAATAAACCAAAAGCAAATTGTTACCCTACACTGGGAAATAGTCATACAATTCGGTTGTAGCTGGGTTTACTGGATTTACTATTACTTTTATACACATGGAAAATACACTGAATTAATCTGAAGGGAAGTTAAGAAAGTTAAATGTATAAATACATATGTATTCATTGTAGGAATTGAAATATTAAAAAAACTGATATAAAAAACAAATATTTTTCCTTTGAAAAACTCATGCCATTCTCCATCCCCACTGAATTTGTATTTCTGGTAGGTTGGGACTTTTTATTCTCAGCCTTGTGACAAAGGACAGGTGTGTACGAATACATGTGACTGATTATATGTCCCATTTTGAAGAGCCTTTTCCTTGTGCCAGGTCATGGATACAAGTTGTAATTAGGTTTTGTCTTCAGTGCCAGTGTGAGGTGACCATATGGGAACTGGTGGCAGGAAAAAATGAGAGATTATATTCTTTTAAAAGACATGAAAATGGTTCTTTTCTGCCAATACCCTTCTTCAGAGAAGAAAGATCAGCCACACTTATGACCCAGATGGACAGCTCACACCTCCTGCCAACTGACCTCCAATGCAGCTAACTGTTTGGTCTGGGGCCCAATCAGGCATGTCAGCTTTATGACTACAGAGCTGTACCTGCTTGCCAACTGATTTCCTGAAATGAAATCAAACCTCCTTAATTACAAAAACCTAGAACAAAAGAATTGAGAGGCAAAATTATTTTCAAGAGGACTTTAAAAGTAACTGTACAAATGGATAAATAGTATAATAGATAGGATGCTGAACATAAATTTTAAATTTAAATTCTACCTCAGAGGCTCTCTGTTTCTATGACACTGGTAAATCAGTGTTGTTGGAAATATCAAATGAGATAATATATGTAAAACACTTTGAAAAACTTAAGGAATTTTATATATATACATAATATATATTTGTTGGCTATAATTAATCTTAATAATAATAAAAAACTAAAGCATATGCCATTTTCTTTACCTGGAATGTTCTTTGATTTCAATTTTATGTATTTAACTTCATCTGCCCCTCAGTATGTAATTCAAATGCCATCTCCTCTATGAAGCTCAACCTGATCCCATCATCTTTCCCTCCTCTTAATTCTCATAGCTGTTTGTACTTTTCCTACAGAACTTGGGAGTTACTTAATGCAGTGGACAGAGGATCAGACATGGAGACAGCAAGACTTGAGTTCAAATCTGACCTCAGACACTTACTAGTTGGCTGACCCTAAATAAGTCACATTTTGCCTCAGTTTCCTCATCTGTAAAATGAGCTAGAGGAGGAAACAACAAGCACTTTAGTATATGTGCCAAGAAATCCCAAATGGAGCCACAGAGAGTAAAGACGTGACTAAAACGATGAACAACAAAAATAGTTGCTTCATTTCTTAAGATCACCAGATGTTGAGCTAGAAGGGAAATAGAAGCTAATTGATGGTTTAAGACACTTGTATATTTTATGTTCTATACTAGACCATAAGATCTTTGAGAACAGTGACCCCATTTTATTCATCTTTATATTCATTCTCAGTGCCCTAAACAATGCTTTGCCCACAGCAGATACTCAATAAACATTTGTCGAATAAGTAAAACAAATTTTTACTAAGGCAATAATAAAAATGTCTTAGTAAACTCTAATTCTGGATTTAATTTGATTCCAATGAGTACACAGTAGTATGGACAGGAAACAAGTTTTAAATTGTTCCATCATTTTCTACTCAACCTCCTGAGAATAATTTTGGAGAGAAACTCAAATTAGTTTACTAGTTCTTTAAGGTCATACAAAAGAAAAATCTGAAACAAACTACAAATTACATGGTTGTGGGTGTCTTATATGTCTCAGAATCTACAGCATCAAATGTTTTCTATTTCTTCAACCAAACCCATAGAAATATTTTTCATTTAAACTTCATTATCTTTATTAATTTTAGTGGTTTAAATCTCATTGTGTGAAGTAAGCCTCCATATCATCTTGTATGAGCATGGCACAGAGAAAAGAAACTGGAGACTTTGTTGAAGTGGTTATTTTCCATCACAACTTCAATGAACAAATAACGAAACTAACCCACTTAAAAACCATTAAGTATGTGGATGCAGCCTTATACAGATGATTCCTGTCAAAGAAGTATGAAGGAAAAAGATAAATAACAATAGAAAAATTTCCAATTTCACTCAGAGAGAGAAGAATTCATTTCTTGGACATATGTCTCCTCATTATAAGTCCCATATAGGGAAAAATGTTCACCTACTTGTCAAGAAGATGCCTTGCTCAGAGGGAAATTTCAGAACTATCAAAAATGGAATTCTGGGAGCTGGTGACTTCTGACATATCACAAATGTGAGCCTTATATCAGAAGTTGTGTTACTGTAGAACTCTGATATATAACCTCTAAATTTTTTTTGAGACATACCCTCTCTAATAAGTAGGTACCCAGGGAACATGTGGTCTAAGGTAACTAAACTTGACACATACGTCTGTACACCTGAAGGATTAATGAACATTTGGCCAATCTTGAAGGGAAAAATAAGTCAAGGAAGGTCACCTGAAGCCCAAATATTTGAAACACAAAAGGGATAATTCTGTTCACCTTGTTGATAGTTATGGTTGCACAGACCATATTTTATGCAAATGCAAAAGACATTTTTTAAAAAATTAGCAGTTAAAGGAGCCTTTTCTCTCCTAAAGACTGCATCAATGAGTCAATGCATAGCTCCTAGTACCTACCACAAGTCACTTTCTTCCTACCCCCCCCCAATATCTAAGGAAACTGAATGATCACTTTAATTCATTATCTTCAAATAGTAGCTCGAATTGCTGTATATAACATTGTCAGATTTCCCAATTCTTCTGGAAACTTCAGAATCAGCAATTGAATTAGTCCCTAGGTTTATCCCAAATTAACCCAATCCCAGTAAGATGCCTGGCTTGCTGAATGTTTTAGGCTTCCAAATTCAACCCAACCCTGCCTCTTATTCTGCCAAGGAACAAATTGGCTTCAGACTCATATTCCAAGGGTACAAGTAGGAAATTAAAGATAATGTTAAAGATTATAAAATGAAAACTGTAATAAAAAAGCAATAGGAATAAAATATTGCCCAAGGGTTCAGTGAGTTTTAATGGCTATGGGATAGTGACTCATTTTGACGGAAGCATTTCACAATTGGCAGCAATATTTTAAACCATAAGCCACATGAATATGGCATATTGCCCTTACTTCAGAGAAGTCAATATGTTTAAAGTACAAATATACTTAGAGATCCACAAGAGATCCCTTCACAAAGACTGCTCAAACTCTCTAGACATGTTATTCAATCCATATGATATTTGTGTAAGGGAAATATTATATTGAGAAGAAAAGAAACCGAGGAAGAGAAATGAGCTACCCAAAACTGAATACCAAGACCTTAACTTCCAAGATAACACTGAACTATCCAAAAAAATTCCTGTATATAGAGACCCTAATATATGTGATCATCCTTTCCTTCTCCTTCTCTTAATTTATATTTTGGAAGTTCAGAAATTATACAGCAGGATAATGAACATCAAAGGAACATTAAAAGAAATGGGAGAAGGCAGCTCCCTATTGGGGCATCTAAACAGTAAAATGATAGAGTGCCAGACCTAAAGTCAGGAAGACTCCTCAGATACTTACTAGCTCTGTGACCCTGGGCCAGTCACTTAACCAGTGTCATCATCTGGAAAATGATCTGGAGGAGGAAATGGCAAATCTCTTCAGTACTTTTGCCAAGAAAATCCCAAATGGGGTCTTGAAGAGTCAGACATGATAGAAACAACTGAACAACAAAAGCTATGCTATAGTGGCAAAGTGAAGAGAAAGCAGTGCACATAGACTCAAGAAGACTTAGGTTTGAATCCCACTTCTGATATTTCCTAGTTGGTTGAAAGTGGACAAGTCACAATACATCTATAAGCCTCAATTTCCTCATCTATAAAGTGGAAATAATAATGCTTATGTTACCTACCTTAGGAAAGCATTGTGAAGAACAAATGGGACAATGTATGCAAAGCCTTCTGCAATCCTAAGAAGTGCTCTATAAATGTCAGCCACCATGATTATTAATAACCCTATTTTCCAGGCCAAGATAAAACATTTCATGCATTCTTTGCCTTTGGGTATGAAAGTCTTTATAGGAAATGATCAAGACTACACTGAAGAAAGCAAAGAAACATATGACTAACACATGACTAGCAAAGCATATGCAAAAATTATTTCTTGTACTCCAATAATCTCAGTAGGTTATTAACATCACTATCAATAAGTAATCAGCCAGGAACATTATAAACAAATGGTCATAATTAAACATGAGCAATAAATATGTACAAATAAATCAAGCTGAAGATGGCTAAAAATGAAACTCAGGAGGTCACAAATTCCAACAACCCATAATAAACTCAGACAATGATAGGATCCCTAGTGGGAGTAACTATTCATCTAAAACCACAGCTCCAACTGTTATTACATGTTTCTAGTGACTAATACCTGTATGGGGGTGGGAGGAGATCAGATCTTTGATTGGCATCTGGTAGTGATGGCAACCCTTTTAAAGATTGAGTGTCCAAACTGCAACCTTCACAGGGCATGTAAGCCCCACACCTTACTGCAGACAGGGGAAGGAGGAAGTGCTCCTATTGGGCTGCTGGACAGAGGGGCAGGTCATGTGAGAAACATCCTCAGGCATGCCTGGAGAGAGGGAAGGGAGCAGCCCCCTCCAGCATTTGTGCCACAGGTTTACCAACACAGGTATATGGGAAGATAATTGACCTGTTCAAAGAAAAATGACCTTTATTCTAGAAGTGACAAAACAGAAATAGCTAACAGGGTGTTCATAATTAAGATAATTAAGGAGATATGGGGGAGGGGACTAGCCCTTGAAGAATTCAAAGCACCTGGCTCAGATGAACCATATTCTTGGGTCTTGAAAGATGTGGCAAATATGACTTCTGAGCAATGTTAAGTGATATCTGAAAGATGACAGGGAAATTATCACCTTATTGGAAAAAAGTAACTCTCCAAATTTTCAAAAAAGGAAAGAGAACAGAATCTCCAAACTATAAGACAGTGAAAATGATTTCAACCCTTTAGAAAATTCTGGAATATACCTCTTTAGACTAGCTGGCAAACATTTAGCAAGGGATTCATTGGTTACACAGAGCTAATAGATTAAATTATGGATGGCATGCTTATCAAATTTACAGATGAGATAAAGATAAGAAGGTAAGCTAATGTTATAGATGACATAGAAACCAAAAGAATCTTGATAAGCTAGAATATTTGTCTGAATCTAACGAAATGAAGTTCAGCAGTGATAAATACTTCTCTTTTAGATGAATTTTCTTCCCTTATTAGACTCCTCAAGAGTAAGGACTCTCTTTTGCCTTTCTTTGTATACCCAGAATTTAGCACAGTGTAGGCACAGTGTAGGTGCTTAATAAATATATATGAACTAAATGTAGTCTTTTAAAAAAACCAACTTTTTAAGTATAAAATAGTAGAGGCATAGATAGATATTAGTTTGTCTGAAAAAAAGCTCTCAAACTTTAGGAAAACATCAGCTTAATAAGAGTTAGTAGTATAATGTTAAAGCTAAAAATGCTAACAAAGGCAGTGCCTTGAAGCATATGAGCTTACTCTGAATACTTAAGCAACTCTTGACTTAGAAAGATGTCTTTGGTTACATAAACAGAATTAACTAGAGTTAATAAGTCTCTATGGTCTAGGAATACTTACACTTATGCCATTTCTAGAACCATAACCCTCCCCACAACAACAACAAACCCCACTCCTCCCTAAAAAAATAAAATCAAGAGAGTTTTCTCAAGCAGAGAGTCAGATATGAAATATTCCTGAAAAAAACTAATATAATAAAAAAAGAAGTCTCCCTTAGATATGGTGGAAAGGAGAAGAGGCTAGAGATGTCTTTTCTGCCTCTTTTCAAGCCACACACAGGGACAGCACCCTCCCTGCCATAAGTGGAGCCTTGCCATCCATGTGAGTCAACTCACACTCCTATTACTATACATATAGGTATAAACAAAATGAATATTAATAAGTATAAATACAAAATAGTTTGAGGGCAAAATATTTCACAGTTGTTGGAGGAAGGGAAGGGATAAGGAAAGCTTTTACACAAAAGGAAATGTTGAATTGGTGTCATTGAAGAAGATCCAAATTCTATGAGATGCAAGTGAAAAGTTGATTGATTACAAACATGAGTGTAATCAAAGGCACAGAGACAAGATGGGCGTGTTCTTTTTGAGAAACAGAGAGGTCATAGAATAGGAGGTGAGGGTGGTATTGCCCAACAGTGTTGGGAAAATATGTTGGGATCCAGTTATTCAGGGCTTTGATCCCAAACAGAAGAGCTTATATTTTACCCTAGAAGCCATAAGAAGCCACTAGAGTTTTTTGAGGAAGAGTATGACATGGTCACATTTATAGTTATAAGAAAGTACTTGAAAAACTGTGTGGAGAATAGACTGAAGGGAAGAGATCTGTATAAATTCTCTGTAGCTACATGTGTATAATAAGTGATATTCATGTATAGACATGCTTTGCTACATGCTTTTACACATGCTAAGGTACTTTTCCCTATTTTTCCTGAAGCCTGAATGGGGAATGTGGTTTAAACAGTTATGATCAATACTATACCCAACATTAAAAAATAAATAAATAAGCCTACGCAATAAATAAAAGGCAAAAGGCCGATCAATAATCAGCTGAGTGGCTTAACAGCCACTCCAGCAAAAGTGTTTGAAAAGGTGCTTCATACTCCACTGTCGGCTCTAACCACAGCTGTTCGTTATTGATCTGTTGCAAGCAAAGAGCATCTATTATTACCACCCCAGTGTCAGCCTGGCAATTTCTCAAATAAGTAGCCTGACCTGAACTGGCCACGAAACTACCACAAGCCCACAGCTGCAAGGAGGCTAAGGATCTGGATTCCACTGTTTCTTCCTAACCAACAAAAGCAAGGTGGCAGAAACCCAATCTTCATTGTAGGCCTAATAAGCCACAAACCAATCCTCACAGTCTTTTCAAGAGAACAGATAGCACAGGTAAGTCCAAAGCAAAATATTGTGTATCCAAATACAAAGGTTAAAAGATGAAAGCATTATGAAGTAGGCCTTAAAGCTACCACTTTAAAAAAAAGATGCTTAAAAATGATAAAGTACTCTGGATATGTAGAGCACAGCAAAGGCCCAAGAGCACAGAAAGGGAGAAAATTATTAGCAAAGTGCATGGCATGGCAATACAAACCTTGAATCAGGTCTCTCGTTTGCCCAACAACATAATGGCTTCTCATAATTTTGTCACAGGAAGACAAAAGAGAGAGTTCATAAATTATTGACTTAAAATGTAAATGAAATGAGGAATCAAGGTTTTTCAAAGAAGTGGTCAGATTTGGGGGAATCCCAAGCACAAGATTTAAAGGATACTGAGTTATTGGACAGCCCTAGAAAAGTGCATCTATGCAAAAAGGCTAGGATGGGAAACTCCACTTACATTTCAAATCCACAACCTCTCTATGACATATTAGAAATATCTTAAGCATATAAAGGCAAATGATTTTTATCAGAGTCACACTTGCTAAGAGGCAAAAGTGGGATATGAGGGTGGAAGGGACTAGAAATAGGAATTTTCATAGCATCAACTAAGAGCCGGGCCCTGTGTTAAACATTTTTAAAAACTATTATCTCATTTAATCCTCACAACAACTCTGAGAGGTAAGGTGCTGTTACTAGCCCTGTTTTATGGTTGAGAAAACTGAGGCAAACTGAAATTGAATTACTTGCCTAAGGTCACACATCTAGAAAGTGACTGGGGCAGGATTTGAACTTAGGTGTTTCTGACTCCAGGGTAATCTACTGAGCTTCAATCTGTCTCTGCACTTGGTGATATAGTACTCATCTTTCTAATCAAGTGGCCTTTTCCCATATACTATTTTAGCAGTATCCTTAAATGAACAT
Organism: Monodelphis domestica; assembly: GCF_027887165.1. NCBI lineage: Eukaryota > Metazoa > Chordata > Mammalia > Didelphimorphia > Didelphidae > Monodelphis > Monodelphis domestica. Next base: position 250,392,687 of record NC_077227.1, read on the forward strand.
TCTAAGTATAATATTAGATTGAAACTTTGCCTTCCTTGGTTTAAGAATTCGGAAAACATTTTACTCTTGCCCTACCCTACTTCAAATATTCAATTAATAAATCACTAATTTTGTATATCTTTCTTTACTTGGCTCAGAAACTGTAGTTATGCACTCACACACTGAATTATATGGTTATATTCAATTCTGAAGATAATACAAAATTGAGTATATCTCTTTTCATACCTAACAAGAAGAGATTTCTAGATGCATGTTTAGAAGGAACAGTATCTAGCCATACTTGAAAACCCTTATAGACAACATATTGATTCAGCAATGACTACAAGACCCAAAAAATATTGTAAATGCTTTGAACCAATGTTCTTATGTGATGGCTACTTTTTAAGATAGTGATCATCTGATAGGAAGATAAAGAAGGAACAAGGTAATTTCCCTCTAGATTATTTGAATTTTAAAAATATTTTACAAAGAAATCTCCCTATAAAGTAAATTTCAATTCAGAAAGTACCTATAAAAATTCATAAATGTTAGATTTCTGGGCTAAAATGGCTGCAGAGTAGAAGCAAGGGACTTCTCACAATCTACCAATATAAAGTGCCTCAAAAGAAAAAAAAAATCAAAATCAGACAAGTGAATGGGCTCCACTGTAGGGCTCCCTTAAAGGTAGGCAGGGTTTGGGCATTTCCACACTATGAGGTGGGGAAACTACACCTACCAAAGCTCAAGATGATCACCCTTCACCCACACCACCTACAGCACCAGAGACAGAGCGAGCATGGGGTACTCTCTAGGTTCTCAGGGAGCTGGCTGAGGGCACCACAGACTTATCCCTGAGGGCAGCAAAACTTGGGATATGAGGCTGAAAAACATGGAGCTTGGGCTCAGAGATAGGCCAGAGAGGGGATGCTCACAGCAGACTTGGCAGAGACTTTAAAAATAGCCTCAGGACAAAAAAAAACTCTCTGTAGCTCTGCCTGCTCTCCTCACTCAGACTTCTGGCTGAGAAGGGAAGAAAAAACTAACACAGCAATGGCCACAAACACCTTAGACATACAATCTACAACTACCAAAGAAAAAATTTTAAAAAGCCTCTGACCCTTGATAACAACTATGGAGAAAACAAGCAGACTACAGAGGCAATAGCAGAGAGAGACACACAAGCAAACACATCCAAACTTTAAAAAAAAAAAGGAAATTGGTCACAAGCTCTTGAGGGACTCAAAAAGAATTCAAGAACCAAGTAAGAAAGATAAAAGAAACTTGTCAAGAGAAGTGGGAAATAGTTCAAAGAGAAAACAACAGTTTAAAAGATAGAATCTTTCACTTGGAAAAAGAAACACAGAAATCATATGAAGTAATAAACTGGAGACCAGAATTAACTTGTAGGAAGCCATGAAAAGCAGGATAGACCAGACCAAAAAAGGAAAATCAAAAAAATCATAGCTGAAAAATTAGTCTTTAAAGACTATAATTGGGCAAGTTGAAGCTAATGATCTCATAAGACAATAAGAATTAATAAAGCAAAGTAAAAAAGAATAACAAAATAGAAGGAAACATAAAATATCCCATTGAGGAGATGACAGACATGGAGAACAGATCCAGGAGAGACAATTTGAGAATCATTGGTCTACTGGAAAATCTGGGGACAAAAATGAGGCCTTGACATCATACTACAATAAATTATCCAAGAAAACTGCCCTGATATTCTTGAACAAGAGGGCAAAATAGACATTGAAAGAGTCCATAGATCACCCTCTACATTAAATTCTCAAAAGACAACCCCCAAGAATATAATTGCCAAATTTAAGAGCTTCTAAGCTAAGGAGAAAATATTGCAAGAAGTCAGAAAGAGAAAATTCAGATATCAAGGAGCACCAATCAGGATTACACAGGATCTGTAAGTCTTCACACTAAAGGACAGCAAGGTTTGGAATATGATATTCATAATGGCAAGAGAATTGGGTCTACAATGAACAATCACCTAACCATCAAAACATATTTTATACTTCCAGGGGAAAGTATGGGCATTTAACAAAATAGAGAATTTCCAAGTATTCTTAAAGAAAAGAGCAGAATGGGAAATTTGATGTCCAAATCCAAAATTCAAAAGACACATGAAAAGGTAAACAAGAAAGGGGGGGGATTATTTTTAAGGGCTTCAGTAAGTTGAAATTATTTATATTCCTTTATTGAAAAATTATGTTTGTAACTCTCAAAAACTGTTTTCACTATCATAGTAGATAAAAGAATTATTCAAAGATAGAGGTTGCGGTACTAATTGGTTTAAGATGATATATTTTAAAAAAGAGGGGGTGGAAAAGAAGATGACACCAAGAGAACCTTGAAGGAAGAAGAAAAATAGGAAAATTTATACCACATAAAGAGGCACATGGGAGGGGTAGGGGAATACTACTATTATAAGAAGGAGAAAAAGGGAGTGGTAATAGATCAAACTTAAACCTTATTCTCAGTGGAATCAATTCTGAGAGGCAAGAGCAGCTGGATTCACTGGCATACATAATTCTATCTTACCCTAAAGGGAAGTTGAGAGGGAAAAACCAAGGCAGGAAGAGGGGTGGGGACTATAAAAAGGGAAGGAAAGGGAAGTGGAAGGGAATTTAATAGACCTAAAAGAGAAATAAGAAGAGAAAAGGAAGGAAGGGGGTGGGAAGGAAAGTAAAATAAAGATGGGGAATAGGGAACTGTTTAAAACCATAACACTGGTATAGAAGGAAATACTGAAAGAAAAAAGGGCAGGATTAAAAGAGGAAATCAAAATGATGGGGAATACACAGGTGGTAATCATAACTCTGAATGTGAATGGGATGAACTCACCCATTAAATGGAAGTGGATAGCAGAGTAGATTAGAACCCAAAAATCCTTTCATATGTTATCTACAAGAAATATACATGAGGCAAGTAGACACACATAGGGTAAAGGTAAGAGATTCTATCAAAATTTATTGGGAATCAACTGAGAAAAGGAAGGCAGGAGTCACAATCATGATATCTGACAAAACCAAAGTAAGAATAGATCTGATTAAAAGAGATAAGGAAGGTAATTAAATTCTGATAAAAGGCCATATAGACAATGAAGAAATAGCAGTATTCAACATGTATGCATCAAATGGTATAGCATTCAGATTTTTAAAGGAGAAACTATTGGAATTTTAGGAGGAAACAATTAGTAAAACTATACTAGTGGGAGACCTGAATCTTCCTCTCTCAGATCTAGATAAATTTAAACAAAAAATAAATAAGAAAGAGGTAAGAGATATGAATGAATGAAATAGTAGAAAAATTAGGGTTAATAAATATATGGAACAAAATAAATAGGGTCCAAAAGTAACACATTTTCTTTTCAGCAGCACATGATACATTCACAAAGACTGACCATGTACTAGGGCATGAAAACATGGCAAAATAATGTAAAAGAGCAAAAATAATAAATGCAACCTTTTCAGATCATAATGTAATAACTATAATTAGCAAGGTTATACAGAGAGACAAATCAAAAACTATTTGGAAATTGAACAATATGATTCTCTAAATTTGGTTGGTTAAAGAACAAATCATAGAAACAATTAATAATTTCATTGAACGTAATGACACTGAGAAGACAGCATATCAAAATCTATGGGATGCAATCAAAGCTATACTCAGGGGAACATTTATCTCCTTGAGTTGATATGTTAACACATCAGAGAGGGAAGAGGTCAATGAATTGGGCATGCAAATTAAAAAATCAGAAAGGGAACAAATGAAGCATCCCCAGATAAAACTAAATTGGAAATCCTAAAAATCAAAGGAGAAATTAATAAAAGTGAAAGTAAAAGAACTATTGAATTAATAAATAAGATTAGGAGCTGGTACTTTAAAAAACAAATAAAATAAAGTACTGGTTATTCTAATACAAATAAAGGAAAGAAGAAAATCAAATTAACAGTATTGAAGATAAAAAGGGTGAATTAACCTCCAATGAAAAGGAAATTAAGATAATTATTAAGAACTATTTTGCCCAATTATATGACAATAAATTCAGCAATCTAGGGGATATGGATGAATATTTACAAAAATATAAATTATCTAGATTAACAGAAAAGGAAATAGAATATCTAAATAATCCCATGTCAAAAAAAGGGAAGTTGAGGGGCAGCTGGGGTAGCTCAGTGGATTGAGAGCCAGACCTAGAGACGGGAGGTCCTAGGTTCAAATCTGGCCTCAGATACTACTGAGCTGTGTGACCCTGGGCAAGTCACTTAACCCCCATTGCCTAGCCCTTACCAATCTTCTGCCTTGGAACCAACACCCAGTATTGATTCCAAGACAAAAGTTAAGTGTTTAAAAAAAAAGAAATTGAACAATCCATCAAAGAACTCCATAAGAAAAAATCAACAGGGCCAGATGGATTCACAAGTGAATTCTATCAAACATTTAAAGAACAACTAATCCAAAAATTATGAAAACTATTTGACAAAATAAGCAAAGAGGGAGTTTTACCAAATTCCTTTTATGACATAAATATGGTACTGATTTCAAAGCCAGACAGACAAAAAACAGAAGAAGAAAATTACAGACCAATCTCCTTAATGAACAATAGATTCAAAAATCTTAAACAGAATACTAGCAAAAAGACTCCATCAAATGATCATGAGGATTATACACTATGATCAGGTGGCTTTGTAACAGGAATGCAAGTATGGTTTAATATTAGCAAAACCATCCACATAATCGGCCATATCAACAACCAAACCAAAAGAAATCACATGATTATCTCAATATATGGAGAAAAAAACTTTTGAGAAAATGCAAAACTCATTCCTATTGAAAACACTAGAAAATAAAAGAATAGATGGGCCCTTCCTCAAAATAATAAACAGTATCTATTTAAAAACATCAGCAAGTATCATCTGCAATGGGGATAAGTTAGAAGACTTCCCAATAACATCAAGAGTGAAGCAACCCATCAGCACCTCTATTATTTAACATCGTACTAGAAACGCTAGCAGTAGCAATTAGAGTAGAAAAAGAAATTGAAGGGATTAAAATAGGCTATGAGTAGACTAAACTATCACTCTTTGCAGATGATATGATGGTCTACTTAAAGAATCCTAGAGAATCAACTAAAACAGTAGTGGAAATAACTTACAATTTTAGCAAAGTTGCAGGATACAAAATAAACCCACATAAATCATTAACATTTCTATATATTTCCAGCACAACTCAGAAGCAAGAGTTCAAAAGAGAAATTCCATTTAAAATCACCCTAGCCAGTATAAAATACTTAGGAATCTATCTGCCAAGACAAACACAGGAACTATTTGAACACAACTACAAAACACTTTCCACACAATTAAAACTAGATCTAAATAATTGGAAAAATAATTGCTCATGGGTAGGACGAGCTAAAATAATCAAAATGGCAATCCTACCCAAATTAATTTACTTATTCAATGCCACACCTATCAAACTACTAAGAAATGTTTTTTACTCAATTAGAAAAAAAAATAACAAAATTCATTTGAGAGAACAAAAGATAAAAAATAACAAGGGAAAAATGAAAAAAATATGAAGGATGGGGACATAGCAGTACCAGGTCTTAAACTGTAACTTAAACTATAAAATAGTGGTCTTCAAAACAATATGGTACTGATTAAAAGACAGAAGGGAGGATCAGTGGAATAGACTTAGGGTAAATGACCTCAGCAAGATAGTATAATATAAACCCAAAGATGCTACCTTTTGGGATAAAAATCCACTATATAAGATTTTCCTTAGGAGACTCTACGTGTAAATTAAAACATAAATTTTAAAAAGCACTTTATTAAGTATTTATTGTTTACCAAGCACCACTGCTGTCATTATAGCCAACAAAGAAAACTATTAGTAATAATTGATTATTTCCTAATAATCTTCTCTTTTCTTCCTTCTTCCTCTTCCTTTTTTACTTTCTTTCTACACTTAAATTCTTTTCTTCTTCTAATGCTCCTCATGATGTAGAAGGTTACAAGTTTGGCAAATCCTAATTTAGAATAAGCTACCAAAGGTTTACTGAGAATGAGTATGAATGAGAATGAAGTGTCACATCAGGCAGAAGATTCAATATCCTGTTACATATTCTGCACATTTGTATGTGTGGCACCAGTAAATTACAACTCTTAATGAATCAAATAGCTATAGAAAATAATGGTCTGTGAGCTATTCCCATAAGGAAATGAAATTGATTTTCTAGTGAGGCTGAAAACTGGATGGAAGGCAATTCCAAAATAGGAGTTAAAAGTACGTTTTGAGCAATAGCAACATTAGTGGAATAAGTGGAAAGCCTGCCAAGACAAACACTCTGAAGGTTAATACTTATCTGGATATAGAAGTTCCAATATGTTTGATGAAAAAGCAATTCCATTACTTTCCTGTCATGACATATAATCTAAGTTCTGTGTATATATTATGCCATACCATTAAAACAGATCTGTTTAAGATACTGCTCTTAGATCATCCTGCCTGTTTAAAAAAGAAAAAAAGCTACACACCACTCTTCTTGGGGAAAATAGGCCAAGAAGCAACCAAATTCTAACACTAATGATAACAGGTTGTAGGAGTGCCAGGAAAGGCAACAAGATGGTGCTTAATCATATATTTCTGTAAAGTTAGCAAAACTCAACGTTCTTGAACCTGGATAACATAAGGAAATTTCTGTGTAATGAGAAGTAAATACCACACATGCAATCCAATTTTCTCCTAATGTCAGCTCACTTTTTAAATTTTTATTGTTGAATTTGTACAGGTCAGGTTCATGGTAACTAACACAACCTGCTCTTAGCAGCAGTAGGAATAAATCAAAGGAACCAGAAAATGACTAAAGGACATTCTTAGGCAAGCAACGAATGCCTGGCACTGAGAAAAGTTATCACTGTTACAAGGAGGCATTTTTAGATGAATGAAAGTTCACTTACCTTTTAAAGATCAGCCTTCATAGAACTACCTCCTTGCTATCGCTGGAGATACTTACCTTTCTGCTCCCATATTCCATATATATATACACATACATATACACACATATACATCAACACAGACCTACTCCCACCTTTTAACTATGAAAAAAGGTATATCTCTTAAAGCACATCTGTGTGTGTGTATTATATGCTTCTATTCTTTGGAAAACTAGTTTTAGTTGTAAGTCCAACAGAAGCACAGCAAATTGTAGTGATGAGAAAAGGGCAAGCAGAGTGTTCCCCTCAAACTCCCAGGAGTTCTTTTAAGCCCCAGAATCAAAGTTCAAAGCAACCTTCCAATCACATAAGAGGAAATGGAGACCTTTGATACTTTGGAGCCTTAATAAAATGTTTATCATCATCAGTAGGGGACCTTATAAATGTGGTAGACAGCAAGTCTTATGCATTATGACTACAGAATAGCAAGCTTATATTCAGCCTAACGTGTTTCAAGGTCTTTTTCTTTGTACTCCCCACTTCATCAATTGTTTCTCCTTAGTATATCAGGAGAGACAAAGAGGAACAACAGAGAAAGGCAGATGAGAACAATTGGGCAAAGAAGATAAATATAGACAAATTGAAAATCATGCATGATACAATAGTGGAATAATAAGTCAACAGAGAGAGATAAAGAAGTATATAATTCATGTTTGAATGTTTTCTAAATAAAGCATTGGATTACTTTGGATGCTCCATTATTTGTTCATATATCATATATATTTATAACAAAACCCCCAAGAAGTAATATAATTTGTCCTAGACATAAAGAGAACCCATGGACTTTGAAATAATAGGATAACTAATGCCCAGCAGATAAAGCTAGGTCTTTTCTCTCAAATTCTCCATAGTAGATGTTTAGAAATTTTAAGAAATTATTTTCCTTAACTGGACAGGTACAGGAAAAGAAGATGACCTATGTACCTTAATTATACTCATGTAACTAAACAATATATAGAGGGTATCCCAAACGTCTTAGTGCAGATTTAAACCATAATTTAAAAGTGCACTGAGACTTTTTTGGCATATACTTTATTTACCTTTCTTTATATATCGATCTATTTACTTACATAGAAGATAGATATCAATATAGACATAGAAAGCTGTGAAAATAAATTGTTGTTTCTTTCTATCTGTCTATATATTGTTTTTATATATAGACATTGATACCATAATGACATCTTTTTCAGTTAAATGATGCTGGTTTAAGAATCTGAGTGTAGCAATAGTAGAAAGATAATTTAAATAGGAATCTCTAGTGTGAGGCAAGATAACTTGAATCTATCTTTTGTTACCAACTATATAGGTAATTAGCATTTTCACTTTTATAAAACATCGCAAAAAAGCTTCACAACAAGCTACACAGACTTATACATGAAAATAATATATGCTACTCTTTCTAAATAAAGCTTTTGGTGAAGTCACTATTGTGGGTCACCAGTCTTTCCTAGAAAATAGGAACATCCCTTATTTATCCTCCTTAAACATTCTTTTTTAAAAGTCCAGATTTTTTAGTTTTAATGGGAAGTTCAACACCCTAAGTAAAAAATTATGCCCTCTAAGATGCAAGATTCTGTCATTTGGGGGGCAAGCATACATATTCCAAGATCTTAAAAATCACATTAAAAGTCATTGATGTAAGCAAAATAGTAGGGAGGACAAATTCCAATTTAAGTATATTCATTTTTTAGTAGAAAAACCAATCCTAGTATTTTCAGTCAAGGAGCTCTCTCTTTGCTTTCCAGGAATGTGACAAATGAACAGTTTAAAGAGAAACTCAAAATGTTTCAAGTGAAGAGAATGAAATAACTTTCATGATGTTTTTCCCCTTAAGTGTTCTCATAGGCTTCCTACCCTTCCCCAAATCCTCAGGCATGAAAGAATTTTACTCACGATCATTGCATTGATTCCCAGAGTAGGAGGTCATGGAACAGTCACAGGTGAAACCTTCCCATTGTTGCATGCAGACACCTTGGTTGGCACATGAATCTTCCTGGCACGTGGTGCTTGGTCCTGGAAACAGGGATCAGAAAAGGAAAGGGAAAGAAAGGCAAGGGGGGAAGAAAAAAGGTAAGGCACTATATGAATCCAAGAACAAGAGTGTGCAAATTTGCTATCATCATGCCAAAAGACAACCTAATCAAGGAACAGCACAACCACCCAAGATTTCCATTCTTGGTCATGCAACAAGAATTCAGGGGCAACAAGAAACAACAAAGACACACGCAGCTACAAAATGTTAACAGTGACACACAAAATGAAGAGGAAGTAACCAGAACATTCTCATTTAGGCAGGCTTCGCAAAAAAGCTTCATCTCTACCATTCAACTAGACAGGCAGATAATCTTATACTGGCTCATGCTCTGACCAGGCCTTTCAGATTAGGAATTCTATTATAATAATACAGAGAAAGAAGAAATACACTTAGCAGTTCTTTTGTATCCTGGGGGTAGGAAATTCCTGAAGGTTGCAGTATAAAAATTAAAAGGTTGATGCCATTTTCTCCATGAAGCCCTCCCTGATTCCTACTCAAGCTTTCTTAGACAATTTTATCTGAAACATTCTTCTGTAAAACCTTGTAGACATTTATCTGTACATATGTTGTACTGCCCCAGTAGATTGTAAATTGCTAGAAGTCAGTTGCTTAGGTGTATAGTAGGTAGGGCATTGGACCTGGTGTTAGGAAGACCTGAGTTTCTACCTCATTTATTAGTTCTGTGACCCTAGGATGAGCACTTTAACCACTGTTTTTCCCAGTTTCTTCATCTGTAAAATAGGGATTATAATAGCATCTCTTTACCAGTGTTGTTGTAAGGATAAAATGAGCTAGTTTAGTGCTTTGCAAACCTCAAATTGCTATTATTATCATTAATGTAATCATTCTTCTTGTTTTCATCTCTATATCCCCCAAAGAGTCTTGTATATATGAAGCACTTAATAAATGTATATTGACTTGGCTTGAATAATGACTTCTTAGAGACTGTTGGAATATTACATGGGAGGAAGCTATGCCCTGTCATATATTGTCAGCCTAAATTTAGGTCAAATTTTGGATTCCCTTTAACCCTTGTGACTTTTCCCAATCCACTTCTTTTTTATTGTTGTAGTTTTTCTCCACTCTGACTTGAGGGGGGGGAAAGAAATAATGGCCCTTTGGGAATATTTTTGTTTAAAAATATAATATTCAGGATAAAGAAGAAAAGAAAACTTCTCAGGACTAATTTAACTCCCCCATAAACACAAGGCTTTGGGGGTGTGGAGGCCATTTTTTCCACATACTAAAAATCTTTGATAGAGTCCTCACTCATGTGATATTTGATGTGTCAAGGAATTTGGTCATTGTCTGCTCTAGATGACATTTATTCCAAGTTGCCAAAAATATTCTCAAGGCAGAAACAAATTCCAAAGTTTCTGCCCATACATAAACACTGAGTTCTAAGCAGGTGGAATTCAGAGGATATATTTCCAAAGAAAGTATCATATCCACAAGTATTCCTGTCTTCTTTGCTATATGTCATTTTTATTTTTTCCTTTCTCCAAGTGAGGAAGTCAAACTATCCTTCATAAGTAAAAGCTATTAAAATATGGAATCATAAAGCTCATAACAATCCAAAACAATGGGAGAATGGATAAGCTTCTGGACTGCTCCAGTTCTCATAAACAATTGCATGCATCCTTGTCAGGATGAGAAAAGGAAAATGATCATGTCCCTATGAGTCCTAAACTTGAACATTGTGTGATACAATTTTTATTAACAATGGCAAATCAGAATAACTTCTTTCAAAAGGTAAAATCTTCTGAAAGAATCCACAGGACTCTCTGACTAAACAGCTCTTGCCAAACAATTGGTTGGTAATTTAATTCTATAAAAGAATCAGAAACACATAACCTACTTTCCCTAGATATCTAAAGAAAAACAAAATAATTCTTCATGTTTTGGTTGATGCTAAACAACAAATCCTTCCATTCCTCTCCTCTTTACTTTGCCTATTCCCATCTTAAGCAACAGCTGACATTTATAGAGTGCTTTTTATTACCAAGTGCTTTACAGATATGATTTCCTCATGTAGACAAATGACCTCTTATGGTAAAAATTTCAGACATTATGGTCCCCATTTTGCAGTTGAGAAACCTAAGGCTCAAACAGTTAACTATAGTGACTTCTTTGTATTTATACAAGTCCCTCTTTCAGGTCCATGTCTAGCATCATCTCTTCCATAAAATCTCTTCCATAAAAATGATCCATCTCTTAATTATCCATAGTACTTATTTTTGTCAACATATATTGTTGGTATCTGAGTATATTTAATAGATAATTTGTAAAATATATTAAATACTGAATTATTTCTTATTCTTTAAATAGTTTTCTCTGCATGCTTTGTCCCTCACCATAGATTATAAGAGCCTTGAAAAGAACCATGTTATATAACTATCTCTCCATATCTAGGGTTATATCTACATAATTTTTGGATTATTAGTATTATAAACATAGTGAGATATTAGCACAGCTAGTTGGCTCAGTGGATAGAAAGCCAGGCCTAGAGAACAGAGGTCATGGGTTCAAATCTGACCTCAGACACTTCCCAGCTATGTGACCATGGGTAACTCACTTATCTCTAATTTTCTAGCTCTTTCCACACTTCTGTCTTGGAATCAATATTTAAAATTGATTCCAAGACAGAAAGTTGGGCTTTAAAAATTAATGAACATAGTGATATATTTTCATTTGAATTGAATGGAATCTAACTGAGTTTTCTGAAAATATTATTTCTAAAATCTGAGGGTAGAGATCAGGGTGGGAGAGGAGAAAGAGGTCAAGAGAAGGAAGAGACCTAAAGATAAAGGAATAGTTTTTCTCTCAAAGGTCACATGAATAGAACAAAGTGCTATTAAAATACATACACACATAATGTGTCTTTAATATACCAAGTGATACATCTTTATTACACCATGGGGCTAGTTAAATGCAATCTAAAATCTCTGCAAGGTTGTAAGCTGTGTTGAAAGCAGAGGCCAGTTATTAAGAGAAGGAAAGCAGTTATTCTATATGTGACTTAAACAAGGTGTCATTTTGCAGTTGGAGATAATATGGAATACTGGTTAGCATTCTGGTCGTGCAGTCAGGAAGTCCTGGATTCAAAGCCAACCCCCTTTTCTTACTGGGTCAATGACCATGCAGATCCTTCACCTACTGACATTATTTCTAGAATAAATTATCCCCTAAATTCATTTCTATCTATCCTCACCCCTTATTCCCCACTTCCTTGCTCTAACATTAAAACTTCTTTTCTGAATATTGTAGTAAAAGTTATGATGCTACTTATCTCTACTGGTCTTGATTTCATCAGATTTCTGCAACTTATTCAATAATGTTTTGATTCATATAAATGTATAATCCATCTATAATACTTTTTTGCTGCTTGCTAAAGGTATTTATTCTCACTTGCTAGATTTGAATAGGTAGATTTATGATGTTCTAATATCTTTGCTCGAATGCACATACTCATTTTTTATAACATACAATGAAAATATAGAATTCAGAGGAATATGAATGAGCTCTAATGAAGGATTGTGTCATAATGGATGGAAGGACCATCCGTCTATCAAGCAGGACACCTGGATTCTAATCCTAGCTCTGTCCTTGACTAGCTTTTTGATCTTGGATAAACATCTTAATCCCCCAGGGCCTCAGTTTCTTCATCAGTAAAAGAAAGACCCTGGGTTAGAATCAAGGGTTCTTAATCTGGGGTCCATCAACTAACTCAGTGTGTATGTTTTTAACATTTTGCTAACTGTTCAATATAATTGGTTTCTCTTGTAATATTTTATATTTTATTGTATTCATTTATTAACATAATTCTGAGAAAAGGTCCTAGGCTTCACCAGATGCCCAATGGATTTCAAAAAAGTTAAGAAGTCTTGGCCTAAATGATGGACTGCGTACAAATCTGTGTATAATATACATTTAAATACAATAAAATATATAATTTAAACTAGGTACAAAACCAAAATGAATACTTGCAATATACCAAAGTATCTATGATTTTATTGGTATTATATAATACCAATAATATATATACATACATACATATATATATATATATATATAAAACTTCTTCTGATGCAGGGCACTCCTCCATATGTTCTTACACCATATCTATGTTTCCCCATAAAACTTCCATAGAGATATTATCCATCATTCTGATGGCCAGTCTCTGATTCTTTTAATATTTTATGACCCACAAGGAGCACTTGGGCTTTCTGTCCATTTTCCTCCTTCCCTTTTGCTACTGATTGCCTCACTTCTTTTCTTCAAGGTATTATTGACAATGTCTTTTATACCACTTCTCAAATTTGTCACTTTTGGTATTATTCTATAGTCTCTTTAAATTCCCCCATATGTCTTCTCATCATTGCCCTTTTGTTTTACTGTACTTTTGATTCTTCTCTGACTGGGGTCTTCAGGAATTCTCAATCATATAGCAATGCTAGAAAATAAATGTTAAAAAAGAGATGCTTGGACAATTCAAAGCAATGTATAATTTCAAATAATAGTCCATCATCCCCTTCTGTCTCTATCTCTTTCTGTCTGTCTTTCTATCTTTCTGTCTATCTCTCTCTCTTCCTCCCCATCCTTTACTAATACAACTTATAAACTTGTACTGTTGCCAGGGGGTGGAAAGCATTGAGTGATTAAGTAAATTACTAGTGACTATATAACCAATATATATCAGAGACAGGAACTGGCCCCAGATATTCTTTACTTTGGGAACAGACTTCTATTAGTGGATAGAAGTCCTGCTTTTTCTCTTGTATCTATAGTTCTCTCTTTATTCATATCTACATAAAAATAATAATTAACATTCATATAGAGCTTATTATGTTCCAGGTACTTTACAAATATCATCTCCTATGATCCTCAAAACAATCTTTGAGGAAAATGTTAACATCTCCATTTTTCACTTGAGGGAACTGAGGCAAACAGAAGTTAAATGACTTGTCCCAAGTCACACAGCTAAGGTGTATTTGAGTTTAGATTTAAATTCAAGTCTTCCTGACTCCAAGCTTGTTGCTCTATCCACTAGCTCATCTAGCTGATAGAAATATCAGCATCTATCTATTTCTCTGTCTATATCTACAACTGAATTTCTACCTTATGTTGATGGGACTAATTGAACAGGCCCCCTATCTAACTGCATTTTTAAATCTGAGAAATACACTTTTTTTTCATCCAATATGTTTTGGAAGGCTAAGGCAATCTCTCTCTAATGACCATGATGCTCATTAAAGAAAATATTGTTCAAAGGATTTGGTATAATAAGTACAATGTCAGGAGGAGTATATTAAAAAAATATGCCACATATAGGAGATCCCTTTTCTGTTTGAACTCTACAAAAGACATCCACTAAGTCTCATAGAAACACCTTAAGTGTATGGGTCTTTTCATTAATGAATCATTTGATACTATGTTGAAGATACTGTTCAACAAAATTATTTCTGATTATGTCTGTCAAAGACTATTGTGTGATTTTAGCATAGATGTATAAATATTATTGTAGAAGAGGTTTTAAGACTATATTTCATTCTATTGAATCAAATACATTTTTGTAAATTAACAAATAGTTAATATAATTGAATATTATATCCTTTATATCTCTGTCAGTTGAATGACTATGAAGATACATTCTGCTAAATGCTAAGCTATATTAGATTATTTGCTATCCTGGGGAGGGGAAGAGGAGAAGGAGAGAATTTGGATTGCAAAATGTCAGAAAACAAATATTTAAAATTGTTTCTACATGTAATTGGAAAAATAATAAAGAATTATAAAATAAAAATGCAAAAATAAATAATAAATAAAATTTTATGGTAGAGAAAAAAGATGTATGGTGGTATAGTATATCATCTATTAAAACATGTCTGCTACTTTCTCTGTTTTTCATCAAGGATACCCAAGCTATGTTAGTTATACCATTTTCACAAAGATTACACAGAAACTAGAATAGTCAGATTGATAATATTGCTGATACCTCTTCATTGTTGTTATTTTTTAAAACCTATAATTATTATGAATTTTGGAAATCTCCATCCACATGAGATATATTGAAAATCAATCTCTAAGTGCCCTTGAAATTGTATCAACTTCAAGTTAAAAGCCTACATTTATTATATTTATTATGCTTACTATGTGCACTTTTCTAACCTCTAGCATGCATTTCTTTTATACACATTTTTCAGAGTCACAATACAAAAAGAAAATGCTTTAGCTCAAACTATATATTTGTTTATATTGTTGGGGAGTAATTTTCACTTTTACCTACTCTGTGTATATCTTTGAGCTTGATTACTCCAATTTGGAAGTTTCCCAGAGACCCATAAATTCAGAGTTGCAATTATGCTCACAAATCTCTGGAAAAGAACACATTGTCTCCAGAAGTTCCAAATATTTTTATATCGCAGTTAGCATTTTTAGGTCTCACTGGTCTTTAATCATAATTTATTATTTAATTCTATTTCCTATATTTCTAATACATCAAGGAGCATGGTTTATATAACACAAGTAAATAAGAACAGTTGACAATAATTGGTTTATTTTCTTGCAAAAATCTTTGGCCAAATACTAAGATTTTTAACTGACCTTTGTCATTTTCTCCATCTCAATTTACTTCTTTATAAAATGAGCAGATTAAATTTTATAATTCCTAGTGTTCAATTCTAATCCTAAAATGATATAAATTTCCTTAAATAAGTAGTTTGATAACAAAGTTATAAAATCCAAATGTTATAATTCATATATTGTTAAGATGAAGCAAGGTAGTTTTAGAAAAGTTAGTAAAAGGACAGCTAGGTAGCTTAATGAATAAAAATCTGGCTGAAAGATAGGAGGTTCTAGGTTCAAATTTGATTCCAGACACTTTCTGGCTATGTGAGCCTGAGAAACTCACTTAACCCCAGTTGCCTAAGCCTTATCACACTTCTGCCTGGGAACTGACATTTAGCATTTGTTCTAAGACAGAAGATAAAGGTGTAAAAAAAGTCAGTAAATTATATTTCACATATATTTGTTGTCCTCCTTACAATTTAATTTATAAATGCTTTCAGCATGATCTGGCTCATGTAGTTTTCATGCCAAGTTCTTGGTAGGCTAATTTTCATTTTAACTGATTTTTATTATTTTGTAAGACCATATTGTTAGTAATCTTCCATCATCCTGTGATCATTCTGTATAATGTTTTGCCAATGAAATTGTACTCTAAACTGTCACTCCTTTAGATATCATATTTCTCTCTTTGGGAAGGAGTTCAAGTTTTTCTGGCCAATATAATACCTGGGTTCATTTGGCCTCCTACTTGTGGCAACTGTTTTGCACAAGTTAAACTTTATTAAGTTATGATAAAAGTTTGAATCATAGTCTTTTGTCCATTTTTAATGAGGGTCAAAAGCTGGTTTATTCCTTCATAACTAAATTCCAACAAATTATATATGAATTTCTCTAACTGTATGCCATATTTTGCTTTCATCTTTGTCTTTTTAATCTAATTTGATATCGACTTTAATCTTTGCATTAATTAGTGAATAACCTCAACACAGAGATGCAGAAATTTTAATTTTTACTGATGTTTCTTGCTATTCATCACATCTGTCACAGAATCATGATGTTTGAGAGTTGGAAAGAATCTCTGAGATTATCTAGTCCAATCCATTTCTCATTCTCATCTCAAAGAAAGTGTCCTTTATGTGCATTCATGAAGATTCTAAACAGCCTTTATGCCTTTTGTTTCTTGTATTATTTAGATTTTTTCATTTTTTTCATTTTATTTTTTTTTGTTTCCTAATACAATTTTCTCTGTTCCTCCATTTCCACCTTAGGGTTGAAGACACTAAGTATAACATAATCATATGTTTAATATTGAGTATCTTATCAAGTTCTTCCTGGAAGTTCTCTATTTCTTCATCCTCCCCAATAGGAAATGAGACAAAAACTGCATTTATACTCATGCTGGAATCTTTGCTTGTGGTCTCAGTGAATTCAACAAGGCAACACATATAGGTGGTCCATGAAATAATATTGCTTGTTGCCTTTTGGCCCACAATGAAATCAACTCCAACTCTTTCATTTTTCTCTCTGGAGAGAACTTGGCAGTGAAACTGCTACTTCCTTACGATTTCTTGTTTATTAATAGAGTGTTGTTGGTTTCTTTGGTCATGCACCAGCTCATTGTATTTCTTAGACTAAAAAGGTCATATAACTCTCTTCTGATTCAACATTATGAAGGTAACCCCTGGCTTTCAAGACTTATGCAAGTAGAGTACAAGTCCTGATAATTAGTCAATCAGTCAATAATTACTCATAAAGTGTTTACTATATACAAGGCACTGTGCCAGGTTGACACTGACAAATTCTAACAAAATGAAGAATAATCAACATGAACCTGGTGACAAATTTTCTCAGCTGTTTGAAGACCAGATTGAATATATGAAATCTTATCATAAAAAGTATGGTGACTAGACTATATTTTATCAGTCATAGGAAACTATGAAATAGATAATATATTTTGCCATTCTTTTCTCTATGCCCCCTTCTATTTCTCCATCGATGTAGATGGAGTGGTGAGGTGGGAAAGGATGGGGCAAAAATTGCTACAAATCCAATGGTACTTTGTTAATGAAAATAGTGAAAACAACTTAGGGGCTGTGAGATGGAAATGGAGAAATAAACCTAAGTCACATGATATCTTAACTTGAGTAAACCTTTAATTTTTTAACCTTTGATTATTTTTTTCTTGTAGGAGGGAAAGAGACAGGAACAAAACTGTATTTTCCTTGGTATAAGGAATTCTTGGTAAGAAATTCACTCTATCACTGCAGACTGGGACCTGTTCTGTGGTTTCTAGTCTTAGAGAACTTCCTTGGAACACCAAATTGCCCAAGATAAGTCAGGTATGTGATAGAGATGACTCTTGAACCCAGGTCTTTCTGTCTGGGAGGTCAGTTCTCTATCTGCTATATTATGACTGTCTCTCACTTTAGGATTGATATATTTTAGTTTTTTAGTTGCCTTATTCTTTTGTTATCTAGGTTCTTTAAAATATAATTCCACTGAAAATATTATTACAAGAACAGATTTATAAATGACAATCTTTTTAAGCTCTTATATGAACATACAAATGTTATTAATTCAGGAAAAGCCAACAGGAAAATGATCATTAACTCCATTGTTTGATATGTCAGATGAAAAAAGTAAATCCTAGAAACAGAACCTAGAACTTCTATGACATCAACAGAAAAATCCATTCTATGGAGGACCTCATTTAAGATCATTAAAGTTACTTTTTTGGCTACTTCTACTTCTCTGAAGTATGTGTGACCATAGCTTAACATAAAAATTATAATTAAATGTTCTTTCATGGTTTAGCTTAGTGATATTACTTAAATATCTCATGGTTTTGTTGAGTCTCCTAAATCATTGTTTAGATCATTATTTCAATATTCTTCTCCTAAAAATCTTTAACAAGAAAAACTAAGGACAGAGTATAAAGGTGACATGGGAAACACAGAGGTGATCTTGAAACAAGGAACACATGGAGTTCAGTGGTCCTTCTGGCACATTATGGCTCTCTGACCCTGGGCAAGACTCAACCTTCAACTACTCTAAGCAATCTCCTCACCTGGACAATTCCTAAAACAATGAAATCACAGGTTCAGTTCCTATTCTTATTGAAGGGCATCCCAATTAAGGTATTTTTAACATAAAAAATGAGGGTTTATTCTTTTTCAAAGTTCCATTAAGCTATGCAGTAAATAGAGCACCAGGCCTGGAACCAGAAGTTCAAATCTGGCTTCAGACACTGTGTGACCCTGGGGAAGTCGCTTAACCCTATTTGCCATGTTTCTTCATCTGTAAAATTAACTGGAGAATGAAATGACACAGCACTTCAGTGGTAAGTATTTTTGCCAATAAACCCCTAAACGGGTCATGAAGAGTCAGACATGACTGAAAAAAATACACCAAACAAAAACAAAATTATTTTCCAGAACTTTTATGGGGACATGAAGAAGGGGGTTAAAACTGATAGAAATAAATTGGATAGAATATACGCATGAATCAAAATGCAAAGGTCATGATTCACTCATGGATATATAACTACCTTCTCTGAATACATAATTTATTCATTAGTTGGGTTTTTTTTTTTTAGCAACCATTCCCTTATATCTTAGAATGAATACTTTGCATTGGTTCTAAGGCAGAAGAACAGTAAGGTCTAGGCAATGGGGGGCAACATAGCTAGGAAGTGTCTGACGTCATATTTGAACCAAGGACCTCCCATCTCTAGGTCTGACTCTCAATCCACTGAGCCACCCCATGGCCCCTTGAATACATATAATAGTGGGTATAGACTACCTGCACAGCCTTGAGTAGTGTAGACACACAAGTAGTGCCCTCAACATTCCATTTGGGAAATGTGTAGTGTGTTCTATATCCACTGTATTTATAGATGTTCTTTCATTCTTCCTAGTATCAGGGTATTAGGATCTAACAGAAAAGCATGTGCACTTTTACAAACCACTGAGAATGGGTCAAATTTCCCTAGGCTAGTAAATCCTCCTCCAGTAGTCATTCCTTGTCCCTATGCTATCATCCCTTCTGCCAAAAGGTAGTCCTTTTTTCTGCATTTGGACAGACTACAAAGTATAACTAATTAACAACAGAAGTGCCTTGTTCAGGTTTAGAAAGGGTCATTTATGCTCTGAAATTTCCCCATTTCTAGCTGTTTGCTGCTCACTAAGGGGCAACATTCTCTGTCTGACCTCTCTTTGATCATTTACATAGCAACTCCTACCACCCCAGGAGCAGACAATTATAACCTTGATGAAGAACAAGCAGTCTAAGCAGCTTATCCTCAATAACACATGGTCCATTGGAGCAGAAATGTTTTCATCCTCCATAGTCAGGCCAAAAAGGAAAGAAGGAAGTCTATCACCAGAACTCATGATATTAATGATTCTATGGTATGAGTATCTGAGTTGCCAAGAGACTTGATTTTAAACAGTGCAGTGTCAAAGAAGTTAAGGTGGTGATTCCCGTCCCTCTCCAGATCAGGGAGCTCTTGATCTCTACAGAGGGAAAAACCTGTCTCACAACCATGAGACACTTAGTTCTGACCCAATTTCTTGACTGGGCATCCCTTTGCTTAGAAAGAGAGCTGAAGGTAAGGATGGGCATGGATCACCAGTGAGAAAAACCAACTTGATAGCAGCAATTATTACAGCCTTGGTAATCATGCTCTGGAGAAATTCTATACTGGTTTACTGTTTGTAAGACATTTTCCATGCATTAATAATAACATTTTTATAGTGTTTAAAGGTGTGCAAAGCCTGTCATGGATATCTCATTTGAAACAACCCTGTAAAGTAGCTGCCATTATCCATTTTATAGATGTTGGAAACTGAGGCTGAGAGGTTAAGTAATTTGCTGAGGATTACACTTCTCTAAGCATCTGAGACAGAATTTGAACTCAGGTCTTCCTGTTTTCAAGTTTGGCACTCATTTACACTTTACAACCTAGCTGTCTATATCATTCGATCCTTATAATCATCCTCTGAAGGATTAGTACTGAAAAATATTGTATCCATTGTAATTTTAGCTAGTATATAAATAGTGCCTTAAGGCTTGCAAAATGCTTTCCAACTATTATCTCATTAAATCCTCACAATGACCCTGTGATTGAGTTGTTATTATTATTCTAATTTTATTTTTATTGTTAAGTCATTCTGTCATGTCTGACTCTTTGTGACCCTGTGAACCATAGCTATCCATTTTCTTGGCAATGATATTGGAATGGTTTGCCATTTCCTTCTCCAATGGATCCAGTGGATCCTTTTCTCCTTTTACAGATGAGGAAACTGTAACATTCAAAGGTTAAGTGACTTGCCTAGGGTCATTCAGCTAATATGTATCTAAGGCTAGTTTTGAACTCAGGTCATCCTGATATCAGTTCTAGCGTTCTATCCACTAACTACTAGCTACCTTTGCTTAAGAGGCTACTAAGGTTTTACAGAGTTTAGTAATTTTCTGAGCATCACAAAACTAGTATCATAGGAAAAATTGTGATCTCAGTCTCTCCAGACTCAATCCCCACCATTCTAACAAATGTATAAGAAAGAGAAGCAGAACCTTTTACTTTTGTAGGGGAGAAGGAGAGTCAGTCATGGAAAGGCTGGTCAACGAAGGTGGTGTCTAATCTTCTGACTCTCATTACAGTCTCTATTCCTTTGGAAAGCATCATTTCTAGTATTTTTTGATAATCTGGAGGTGACAAATCTTATGACTACTTCAAATATTCAGATATTTTTTTCATTATTTGTTCTATTAAATTACTCTGCAGCTGTGAGCTGTTACCACACATCCTTGAAGTCCATGCAAGTTTATTGAGTGAGCTCCCCTTCACTGATATAAGGAGACATGAATCAATGGTGAGACTTCATTATGAATTTTAGAGTCTTCAAGGTGAGAAGACATTGCCAAAAGTAGTGTGCAAGGGTCAGAGATTATTTTAATTTTTGATGATGTCCATAGGGGCCTTTGGGGAGGTAAGCAAGCCTCAAATGCCTCATTTACAAGGTAGAATGAATTAGCATTCACCACTTTCCTTTGTAGGACATCATTAGAAATTAGTTGTTTCTAAAATACTTGAAATTTTCCAAGGTGTCAGTCTGAATACAAAACAACAGGACAGCAGTTGTTTGCTTTGTCTTATAAATCACATCTTTGACCACTTAGGAAAATACACAGCTGCCAAACTGAAGGTACATTGTTTATAGTTTATAATGCAAAGTAAAGGGCTCCTATTTTATGCTGTACAGTTTTCTCCCCTAAGATTATAGATTTAGAGCTGAAAAGGACCAGGGAAATCATCAAATCTAACCCATTCTTTTCACAAATGAAGAAACTGAGAGCAAAGACATTAAGTAACTTGTCCAAGGTCATACATGTAACTAAGCAGCAAAGTCAAAATTTGAATCCAAATCCTCTAATGCAAAACTAGCACTTGGCACTACACTATAGTGCCTTTCACTCCAGGTTAGAGCCTAAACCCTTCTGGCTGTAAATTCTGAATTGTCTTTTGGAAAGGGTGTGAATGCACAAACTTACCAGTGTGTCTTTAGGTATAAAAGCAACATTACTTAAAAAAAAAAAAGATTCTGGAAGTGAGAAAATCTTTCAATATCTGCAAGAACAATCTGTTCAGTTTCCACTGCTGAAAGCAACAATTAAGGATTGGAAATTTAAGATAGTTTAAAACAGCTCCTTTCAATGCTACTATTTCCAGATATTTAAGATAGCCTGTGGCTACTGAGGTTTCTGAGCCCATTCTACACTGAAAACATTTCCCAGTTGTTGTTCCCAGGCTTTACTTTCCTTATTTGTTGGAGAAGTCTAAATTTGCATACACGAGGAGATCCGTTTCTGGTAGCCTGCAGAAATTTTATCCATTTACATTTTACACATGCTTGTTGACTAATCTACCTTCCCAGGCACTTATCTGATTTGTCTCAGCTCTTCTCAGTGTAGGAGGGAAAGTTACCTAAATGTTATTGTGTAGACAGGGGATAACCATGCAGCATAAAATATCTTAAATTGACTCCTTCCTTCTGGCTTTCACTGAGACCTGGTTTCCTCCTGATGGCACAACCATCCTGGCCTCCCTTTCCAGCTCTGACTGCATTTTAATTCATTCCCCAACTCATTGACCAAAGTGAGGGATTTGAAATATTACTGGTTTCCCAATGCCACTTTCTGTCTCTCCCTCATGCCACCATCACCTTCCCTCCTTTGTAGTTCATTTAATCAACATTTACCAGCATCCAAATCCCAGTAGTTGTTGATTACCAACCATACTGATATTCTCTCAAATACTCTAAATTCCTACTTTCTTAACTTTCTCATATCCCACAACCTATGACTCCACCCCACCTCAACCACAAACAGAGAAGTAATATTCTTGTTTTCCCATTAGCCTCACATATGAGACTGCTGTGTTCATGATCTCTGATGTTCCTTTATCTGGTCAAAATCAATTGTATGCTACCTCTCCCTCTCCCTTGCAGTTTTGAACCTTATTCCTCTTCCATGTTGAGAATACCCTAGCTTCTAATCCCTAGATGCTACAGTTCTTCCCCAAGCCATCATCTGTGCTCAAGCTATACTCTCCTCCTTTTCTCATACTGATCCTTTGTTAAACCAGTTGAACTCTACACTGTCCTATTCTCTTGATGGCCTTAATCTTGGATCACTCCTACCATCTAATGCCTTTCCTCTTACACACATGCTATTGAATGAACCTGTGGAAAATCATTACACTGTGTTCATTGCTTTTGTTATTGAGCCATTTTTTCAGTCATTTCAGACTCTTCATGACTCCATTTGGGAATTTCTTGGCAAAGATACAACAATGATTTGACGTTCCTTCTTTGGCTCATTTTACAGATTAAGAAAATGGAGGCAAACAGGGTGAAGTGATTTACTCAAGATCACCCAGCTAGCAAATGTCTGAGGCTGGATTTGAACTCAAGATGAGTCTTCCTAATTCCAAGTGCGGTATCCTCTCCATTGTGCCTCTTAGAGACAACCCTTTTAAAACTCTCTAATTACCTCCCCATACAGAACAGTCCATCTCTTGACTGAACATTTTCACTGGCTGTCACCTCCAGCCTGGACTATTCTCTTCCCTCATCTCTACTCTTAGGTTCCATGACTTTCTTCAAGTTTCAGCTAAAATCCCAACTTTTAAAGAGTATTTCCCATTCCCCCTTAATTCTAGTGTTTTCTCTCTCTGTTGGTTGTTTCCAACTTATCCTATATAAGCTTGTTTGTACATAGAAATTGCTTGTTGTCTCCCCCTTCCCATTAGACTGTGACCTCCTTGAGAGTAGGAACTGGTTTTGTTTTTCTTCATCTTCTGATCACTTTGCACAATAAGGGATTAATAAATATTTATAGACCGAAGTGAATCTTTCAAAAATGTCTCCGTTTCCTCTGGTTTCTTTAATCAAGCTTCCTCCCAACCCCAAAATGCACTTGGAAGTAAACGACTGTATGGGAGACAGGAGGAAAAATTAGTCTGGGATTTAAGAAACCTATTGCCTCTATCTCCTACTAAGTTGGGTGTCAAATGATTAAGAAGTATATAATTTCAATCCTATGAGGAGAAATAGACTCCCTACTTACTCCTGTCACTGCGTTAGAGTTTGAGTAATCAGTCCTTTCTGTTTGTGTGATTAGAGAGGTAAAAGAAAGGCAAGCCAAACACTATCCATCTATTGATACTTTATCCTTTGCTTCTTTGTATGCTTAATGATGGCCTCTAAAGAGTTAATATTACCACAGGAGCATTAAATTGAGTTTTCTTTCTCCTTTTGCCCAGAACCAACATAATTGTAAGCCAGGATGGCAGAGGCCCAAAACACACTGAAATTGTCCCTGATGCCAAGATGAATCAGCAGTAGAGGCAATTAAACAGAAACATCAATTCTTAGAGTTGGAAGGAACCTCAGAGGACATCTAGCCCAACATATACCTGAATAAGAATCATTTCTAGGACCTATTCAAAATGTGGACATCTCATTTCTCCTTTAATATCTCCAATGATGGAGAAACCCATTATCTCCCAAGGCATCCAGTTTCACTTTGAGAAAGCTCTAATTGTTGGGAATTTTTTCCTTAGTTTAAATCCAATATTACTCTCATTTCAACTGCTTCAAATTCCTTCAAGTTCTATCCTTGTGGGGAACAAACAAAACAGGTCTAATCTCTTCTGTTATATGGCTCTCAAAGTACATGAAGACAGTTGTTGCAATGCTACTAAGTCTTTTCCTCTTCAAGATAAACATCCTCAAAGCTCAACATTCTCAGAATTAACTTGTCTCAGAAGAAAGTTTAATAATGTCATCTAGAGTGCAAAGAGAAAAATGTTACATAAAAATTCACAGCCACTAGGATAGTTCATTGACTCTCTGGCCTTCTTTCTTATCCTTGAATCTGAGTGATATAACCTAAGAAATAAGTGTCTGAATTTATACTCAAACTGCATCACTGCTGAGAGAGAAACACAGACTACTTAAAATTAGGTTTGCAACCAGTCAGAAGACTATGCCCTTTGAGTCGGCCATCTGTATTTCTGCAACTCATCTAAGGGAAAAATAAAAACAAAACAAAAATGAATATATTTCTCTCACTTTTAGAGAAGAAGCAGTTAGGTCTATAACGGATGTGTGTGTGTGTGTGTGTGTGTGTGTGTGTGTGTGTGTGTGTGTATCTCAGTTCAAATCTAGCTTATCCAACTATCTCCAGTAATTCCAAGCTTTTAGAGGAAACTGCCTTCATCATTTATATGGCATCAAGTCAGAACTTCAGACACAGCCTAGATGAGAAATATGTCTACAATTTACAGGGTTTAGGGAAACAGAATGGAAGGAAGTATCAAGAAAAGATCAAACTTCTCATGGCCCAGATAACTTAATATAAGATTAAAAGAGGATGGGACAAGTGTAATTAGAACCAAAAATTCCACATGTAATTTAAGCACACTTGGGTCGGCTCATTAGTTGGTTTTCTGAAAATAAGCAGCCTCTAGATTCTAGGTTCCCTTATGCCTCTTCAACATTTTTTGAAATTACATTATAGTATATTCCTGAAAATTCATCCAAACATTGTAAAAGAAAACGTTGCTGGGAATTTTATGAGAGAGTGGTGAAACAAACTTAAGTGAAGATATCTTGATTCGATACCCATAATAAAAGGGAAGAATTGTAATTCATTTATTTAATTTTATGTCTTTTCAAATTAACATTCAAATTCAGCTTTAGACTGAATTTCATGAAATATAACTTCATTTTAAAGGTCCTCTTTTTCCAATGCTTAGACTCCTAGGAGAAAACAAATTAACTAACTAACCCTTTCTATTCTCCCTTTCTGGATCTCTGTCTTTGTCTCTCTCTCTCTCTTTGTGTCTTTGTCTGTCTGTCTGTCTCTCTCACACATATTTATTTAGTGTTGATTATGTGAAAGGTCTGGTGCTAGGTATATAAACATATGAAAAAGTAAAATAGTTTCTGCCCTAAAGGCGCTTGTCTCTTTTAGAAATATAACTCCAAATTATAGTCCAGGTCAAACACTATAAAATGTGCTAGGGACAAATATAACCCCCCAAAAGTGAAATTTTTTAAAAGAAAAATAATGAATAAATGAGGTCTTAGTAAATGCTTACTATTGTGCCAAGCATTGGGTTAACTCTCCAGGAAATTGAGAAATTGAGATAATCCCGTTGTTAAGGAGCTCACACAGTATTTGTTGGAAAAGACATAGAAGAAGGCTCAGAGGTATATATGCAAGTCAGAGGAGAGGATGGCAAGGGAATATAGACCTTATGTCATGGGATACAATAACCCATGATAGGGAGAAACCTGTGACTCTACTCAGTAGGTGGGAGATAGAGACAGCAGGACAGTACTGCTTGGGGAGTGCATAGGATGGGAATGGACCAAGAAGTAATTTCTTTCACTGGGTGAACAACATAGCTATATGATAACTTCCTGTTCTAGCTAATTATCTTTTCTAACTTGATGCTGACCACAGCTTTTGCAATTTGCTGAAGGAGTACAAATGCTGTCAGAGTCTCATAAATTTCAGTGTCCTGGTAAAAAATCCCAATTGCCTCACTGGTTATGACCCTGCCTTCTTCACAAAGAAAATAAAAGACCTTTTGACATCTTAAAATTCACAGGAGAAAAAAAAGAGAGCAAATTACTTGTGAGTAGGCTTGTAGGAATTGCACTTCTCACTGAAGCAACCGAATTGAAGAGTTTGAGGTGAAGAATTTGCTTTTTTTCTAGTCAGACCACACCAGTGGACACTCCCTACTATATAGATTTCAGTTGATTACTGTAGATGTCTTCCACTTTTCTGAGCAACTATCTTGTTTAGTTGAAAACCCTTTGCTTCAAATAGCTCATAATGAAGTTGGCACAATGATCTTGCTTGACACTTTCAATGATCATGCTTCAGAAGTCATAGTACAAAATAGTGCTAAATAAATACAGTGAGCTTATCTTTTGCTTTCCTCTAAAAAATATCTATCTCTAAGAGAGTATTCTTCCCCTCCAGATAAAACAAAAAAACAGAAAAAACAAACAAGGACAGTTAGGTTGATGGTTTATCCAGGTAAATTATTTCAGTACTTACATTTCACTTTTATTTTATTTAACCATTGAGGAACATCTCCCCTTATCTTTCAAGATGACAGATCCATGACACTATGATGAACTAGACTGATGTATGTATAGGTGTGACTATATGTAAAAGAGGTATGAAGAGATTGAAGAAAAGAAGGAGTGAGACACAGAGAGATACAAAAAGAGAAAAAGTTATATAGGGAGAAAGGGAAAGAAAAAAAGGAAGAAAGAAAAAGGGAGAGAAAGAAAGAAGTAGAGAGGTAGAGAAAGACAGGAAGAGACACATAGAGAGAATACCCAAATATTCATGCTACATTTCATAATCAATTGGTCTGTGTGCCACTGGTGTGGATAAAGACATTGATGCATGACTAATAGTCCATTTTCACAGAATCAATAATATAATAACTAAAGGCATTTGCAATCCCTGATGTTCTGTCCCTAAGCCAGGAAAAGAGTACAATAACAAAGAAAGAATATAGTCAGTTCCTGCTCTAACCACAGTCAGCTAAGTGGTTTGTAAATGTGGAACAAAATTCCTCTAAATGTGATGGCAAACTGAAAGACTCACAAATGGCTGAAATTCTTTCATTGAGGATAACATTTAAAAAATGATTTCTTCAAGAAAATTTTGACTGGGGAGCAGCTGGGTAGCTCATTGGATTGAGAGCCAGTCCTAGAGATGGGAGGTCCTAGGTTCAAATCTGGCCTCAGACACTTTCTAGCTGTGTGATCCTGGGCAAGTCACCTGACCCCCATTGCCTAGCCCTTACCACTCTTCTGCCTTGGAGCCAATATACAGTATTGACTCCAAGATGGAAGGTAAGGGTTTAAAAAAAATTTCACCAAAGAGACTGATTTGATCCAATAATTTGTGTCTCATATTGGAAAATAAAATCACAAATTGGCCAGCTCTCTCCATAAATCTGTTATCTTACTTTTCTAAGCATGAAGGGAAGCAAAACATCTAGGAACATGTGAGATGATTTTCCAACACAATCCATATATTTCTTTTGCAATATATGACAAATCCCACTATGAACCACATCAAAAACCTAAGGATTATCTTATATTTACTTTGTACATATTTATTTATATTTATATGTGCATATGTGTAGGTCCCTACTCCTAGAAAATAAGCTTCCTGAGGCTAGTGATTGATAACCATAGAGATAATTTAAATAGTTAAACAGGTTTAAAAAAAATAACTTTTGACAAGGCATGAGTGTGTTAAGTCAAGAAGACCTAAGTACCAATATGTAAGTAACCATTTCTGGAAGGTGTCATTTTGAATGGTATTGTGAAGCAGTTTCTGCCACAGATAATTTTCTGACATCTAACATGCAGACATGATATTCAGGATAAATACAATAACTTTCTTTTCCAACAGAGCACCATTACTTACACCTCAAAATAGGGCATAAAAGTGCTCAACTAAAATATCAACATCTTCAATAGAGGATAGAAATTACTAAATATATTTTATATCATTAATATCCCCCCAAATGCTTTTTAACAATCTCTCAAATGAATTAAGAGAAAATGGCAAAGGTCCATATACTCCAATATTCTTTCTGAGTAAATGACCTCTATGAGGCAATAGATAATAAAACTAAAAGCCTAAGGCACATTCTTTTCCAGTAAGGGATGGTTTTCCTCTATAGAGTAGCAGCCAGTTGTATAACTGCTATGTGAGGAACCCATTCATATCTCAAAGTTTACCAGTTAACTTATAGATAGAAACCATGTAAGATGCTGTCAAACCTCTTTTGTCAGCAAAATACTGCTCCCTTCATTTCCTAGATGCCATTTTTGAAGCAATTCTTTTAGTTTTAATCTTTTGCTTCTTGCTTTCCTTTCTGGAAAGCAAACTTCTCACACACCTCCACCCACACCTCCACAGTTCCTATTGACCAATTGACCAAGAGGTGTGACTGCATGGAAGCCTCCAAAGAAAAGATACTAAGGAATTATACAGGGTATCTTTCAGTCCAAAGTGGCAATGGGAACAAGAACCTTCTCTACCTTGCAGGTCAGCTTTGGTCAACGCAACTTTGTTAGCAAAAGAACAGAAAAAAAAGCGAAAACAATAACCAGAGGTTAGTAAGAGGCAGATTAAACCAGGGTAATATTACACAAAAAGAAAAGCAATCTGCATAACAAACAAAGCCAGGTCATACAATTAATAAGCATACAGGTGGTACACAGGTGGAACAAAGACAGCATGGACCAATGAACTCAAAGACAAAATGATGTATCGGGGTTTGGAAAGAACCAAGATGGTGCCCAAATTAGCCAAGCAAGAGCAGTGCAAAACCAAACCTAGCAAAGCATAAGCAATGGACAACAAGAATCTTTTCACATTCACAAAGTCAACTCCAAAATAGAACGAGTAAATGTTTGCAAGGAATCAGGCTAAGCAAAGAGAAATTTAAAAAGGAGAATTTCATGGCAGGGCAGCAAAAGGTATATGTGAGGAAATCAAAGTGTACAAAATTCTGAACACTGAAAAGTTAAACATGAAGCATCCACTTAAGGACCACCCATTGGCCCCTTCCACAAATGATACCAAAAAAGATTGTAATTAACTCATAAGATTATTTGGCCTTTGAAACAAAGGGGGTTGAAAATATTAAACAGATCTAATGTTTTTCCTTCAGGGTTATTTTTAAGAAACACAAATAAGACTGCTGCTACAAAACCAGTAACCCCAAATCAAAATCTCTTCATTTTGTCTTATTTAGCCTTGAGAATGACCATGAATTATTATTTTCTCCCCCCTCTCCCCTCCCCAACCAATGAGATTATATATTATCATTTAAAAAAAAAAAACATCTGCTACTGTGGGGAAACATGGTTCATTCAATCCTTGGTCTTTCCAGCAAAGCTACAAAGGTGCCTAAGTCCTCAGGAGAATAATCATTAGAGATTTAAAATAAAAATCCAACCTCAGTGATTAAAGGGGGAAATTGAGGAAAGATGGCATGTGGTTGATGCCCTGTACCCATTCCAATTAAAAAGAACTATATGCCAAAGAAAACTTCATTTTTATTTCATTATACAACATACTTTACATTAAGGTTTTCATCCTCAGAAGAAACTGAGGCCCTGGGAGGAGGACTTGGTCATTACCAATAGCTGTGATGAAAATATTTGGCCTGATTTGCTCCATTTGATCTATAAGGATGAGGGCAAAATACATTCACTTTTGACTTGACTTATGAGGAGATACAGGATTTATCTAGAAGTAATGAAACTCTCTCCTTATTCCTTTTCTGTTTGTATAAATGGGCACTATTAAAAAATTGTGTTATTTCCTATGGTTCCCAAAAAGTCAACATCTAAAAACCTTTCTGAGGTTATTGGGCAAATTACATAACTTGAATAGACTGACAATAATCCCTCTTTTTAGATTCTCGTTTGTGTGTGCGGTATGTGTGTATATAGATACAAATGCATAAGAGGGTCAAAGGGTGTCTTTCCTCTTCCTCTATGCTCTTAGTAGTTCTATTTCACAAATTCATGGAAACACCTGGGAACTCTTACTGGGGCTTGATTAAAATGGTGCACAGTTCCAAAGAGATCAATTTATGGTCTAATTCACTTTTCAGGCATTCTGTTCCTGGCCACTTAGGCTAATTGCCCTAGTCATTTGTGTAAAATAAACAAGGACCTTCTTCCCTCAGAACTCATCTGCCACTTTGGCCCACCTAGTAAGGAGTTATAATGCTTAACATGTAACTATCATAATTATCTCCATGGCAATAGAGTGCAGTATTATTAGACCCACAGGGCTTGCC
Source organism: Monodelphis domestica (assembly GCF_027887165.1). Taxonomy (NCBI): domain Eukaryota; kingdom Metazoa; phylum Chordata; class Mammalia; order Didelphimorphia; family Didelphidae; genus Monodelphis; species Monodelphis domestica. The sequence goes on from NC_077227.1 coordinate 250,423,708, forward strand.
ATGGAGTTGATCCATCAAGTCATCATATCCGGCTTTGAATAATCACTCACACTCAAGAGAAAGGTCAGAACTCACCATAATTCATTTCATGGATCACACCAAATTTTATACCACATTGTATAGTGGGATCCAGGAATAGTCCTTCCTAGTGAAATAAATTCATTCTTCCGAGTTCTCAATTATGTTGTTTATTTTTTAATAGTGTATATGGCACCCAATTACCTTTATTTAAGATAACTTTTTAAAAAAATCTACCTATGTAAAAGTTTTTGTCTAACATTCACATACAATCTTAAAAACACTCAAATAGTAAATTAAGATTTATTTCTTCATGTTCAATCTGTTTTGATATTCTAATCATTTTTAAACTTGAGTATGCATGGCTTCTAATCTGAAATACTGATAACGATTTGTATTTTATAGTTACATGCACTTGAATAATATTTTTAAACCCATTACCTCCTTTGATTCAATTATCTGTTTTAAACCAGCATGATTGTACCTACTATCTTTGGAAATCCAGTCTTGTTACATTAATTAGGTCAATCACCAAACTCTAAATGCTGACTCTCTGTGATATAGGCAGAGTTCACAATAAAATTATTCTGTTTGAGTTGGAAAAGGTGTAAGGGGCACCATGGAAAAGAAAATTTCTTAGAATACAGACTGTAATTTAAAGGACAAAGGGAAGTCAAGTAATGTCAGAAAAAAAAATTAAATTATAATATTCTCCACCTGGTCCCTTCTACTCCATCTCTCTGCCGCATGTGGTTAAAATAATTTATTAACAAAATATAGAGAAAGAAAACAACAGAATGGGTAAAAGGATGCTCTAACTTTTTACTTGAGGAATAAAGGAAATTGACTTTTAAGAGACAGGAAATGGCTTATGCAACCAAAATTAGATTGAGATGTGGCCAGGAAATCTTTTAAATTGTGTTTGATGGACATGAGTGAGTCCAGTGAACAGAGCAGGAATGGGGGTAAGTGTTGAATTGAGTATGAAGGGGGAAATGGAACATCATATTTTGACAAGGCAAATTAAAGAGACTCATAAGAAAATATTGTTAGCACAAATAAGGGGATATGAGGCTCAACCATTATAAATGAAAGAATTCTGAGATCTGATGGATATTTGCTTATTTTGTCTTGTAGCTTAGGTGAAAACTTTCCTTTTTTACTACTGGAGATGCAGAGTCTAATGAAATCTGTTAGAACAGTATTAGAACAGTGTTTCTAAAACTGTACTACATAAACCAAAACAATCTACAAAATACTTCAAGGAAACACAAAAAGATACTACTTTTTGGTGTTTTATCAGTTTCATAAAATATATGAGTTTAGCCAATGTAGAAAACTATTAGAGATCGACCAACATTAATTATGCAATGAAAAAAGGGCTATCTTAGTCTAGAACAAGTCATTGAACATTTCCATGAATGCATGACATGAAATTATTGGATTGTCTGTCTGAAAAGAGCATGCATCCTTCTGAAATTTTGCTCACAACTGAAGAGTTCTGCTGTTGCAAAAGGCTTAAGAACTATGGTTCTTATTCTAAGAATTAAAAGCATTCACCAATACCCTTTGCTAATAAAAAATCAAACTGTTAACAATAATTGGACAATCCTCAGAAAGGCCATAAGATGGATCACTTTCGGGAAACAGAAACATGATATCTTTCTATGCTGTACACGTAGATATACTTGAAGTTTCCTCGCAATGTGGCTATAGCTGATAAGTCACTAGCCTGTGTCTTTTTTATTCCATCCCACCCCCAGATTTGTACTGAATAATTCATTGCAAGTGTAATGCTCCTGTCCTTTAAGTTATTCTGGAATTGAAGGTAGAAGGAATGGGTACTATGATGTTGATGCCAAGGAAGGTCCTTTGTAGGAATGGATGCAATGCTTTAGAAGACATTTGCTCATTGCATCCATATGGAATTTTTGGCATGTCATAGATAAATCCAACCATTTGCATGAATATGTTGATGATGATGAGAGTTGAGGGGCTGACAAAAAGTAAAATAGAAGAGGGGGTGAGAGGGAACAGAAGAAAGAGGCATTGGCAGAGGCAGCAAGGAGGCTGATGCTTGTGACCAAAGTGCAGCTAAAAAAGATGGTACCTTCACATCCACGCTCGATCTGGCCACTTCTATGAAGAGCATCATTGATCAGATCTGGCAGGCGTCCATTCAAGTCCACAGATGCTAAGCAGCCTTGAAAACCATCCCGTGAGGCCACAAGCTTTGGGAGGTTGCTATACATGCCTTGGGCAAGACCAGCCATGTAAAGGTCACCTGAAAAGAAAATGGGGTAGGGGAGATCAGGGAAAGGAATCCAGGTGTCTAATATTTTTATTGTTTTGAACTAATTCTGGATATTTAATATAGCTAAAAATTTTAAAGTAAATATGTACATAAATCTATTTCTATCCCTAAATTCTGATTTATAGAATTACTTTTATGGATAGGTTACCAGCCTAACAATCCACACTGATAGAAGTTGAAGAATTTACAGAACATACATGCTCATACAGCCACAATAATAAAAGTAACTTTTAAGCTATAGCCAAATAGCAAAAAGAAAGAATTGAACTCTGGAGTGAAAATTCAATATAGTTATGTTACTCTCAACTTGATAAATTCACTTCATTTCTCTACTTTCCTTGAAAATGTGTAAAAACAATAAAAAATATAAGAAAGTCAAGCTTCTTTAAAGAATTTACCTTTCAGATCCAGATTTTTGGCACCATTGATAACCTGAGTGACCACCTTGGTGTCCACCTTTAGGCTGTGAGTATTACTGTTGTCCCGAGTAATGACAACATTATGCCATTGGTTATCATTCAGTGGTCGGTCACTGTTGCCCTTGATGACATTGGGACCATTTCCAAGATCAAAGACATAGTGTATATACCTGTGAATAGCATGCACACACACGAAATATCAATTGATAAAACACTGGTGGTCAGAGTAATTTCTAAATATATTCACATAAATATGCATATGCTTATCACAATTTAAGTGATAAAAATAATAACTATATGAAATAGCTTATATCTGTACAATCATATACATAGTCATAGGTTATTTCTTAAGTTTCTGTATTGGGATCACTAACATTATCATATCACCCCATAGAATGGAAGTTCTATGAGGGAAAATAATATTTTTTCCTTTGTGCTCCAGCTTCTAGCAGAGTATCTACCACACAATTAGAACTTAATAGATTCAATGATTGATAAAATAGCAATGAAATTCATTAGAAAAAGAGATATCTTTAAATGTCCATATTTGGTTCAATGCTTCCTATTTAAAACATGAAACATTTGATGGCCAAGAACTTACCCTTTGACTAGTTCAACTGCAATAAAATCATTGCCATCCCCACTGTTGAAGAGGATGAAGCCATCAGCTGAGGTGGTCTTAAACTGGAAGAAGAGGTGCATGGAGGTATAGGCCTGGAGAGTAGCCAAGCTCAGGTAGCTGCTCTTGGTCTTAAAAGTGACAGGGTCAGCGATGATATTTCTTAAGCCAAAACGGGCCTTTAGCTCACAGTAGTCAATGTCACCATTCTTGCACAAGTCAATGTAGAGGAGTCCATTAAACATGAGGCTCTGGAGGTGGCCAATGAAACTAGAAGGGATAACTGAGATGTAGCGCTTCTCTGTCATGATTCCTGTTTCAATATTATGGAACTCTAAACGGGTATGGTCACCCACCATTGTACCTGCATGATTATGGGATACAAAAAAGAAAAGAGAGAATCTTTAAGCATGGGTTCAAATCAAGATTTACCAGGTTTGACTTGTTTCTACATATATCGAGAGGAGTGGTCAATCTACTAGAAAAAGATGAACAGGAAGTCAACTAATTAACATAACACACTTAGGAAATGATCTCAGTTCTAGAGTTCTATTTTCCTGGTTCAATTCCTCTCATTCATGAAATATGTTGACAAGTAGATATTCCAGATATTTAATAGTAGAAAAAGAAATATGAGATCAGGACTACATTGAGAATCAAGATGATCATTAATGTACTCTGACTCTATAAAACAAAGTTAGGTACTTACATATATTATATAGAAAAATAGTATTTTGGCATTCTTAATTTAGCAAAGTTTTTTTTTTTCTTATGGTTCCAAGGCAGAAGAATGTTAGGGGCTAGGCAATGGGGGTTAAGTGACTTTCCTAGTGTCACACAGCTGGGAAGTATCTGAGGCCAGATTTGAACCTAGGCCTGGATCTCAATCCACTGAGCTACCCAGATGCCTGCTTAATTTAACAAAGTTTTGAGAATTCTCCAAATGTAACTGGAAATGGAAATCTAATACAGCTACTTTGGTTCTTTCTCTAAGGCATAATATACATAGTAATACATAGGATTGTAATAATAAAGTCCAGGGAAGAACAAGTAGAATATTTGGGAGTAAGATCAAGTGCTTTCACACATTTTAAATAAGTAATTCTCAAATCTAATATGCCATTTTATAATAACATGGAAACTAATACTAGAAATTCACCAATATCATGTTCACAGAACCTGGAATTTACCCAACATTTTTTGGCACCTGAACTCAGAACATATGTGTGAACTATTATCACTGAGCAAATTTAAACAAAACAAAAACAAAATCTATTTTTTGTTTTGCAAGTTTTTGAGTGGTTGTTTGGATATATAGTGGCAAATAACATTGATGATTGAAAGTTACCTTCTAAGGAAAATAAAGCAATGATGTTGGCTAAATTCCTTGAAGATATGAAACAAACAAAAAGCAGCATAAATCTCCTAATAATGGATTTCTTAGGATAAAGCAGCCAAATATAATTTATTGATAATAATATGTAACTTGTTTTAGAATTGTGATATGCTAGAGGAAAGATCCTTGAATTCAATCCAGAACCTTGGATTTAAATCCAATCCCTAGAACTATGTGGTTTTATTTACACTCTGCAGCTAGATTCATAAGATGGGAATAATAACACTTATACATCCTACTTCATGGGTAGTAAAACAAACATTCTGTAATTGTCAAAATAACATAGAGTTGTCCATGATGATGATGATGATGGTGATGGTGATAGTGGTGATGGTGATAGTGATTATAAAGTCATCAGGAGGTAAAAGAGAAACAGTTTATCTTGAAGTCCAGAAGACCTAAATTCTAGTTTCATATCTTATCCACACTATACATATGATACTGGCCAAATCACTTAATGTCCCTATGCTTTAGGTATTCTCTAGGAGTTTAAGTTGCTGGGAAGTTGCATTGACCAGTCATGGTCAGAGAAGACTGGATGAAAAGGAAATTATAATTGTGAGAAAGAGGATACAAAAGATGTGGGGATTGTGGTGTCATCTGAAGATTGAATTTTGAGGAGTGGGTATTTGCACTCAATTTAAAAAAAGACTCAAGAAAAAAGTTGAGCTAAAAAAAGCATAATTTGAATGAAAGGAGAAGGAAGTAGTAAGACAAATGAAAGGAACTTAGGTGCACCTCTCAAATTTTTAATGAGCGGAAAACAAAAATGAAAACTCAGAGGTATTAGATGTGATAATTACAACAGATAAGAGAAAGAAGGCGTAGCTACCCAAAGCTTATATTTCTGTTTCTTTACTAAAGAAAATATTTTGATCAGAAAAGAATGAATAAAAATGAAAAAACATAGTGACTTGAAATCTAAGTGAGATGACAGTAAAAGCATAAATCTGCTATTGATGAGTTGAAGTGATTAAATCCAGATGAAGCACATGCCTGGAAAGTGAAAGAACTTGCAGATGTAATTGTGGAGTTACCATTTGTGATCTCTGAAAGTGTCAGGAGAATGAGGATGTTGCTGCAGGTTAAATGTAATGTAAATGTCCCAATTTTCTGAAAAAGGAAATAAGTAGAATCTACAAATCATATGCTGGTGAGCTTAGCTTTGATTCCTGGGAAATTCTGGAATGTTTTATTAAAGAGACTATCAATAAACATTTATAAAAGGAATCAGTGATCACAAAGAGCTAGCTTGGATACACCTGGCTAACCTCATTTCCTCTTATAACCAATTTACTGGAAGATTATGGGAATGTTATATAGCTTAAGAAGATTTTAATAAAACATTTGTCACTTTCTCACATTCTTATAGACAAGAGAGAAAGATGTGGGTTAAGCCATTTTGTAGTGTAGTGTAGGTTGACAAATTCAGAATAGTTTGAATAACTGGACCCAAAGAGTAACCATTAATGTGGTGAGATTAACCCTGAATGAGATCTATAGCAAAGGGTCCCAGTAATCTGCACCTAGTCCTGGACTGCTTAAAAGTTTGATCGATGCTTTGGCAAAAGAAATAGAATGAATAATAGGTTCATAAATGATATGATAGAGTCAAATCTGAAAGAACGTTGACAAATTGGAACATGGGGCTAAATCTAATGATAATAAGTTTTAACAGAAATAAAGAAAGTCTTATGTTTGGGTTTAAAATCAACTTCAGATATTCAAGATGGGGAGGCTTGCCAAGAAAACAGCATGTCTGACAAGATCTGATAGTGGGAAGTTAGTTGATTATAAATTCAATATGTCTGTAGTATCAAATGAATGCCAGAAAATTAAATTTATCTTAGACTTTGTTAAAAGAATCTCCAGAACCAAGAAGATACACACATATTGTGTATCACTATTTCCTATACCTGAAATACTGTATTCATTCCTCTTTGTGCTCTATTTTAGGAAGGGAATTGATAAAATGTGGCGTCCGGAGGAAATTGACCAATATGTAGAAAAACCTCAATATCATGTCATGTGAGGACAGGTTGATGGAACTGGGGATGATTAATATGATTAGGATGAGACATGATCATTATTATCTTAAAGCATATGAACAGTTCTCAATTTGTAGGAAGGCTTAGTCTTTGATATTTTCCTTGACAATGTAGGAGAGAACTGGTAGAACAATTGAGGAATTGAAATTCTAACTCTCCATATGTGAGCATGTTGACTATGATGACTGAATATCTCAACCCAAAAGATGTTCATATAATAAGTTGACGTCATCTTTGAGAGGGATTGTCTCTGGTGGAATGACCAAAAGCTCTGTCCTAGGCAATGTTCTATTCAGAGTTGTCACCAATGACTTAAAGACAGAGATGGAATCATTTCAAATTTTCAGACAATATTAAGCAATGAGGTACAGCAAATAAGATGACAGATCTTTGAGTTTTAAAATTCTCTAAAGCCAAGAATTGAGAATTGAAATTAAAATGAAATTTAATAAATGTGAATGTAATTGTACTGTCATGCATTTGGATTAAAGAAAAAACGTGTCTGTTCTGTATAAGTAGAGAATGTTTGGGATTGGGCAGAGTGAGGAGACGGGATTGGAAAGCAATTGAAATGCCAATATCCTTAGGGTTTTAGTAAACTGAAAACTCAATATAAGTCAACAATAATTTGACGTGGCAGCCAAAAGAGCTAATGTAATCTCATTCTGTATTGCTCGAAGTATAAGGTCCAGAATTAGGGAGGTTATAGTATGAATACATTTAAATGACTTTGCTTAGTCTGAGCACCACATTTATTAGGGATTAACACACTGGAACATATCCAGAGGAAGGAGAAATACCAGGGAGATAGAAATCAGTCTGCCAAATAAACTAGAGGTATTTAGCTTGGAAAATAAAATAAAAGATTTAGAAGTAGCATGATAGTTTTCAAATATTTAAAAAATGTTCATATAAAGCAGGAAATAAACTTGTTCTGCTTAAAGGCAGAGGTAGAAACTCAGATCAATGGCAAAGTGTTACAACTACCACTACTACTAATAGTAGCATTTATGTAATACTTTAAGATTTACAAAATATTTTACAAATATTACTTCATTTGATTCTTAGAAGAACTCTGGAAGGCTTTTATTATCTCCATTTTATAGATAAGGAGACTGAGTCAGAGTTTAAGTGACTTGTCCAAAGTCATATTCCTACTAAGTGTCTGAAGGCAGGTTTCAACTGAGGTTTTCCTGACCCCAAGTTCAGTTCTCAGGCAACTGAGACACCTAGCTTGGTTCATCATAATAGGCAATAAAAACTTTCTAAGAAATACAGTTATATGCTAGAGGAATTGGGCTGTTTTTTAGGGTTTATGAGCCCCTATCACTCACGATCTTTAGGCAGAGTTTGAATGACAACTTGATGGGGATATTGTAAAAGACAGTAGTGATTTATTCAATGTTTGGGCAAGATGAACTTGGAAGACTCCTTCATCTCTAAGCTTGAATGATGCTCTGATCTTATTCTTGTGAGGATCAAATTGCAGAAGATTTGCAGATTTGAAATAGAAGGAAACTCAGATCTCTCACATGAGTCATGGTTGATAATATATGTCAGCTTAGTTATATTTGCCATGCTTTATCCCAGTGCCCTTTGTGTTACAGTATTGTGATTTTAATTCTAATGAGATCATAGTGTTCTATGATTTGCTGCCACATAACAACACTGGGAAAATTCTGGGGTTTAAGAGATAGAGAAAGAAGAAACTGGAACACACAAGGTGAGGAGAGGAGTTATGGTTCATATGGAGCACTGAATTTAAATGGCTAATTAATTAATTAATTGAAAATATTTTTAGTGTCCACTATGTGTTAGGCACTGAGCTAACAGAAAAGTGAAACAATCCTTGCCTTTCAGGGATCATTGCCTAATTAGCAAAACTCAGGGGAAGGAAGAAAAAAGTTCCAAAGTTCTGATAGCAAGTAATTTACATTAAAGATTTTGTTCATGAAACCAGTGATATGCTCAGTTTGGTTATCAATCTGAAGGATATAGATTGATCTGAAGGGTACTTATTGATATTATCATAACTAACTAGATATTAATATCATAATTAATAATAAATGTAATTTAGAAGGGAAAAAGATTTATGATATGCTCGAAGATTATTTGGTTCAGGACCCATGTACATGGAAAATATCACTTGAGAACACCTTTGCTGTTGCAATGTCCAGAGAACTGCTAGGGGCTCTAACTCAAATGTGGGCTACTTTCATTAGCATATCTATACATAATTAAAATGAGAATATTGTAGCCTTAATAATAAAATCCATCAAAACTGTCTTCTAAGATATCACAAAGGGTTGAAAGCAAATTATATAGTTATCATTGGTTTGGGGACTATCTCACATAAAACTTCCTAGCAGTCTACTTCTGAATGGAGCCACATCCATCTCAAGCAGGGGTCCTTAATCTTTTCTGTATGTCGTGCTATGTAAGAGGTAGCTGTTGGCATAGTAGATAGTGTACTGGATTTGGAAGATGTAATCAGAAAGCCTCAAAGTTCAAATTAGACCTCAGACACTAGTCATGTGATCCCAGTCAAGAAACCATCTCTTTCTGCCTGTTTGCTCAACCATAAAAAGAGAATAATAATAGAACTTAGCTTACAGAAACAAATAATATTTGTAAAAATGCTTAAGAGTGTGCCTAGCACATATTAAATCCTAAATGAATATTTATTCTCCTTTCTCTCCCACTTCATGACTCCTTTTGGCAAATCAATGCAGCCTATGGATTCCTCAGAACAATATTTTAAAAACATTATTCCTAGAATGACATTTTTTTTAAACATAGTATAAAAAAGGATATCAATTATATTGGGGAAAAACATGTAATGTTTAAAAACTATCCACTGCCAAAGAACCCTTAAAATCTACCCACAGGCCCTTTGGGTGTGTATAGACCTCAGGTTAGGAATCTCTGATCCAAAGTTTATGGAATGTTAATGCTTAAAAAAATGGGATGTAATGAATTGCCAGAATGTTATAGAGAAAGAGGTAAGATTGCAAGATTTAGGCTAAGGGAAATAAAAGTAGAAGGTAACCTGAGTTAGAAAATCATTTGGATTTCAATCAGGTAGTATGGAATTTCAGCTTGCAATTATGGATATTGTTCTTTGTGAACTATGAAAAATTATTTCAGCTCCCTGTGCCTTGGTTTCTTCAGCTGTAAAATATGAATAAATTTTGCATCATCTGTCTTGTAGCATTATTATGGGGAATTATTTTGGCAGACAATAAACATTGTAACAGGGAATTATATGATTGGAAGAGGAATGTAATGCGGTTTGATGTAGTGGAAAAAGAATTGGATTTGAAATCAGGAAAATCTGAGTTCACCTCACCCATGCCATAGATTAGCTGAATGACCTTAGGCAAGTCATTTAATCTGTCAATGACACAAAGTATTCAATCTCATAAAGTATATTGGAAGAGGGAATTTCTTCACCAAAAATACTCTGAACTAATGAAATCACATACCAACACTTCCTCCAATCTCAGAAATATATAGAGATAGAGATATATGTAGCTGCCCTACTCCAGATATACACATTCATGTTTATATATTGCTTTTCCCTATATTGTAGTCATTTCCTTTTTCAAAACATTCTGGCAACTAAATATATCTTATTTTTCAGGCCTAATATTAAGATGTTGACTCTCTAAAAATGCCATTATGTATTAAATGAAAACTTAAGGGCAAGAAACTCAGTTTTAGAGATTTTTGACTGTCATTTAGCTAGATTCTGATTTTTTTTTAGAGAGCTGAAAGAGAAGGGTAAATCTGAACCCAGACTAAGAATTCTGAGTCCATATTAGATTTGAAATATTATAACAGATGAATTGGTGACATGGTTCTGAGCATCCCGTAAAGGGAATAGATATAAAATTGGTATATTATTTTCTTGAACACCATCTTGGTCTCCAGTGATTAGAGAAAAGGTAATTCTTCATTAATTCCATCAAGTTAAAACCAAAGCAGATGGACTGACATCACACAGAAACCAAGAAAGCATTGAAAGTCTTTGTGGTTGGCTTGAGCAATTCTCCCCAAAACATCCATGAACCCATGTGGTTATCTTTAGATTATCACAGGGAGGTGAACTACTCTTGGAATTCAAACTCACACTGGATTGAAATGGGCTTTTTTTTAAATGAGTCCAATTTTCCAAATAGGTGATTATAAAAAATAGATGAAGACCATTTAAACTAAGTGACAATATTGAGAAACTTTTAAAATATTAATGAAGTAAGCACAGAGATCACATAGATATCAAAAGGAAGGGGAATACTATTTCAAATTACTCTTAAAAATTCTCAAAGGCTCATTGGATAGAGAACAAGTCCCAGAAACTGAAGATTCTGGGCTCAAATCTGACTTCAGATACTTCCTACCCATATGTCCCTGGACAAGTCGCTTAGCCCCATTGCCTAGCCCTTACCTCTCTTCTGTCTTGGAACAGTACTTAGTACTGGTTTTAAGACAGAAGGTAAGGTTTAAAAAAAAAAAGTGGTATCTATCTATTGTTAACTAATGATTTGATGCAATGTCCTCTGGTTTTCTTTTGTACTCATCTATTTTCTGATCTAGATGAGCAGGAATCCCTCACTTCAGATCTATTTATCCTATCAGCCCATACATATTGGAAATAAGTCCAGGGTATCATTCTTGGGTTCCAGCATCAATGGGCATGTGGTGACATTTTACTTCCATAGCTGCTGACATAACATAAAAATGAGAAATGTCCACCTGAAATCTTTCCTCCTTTTCATTATTAAGGGTAGTACTAAGCAAGGGAAAGAATGCTTGACCAATATCATGTAGGAAATTGCTTTTTTTCCTCTTTCTTTTTTTACTTCAAAAGAATGACCAATCCTAATGTGCTCTTCTGGCAATAGTTTACCCTAATTGTTCTTTGAAAAGTTTCTGGGAACCAACTGAAAATCCCTTGAAATCAGGGACCTTCCATTGCTAGTGGAGATTAGTGAATATGGTAATAAGCTATTTCTTAGTAACTCTAGAATGAGGAATGTGTATGTGTAGGGAGAAGGAGAATGAATAGAGGAAGGAAGCAGGTATAAAAGTTTTGATTTTATTAATTAATTTTAAAAAATCTTTTTCATTTAAAAAAAGCAACTTAGACCATCTCTCCTAAGCAAAATAATTTATTTTTTATTGTTTTTTTTTTAATTTCCCAGACCTACTCAATGCTCACACTTTGATTTTTCCCTCAATAACAAGGCAGGGGGTAAGTCCTGAGTAGGCTAAAGATGAAAGGGCTTCATTAACTTCAAACACCAAATTAGTCCATTCCTTGGGCACTGCATGGTTTAGCAATGATTTTTAATTATTAGGGATAACTCAAAGCCTAATTTATAATTACCTTTATTTCAATGTTTCGGTAGAGAATAGTGAGGGAGGAACTGTGCATTACTGTGGGCGCTAAGAGTCTACAGCTGCTTATTTAAAGTATGGTTTTTCAACATACATATCTTCCTACACAAAGACAAGGTCATATTTTGGTGTGAAAGTATTAGGATGTGACTGCCACCCAGTGGCTAAATTTTTTAAAAGGAATAATGGAATAAGCTCACCTAGACTTGGTAAAACCATTTCCTTCATTGTAGTTTTTCCAAAGTTACTTCACAATGCATATTACCTGAATATTTCTGAGGATGTACTGTGAATTTTCATTTATTTTCCCCTGCCCCAATTCTCTCCAAAGACTATGTCTTCACAAACAAGTTCAAGAAAAAAGGTTTCTTTATTTTCTTATTAGAGAAAAATCTAGTTCTGCCACCTTATTTTACTTATAAGGAAACTGAGGTTCAGATAGGTTGAAGTAATCTCCCCAAAATCATCCAAAAATTTAGTAGAAGAGTGTCCTAAGTCTTAGTTCACTGTTTTTTCCCCATTGGATTACATTTCATTTCTGTTCCATACTTTCTTGATAAAGGTCTCTTTATCCTCAACTTGTGTTGTTACTTTATAATCTAGAATGGCATTCAACATGCCTGTGGATCCAGAATAGTGTCCGATAAAGAACTTAATTATTTTCACCATCACTGATTTATCTTTGTTGAGAATTGGAAATTATTATGAATATCAATTAGAAGAACTTGGGAGAGCATTCAAAAGGGCTCTCCTTTCTAATATAATAATTCCAATTCTTCAAAGCTCAGTTCAAATAACTCCTTTTCACCTTGTGCAAATTACTTAACTTCCCCGGTTCTCAGTTTCTTAATCTGTAAAAAAAAGAGAGAGCTAGACTACATGGCTCCTGTGGTCTGTAATAGCTTTAAATCTGTGATCTATGGGGATACAGAGATCAAAGACTATTTTTTGGGATTACTCTGAAGGTGCAGTAAAGGAAGATTTATTCACTGGGAATCCTGAAAGTTGTAGTTTTCACAGTCTTGGAAGAGAGTGGGATCTATCACAACCTGTGAGGTAGGTGGTGACTTTTGGTAGCAAGAAACTAATTTCTACCATGAGTATCAAAACTACAACTCCCTGAATTCCCAGTGAGTATTCAGATCTTTACCCTACCCACAAGGCAATTGGAGAACCAGTAAAATAAGAATCTCTCTGAGTCTATCCAAATGATGATGATTCTTTCTTCTCTCCTCTTCCTCCTCCCTTACTTTATCTCTTACTTTAAGTTCTAAGACAGAAGAGAGATAAGCACTAGGCAATCTGGGTAAAGTTCTTGTCCAGAATAACATAGCTAAGAAGAATTTGAGGCTAGACTTGAATTCAGGACCTCCTGACTACATGCCCGGCACTCTATCCACTGTGCTACCTAGCTGTCCCTATAATGCTCTTCTAAGAAACCTTCTCTTAGTACTGCATCACATATCTCTTACACCCTCTAAAGTCTAATGGCATTCATAGCCTGTGTACATAGTTTTACCTTTATAAACAGGCTAATGTTTTTTTTATTTATTGTTTCATGTATGTTAATCTTATTGCCCTCACAATAGAGGATATTCTTTGGAATAAAAAATATGCATTATATTTCTTTGTCTCCTTCCTAACATTTACTATTACTGGGTATATAGAAGGTCCTTGTTAAATACTTGGTGACTTGGTCGGAAGTTTTAAATTAAGTTCATATCATGTTCAAAGTAATAGGCTAATAGTTGTATCTACACAATCAAAATGAAACAGACCCTGCCCTTTGGACTAATCAACGATAATTAAACCAAGAAAAAGGATAACTGAAAAAACTAAAAGAAATTTAAGGGCATAAAGAGTGAAAAAATGTACAATAATTAGACTCACCCTCAGCCACATCATCATCCACGGTAAGTTTAAGGTTTTTTCCTCTTCTAACCACCCGTACTGTGTGCCATTCATTGTCGTTGAGTTTCTGTCCAGCATAAAGAGTTTCAGGTCCTTTGCCTGAGGATAGTGGTAATTGCCAAAGTTAGTACCAGTTACACAAATAAATGGTCTTCAAAAAAGAATAATCAAAGCCATACTGGTGTATAAGACCCATCAGCAATTGGGAAACTAATTCTTTGCTAGAAATATGAAAGCTGGTCCTGATTTTGCCTATTCTGAATTGACTTCTCAAGAAACCCAAAATAGCAAAGATTCAAGGTCTGTCTATTTACTTAAACCATAATTCTTAGTCCAATATAGCATGTCAGTAACAGGGCAGTTATCAGGAAATTGTGTTAAATGCAAACAATTAAAGAGTGAGACCTCCCTGGAAATGAGATTCAGCTTTAACTAGGCTTCTCAAATTATAAATGAGGATATCTGGTCCCCCCAAGGAGCAAGAAATTTATCCAAAGTAGCTATGGATCATTCCCATCCTTAAAGTATTACACACCAGCTTGGCTTTGGCTGGAGGGATAAGGAGGATTCATTTTTATATGCAAAGAAAGCTTCACCATAAACTTCTTTATTTTGATTTTTTAGTTAACAGAAAGTTCCCATAAATTTCCCAAATAAAGGCTTGTTGGTGCCCCACTTAATGTTACATAGATTTTTTTTTTACTACCCTTGTATACAATGTTCCTGAAAGGACTGTAAGTGGTCTTAAATCTATCCCATTATTCTCTATCTTCAAGAAAGATTTCAGAATTAAAAATTTCAAATCACACCCATTTCAATAATTTAAACTGAATTTAAGGAACAGTAGGTGCTTCCTCTCTTCAGGAGACAATACTAGGGACACAGAGACAAAAATGATACAGCCTCTGTCCAGGTTCCTACATTCTATTTTGAATATGTAACATGTACTCAGATTAATCAATGTAAAATAATTTTAGGGTAAGGGAAGAAACCAACAAATAAAGGGAAAAAGGAAAGGACTCCCAAAAGAGGTGGCACTTGAGACCATCTTTCTAAAACAATAGCCATTTCAAATCAAGAAAATGAAGTTCCTGTCAATACACCTATAAACCAATGCTAGCTCTATGCTTTTCAAGATTATTTACTTGTTAATACTAGGCCTGGTATAGGGAACTATGGTTGGTCTTTAGTAATCAAAGTTGGTAAAAGATTTTTATTTCTAAATTTTCAGATTATTCAGATTCAAGAATGACAATGGAAACATTTCAGCACAGAAGAATATGAAGAATAAAGACCTGCTCTTTTGGGATCATTTGCAATAAATGAATTGATTGATACTTTAGAATCAAGGAACCAGTAACAAAATATTATAAGCAATCAAAGATCCAGAATGATATTGATGATTTTTATGGATAGTCCTTAGAAGAGTTGCATCTCAAAGAAAGATATTGAATACTTTATTTTTGATGATGACCAACGTAACTATTGACCTGTAGTGTTCATGGTGCCTGTCTATCACTTGGAAAAGATGTTTAAAAATTCTGTGGTATAACAAGACTCTATATAGGTTTCAAGCATCTAAAAGTTCTCAGATGAGCACTGGTCCAATGACAACCCCAGAACTACTTTGTTGAGTGTAATTCTCCATGTCTTTAACTGTCAATGACACGTGTCATGAAACCATTAATGCTCAGATTTGTAAGACATGTCAGAAGTCATCCTTTCTATCAATTTAAAACCCAAATGAGTTATCTCTCCAGCACATCCAATGAGTATATCTCCAGTATTCACCTGAATTGCCTAAAAGTTAGTGAAAACCTTATGTAGCCTTATACATTGCTCAGCCACCTTTTACTTAAGGCTAATATATTCAATAAAAAGATGAAATGACTCCATAGTCAATATTAAGATGAGAGATAACAACTAATAATGATTTCATTTGCGCAATTTAAATTCTGCATGATTTTAATCTATTTGTGAATAGAATAGCACCTGAAATTGGCAAAAAATTTTTTTTCTCTTAAACACATTTTTAAATGGAAAAATTCAGCAAATTATAGCTCACATTGGGCAACTAGGTGGTATGATGGATAAAGTTCTATGCCTAGAGTTAGGAAAAGTCATCTTCCTAAGTTCAATTCTAGACTCAGACTTATTAGCTATGTAACTCTGGGCAAGACACTTAACCCTGTTTGCTTCAGTTCCTCATCTGGAAAATAAGGCGAAGAACAAAATTGCAAACCATTCTAGTTCTTTGCCCGAAAAAAATCCAGTTCCAAATGGGGTCATAAAGAGTCAAATATGAATGAAAAAATGACTGAACAATAACAGAGCTCACATTGAAAGTCTGTTAAGAAGCTTTCAAATCCCCTTACAATATGAATTTTCTGTATAAAACAATCCCTCCTCAACCCTTAAAAATAGTCCTCCAAATCAAACCCCAAATCAAACCCTCTAGGAATTGAGTGAAGTTTCTTGGAGATGGAGAATGAACTTTTTATTTCAATGGTAACTCTGGTGTGTAAATACATTTTATCAACAATGGTTTGCACCTACTCCACAACATTTATTCTTGGTTGGCTAGAATAGCAGTTTTATACGCAACTGTCTCTAACCTGTTGCTCCTGAGGCACTCCAGACACAAACTAAAATATAATTCAGAAATCTTTAACAAAATAAATAAAAATAAAATATAGATAATATTAATTTGTGGTTTCTAAATCATTTTATGACCTTCAAGGATCTGTTCCTATTCTAGTTTGATGCTACTGTGCTGAAAATTTGAAAAGTTATGTAAATTACCCAGAGTCACAGAGCTAGTATGTATTGGGATAGGAGGCATTGAGCCAAAGTCTTCCTGGACCCAAGACTACCTCTCTACTTTTTACGCCATAATGTCTCTACTGAAATTAAAGCAAATGGAACCAAAATGTATGTGTAGAAATAAAGATAAACTAATAATTCTCACAAACTTTTGAAAAATCAATATATAATAACCCCTGATATTTACTATAACCATCCCTTTGTATATTTGATTATTCATTTCTTTGTGTGTATGTATTGATCTAATCAATTTAGAGATTTTGCAAGTGGATGTTCCTTGCATTTAGAATTGATTTGTCCCTACAAATAATTCTTTTCTCAACTTGAGGGGGCCATCAGACCTCACAGTTACCTTTGGAGCCACTAAAGACTGTCCCTAAAAGCCTGGGCCTGGCCTCAGGTGGATATGATGCTGCAAGAGTGCATGATCTTTGAAGATATGTCAGCCTTAACCTTCATGTGTCATTATGTGTATATGTGGGAAAGGCCTTCAATTCTTCCAGCAACTATCTCAATAATAAAGAAGCAAAGAGAATAGGGATAACATAGGCCTGGAAAGAAAAAAAAACTACTAAAAAAATTATTTAAACATTTTATGTCAAGTGGCATCTTTTGGGGGGGCAATTGTTTTTGTATGTTATTTAATCTTTAAAAAAGACAAGGTAAGAGATGAAAAAAATGGGGCCACAGAATAATGGTATTTTTGCATAAGTGTTAAATTATTCACATAGACATTTAAATATTTTTTCTAAATTGTTGGATTTTTGGCAAGTCTGCTATTTGAAATGCTACTGATGGTTTATGGACATTTCTGTCTAAATAAATGCATAAATGCACATTTCATTCAGATGAAAATAGGGAAAATGTTCCATGCCAAATTGCTTATATAAATATCAAATATTTGTTTTGGTGACACTAAAACACCTATGTATGTGTGTTGTGTGTATGTAGTCCCAAAAGTGTTAGTGTATTTTAAACTTTATTAACTTTATTATTTAAGTTTTATTAGCTTAAAACTGCACTAAGACTTTTGGGGAAAAGATAGATGAATAGGCAGTGAGATAGAAAGATATAGACATAGATATACTACCCTTAAAAACATTTCAAGCTCTATTCACCATTTTTAAAATATTGAATCATCTGCCTTCACATTTTATTTTTTTAAACAAATATATGCCTCTTCAAAAAATATATGATTTTTCATATTGCCTTCTTGGCTATATATCTTGAGAGAAGGATTTCTTTAGTATATTATCAGTGAACTATAGAGCTATACATTTTCATAGAATCATCATGGGATCATAGACTTTAAGCCTAAAGGGCTCATTTAGGATATAGAGTACAAAACTTACTTTATAGATGAGAAATTTAGGGTCAAAAGAATTTAAGTAATTTTTGCAGGGTCACACAACTAGTAAATATCCAGTGGAGTCTTCTTAACTTCAAGTCTAATGCCCTTGCCATTTGTACCACATTGTTTTTTTTTTTCAACCATTCTCCTAGCAAAAGGAGAAAATGTGTTTCCCTATGATATTTTTTTTTAATAAACTGGATGTCTTCAGAAGCAGTAAGGAAAGAACATTTGCTCTGACCAAATACAAGACCAACTAGTCCCAAAGGAAAATTTTTAAAAGGGCATTCTTATCAAAAATGAATATGTTGATGAATAATGTCTTGATTCCATAGGGTATGAGATTATTCAGAATAAAATAATAGCTGGTCACTTTTAGAAGGAAAAGACAAACAAAAAATTCAGAGAAAATTATTAATAATTACAGAACTGGGTCCAGGGCCAAAAGGAAAATTTGCTTTAAAATCGATAGTTCTCATCTGCTTTCCAGGCCTAACTAAAGTCAATGAGAAGTGCCAGTTCAGGCCAAAAATCCTGAGGTTTTAACATAAATCCATCTGAATATATATGTAGAAGCTACTGAAGAGTCTCAAACCAGATGCCAGTGAAAGAGAAGCATGCAAAACAAAGAACAAAAAAGACTTCACTGTGTGCCGTGTTTTTTTAACCTATGCTTCTAGAAGATGTAAAAGAATGAACAATTTAGGATTAAAACAAATGGATACCCCAAAGACCATTGAACCAATATTTTTGTATTTATTTCTCTGTGTTAGTGTGTAATTTTATTAATATTTTAGTCAAGATTTATGATTTCACTAATAAAGAGAACTTTGTTGCTCAGTTATGTCCAATTCTTCATGACTCCATTTGAGATTTTCTTGACAAAGATACTGGAGTGGTTTTCTATTTCCTTCTCCAGATCATTTTACAGATGAGGAAACTGAGGCAAACAAGGCAAAGTGACTTACCCAGATCATATAGCTAGTAAGTTTCTGAGGCCAGATATGAACCAAGAACTTGACTTTTGCCCAAATGCTCTATCCACTGTGCCACCAAGCTGCCCTGATATAAAGAACTACTAATTAGGAAATAATTACAACAAATGCAAATTGGTGACTTCTCTGTAAATTATTATATTCATAGAGTTTTCTGTGATACTGTTGAGCCCCATGTTACCTTGCTAATATATATAAGATGTGTACAATAATATGTGTAAGATGACTTCAATTCAGAACTTCCTGGCTCTTTCTCCATCAAACCATACTAACTCTCATGTATGTCTGCATATCTGTGTGCAAAGTTTAATGGGGGACTGTCCAATGGGAGCCTCATCCTCAGAGCATGCATGTTAGGCTCCGCCTGCTGCCAAACCATTTGGGGAAGCTTGGTGATCCTGCTTATAGAAGAAGGTGATGAAGGGCCCCCACTTTCTAATTCAGAGCCGGTGAAGGTATTCTAAGATTCTTTCCAGCAGCTGAACTGGAACTCTGTAACTACAAGAAGCATTAAATGGTCAGAATGTAGCCACTCTTTCCTGGTAGTAAACAAGTCAGTATCTGGTATAAGTCTCTCAGTAGGAAGAGGAGACATGTGTATGTGTGTGTCTGTATATAGGAAGAAGATGAAAGGGTGCAATTTGATGACTACTACATGGAGATTTCAAGTATCATTTCTGCTTCCATTTGTTAAAATCTTGGTAACAAAATTGATAAAAAATTATTTTCCTTAAAGTTGCCTTTACCATCCTTGATTGAAATTTTTTAAATATCCAGGGAAGTATGAGGGATTGAAAATTGCAGTCTTAAGAGGATGAATGATTAAAAAACACAACTTTTTTTAATTAAAGAAAAACCTAGATTTTTTTCTAATCATAATATGATTGCTATTTTTCCAGTATATTTTCCTTAGAGGTCAACACTAAGAATTATATCAAGACAAGAATCATATGGGTTTTTGTTCATTCTCTATCTGCAAAAGAAGGAGTATCTAAGAATTCAGTTTAAGATGTTTTGTTTTGAAAATGAGTGAGAATGTTTTCATTTCATCCTTCCCCCCATGATAGTTTTCTTTTCAAGTTTTCATTTTGAAGCTTTCAAGCATTTTCCTTGGAGTAGACCACTTACATTACAGGAGTGTATTGTCCCTTCCAGGAACATTGTACCTGAAAAAATCAAACAACCCAAGAAATACCCAAGAATGTCAGTTTGTTTCCATGACCAGGCTAAACCTTCTAAACCAAATGGTTTTGCTCATATGCAGGAAATAGAAAATTCCTTCCATTTACCACCAACTTGCTCTCTGAAGAGGAGATGAATGATCTTTAGTAAGACTTTTGTTTGGATGCTGGTGCCTGCCCCTTTCCTTAAGACTTACCTGAAGTCCTTTCTATTGTCCATGCAAGAAAGGGAGGGTGATGATAATAAGCTTTTCTGGGAAACTGCTTTTGATGAATTAGATACCAAATAATATGTGCAATCAAGAAAATCCCCCTTTTAAGGGAAAGGAAAGTTTCCCATTTTCAGATTAATATAGAATGAATATGCAATTATTGACTGAATTCCTTAAAGATCACTATTAAGATTAAAAAAAAAAGACTTACCTGAATATTTGTCACTATTTTGGCCCAAAGAATCTCAGATATACCAACAAATGTTTCACCTGTGTCAGGGGTTCTTAACCTTCTCAGAATAATGTTTTGTTTCTCACATTCATAATTGAAATAAGTGCTAAATTTGAGTTAGAAGTTCATAAATTAAAGAAAAATATTATCTTTCCATCCAAGTTCACAGATCCCCTGAAATGTATGCATAAATCCTTTAGAAGTCCCTGGACAAGGTGAAGAACCCCTTCCCTATATCACATGCTCCTTTTTTTTCAGTTAGAGAAAGACAGGCAAAAATGAGAGAAGGGGAGATTGTGGAGGAATTAAGGAGGAATTACTAGATATCAGAAGTGTTAGAGACATCCAAATGTCTATTTAAAGTCATTTTAGTCATGTTTTTCCACACCTAGAAGTCTTATTAGTAAAAAAAAAAGTAAGTTCTCTTATTTTTTTTTCTAAAACAACCATTTTCACTGGAATAATAGTAAAGAACTTGCTAATTTTAATACTAGTTTCTGGAAAATTTCTAAAATGCACAACATAATTCCAAGTTGAGTTCTAAACTTAAGGAAAAAAGGGCCCCATTCACAACAATGTTTTTGAGTCAAAAAGTAACTCTTAGACTGAGTCTCTAAGAAATAGCTCTGTTATACTTCCTGGGGGAGGGGAAGCAAATCACCTAGCTACTCAACATGGTTTAGATGGCTAAGGGCATCCTACTTGGAGGATAAACAATGGAACTTCAGACAACCCAAGTGGAGAAGAAACAAAAAAATGTTTTCTCATTAAAAGCATGACAGATTATGTCCTCTTCTAAATAATCAAATAAGTTAATGAGTCTGGTGCCCTACAATTTATGTCTATTTATACTTATTGCCTATTTGGCTATTTCAGTTGTGTTCCACTCTTTATTATCTCACTTGGAGTCTTCTTAGCAAAGATACTGGAGTTGTTTGCCATTTCCTTTCTCTAGTTCCTTTTACAGATAAAAGAAACTGAGGTAAACAAGGTTAAGAGACTTGTTCAGGGTGACACTGCTACTAAGTGTCTGAGACCAGATTTGAACTCATCAAGATTATTCTTCCTGACTCTAAGTCCTGTATTCTATCTACTGTGCCATCTGGCTGGCCATTAGTTATACCTATACCTTCTTATTTTTTCTCATTCCTTATGGGGATACTTTCATCACTCACTGAGAATATTTCACTGAGGCTCTTGACATTATTAACCAATTAGCATTTATTAAATGGCTACTTGGTTCCAGAAACTATATCCAGGAATGGGGTACAAAGAAAGGCAATAGACAGTATTTCTTACAAGGTGATCACAGTCTAATGGACATGGTAATATATAAACAACTAGGTACAAACAAGATTTACACAAGATAAATATGGAGTAGTCTCAAAGAAAAGGTACTAATAGTAAAGGAGGTCCAGGAAAGGCTTCTTAGAGAAGGTAAGATTTTAACTGAGATCTGAATAAAGTCAAGGAAGCCAGGAGGCAAAGAATTTTAGGCATGAGGGACAGCTAGTAAGAACATTAGAGGACAGGAGATGGAGTGTGGAGCAAGAGGAACAGCAAGGAGTTCAAGGTCACTAGATCCCAGAGTACATGGAGACTGAGGTGTAATAAGACAGAAAAGGTAGGAAGGGACAAGATTATGGAGCAATTGTAAAGCCAAATGACATTTCTTTGGAAAGCTTGTGGACATCAAATGTGAGATCCTTTAATTTCACTCCACTTAAATACAAACACACACACACACACACACACACACACACACACACTTTATAGGTAATGTAAAGCCAATAGAATTTGTTGACGAAGTGGTCCATTTCTCAAACCCGTGGTTATTTATTTTTGCCATTTCCTACACAGAACTACAAACTTATTTCTATGGCTCCTGGTTCCTGGATATAACCCAGAACTGAAAAGAGATTCCAAACTCACTGCAGGCTTCCTTTATGAAGCTCGATGTTAATTAGCACTTTGGCTCCACCACTGTTCTATTATGATACATACAAAAAAGTTTGTTATTGTTTGTTTTTTTCTTTCTTACTACTGGGACAGTGTGGACAATTGTGATTTTGCCATGCTTATCAGAGATTTCTTAGGACAAGGAATACCTGGGGTCTAATAACATGGGTAGCAATGTCAGTGTTATCTAAAATACAGTCATAGGCAAAGTCAAATGAACTTCATCCATTTCTCTGATTTGGTGGGATGGAGACATCAATTTTGAAATAAAATAATTTGGGGACAGGCCTCCCTTAAAGGGGCCTCTTGAGACAAATAGGCGGGTGTGGTAGATCAAGAAATGAACTTGGAGTCAAAAAGACCTAAGTTCAAATATTGTATTATGTGGCCCTGAGCCACTTCCTTAATTTTAGCCTCTTTTTTCTCATCTGTAAAATTGAAATGATAATAGCAATTACCTCTCCAATTTTTTGTGAAGATCAAATGGGCTCTCTCTCTCTCTCTGTCTTTGTCTCACTCCCATAAATATATAATAATATAAATATTATATTAATATGTGATCTAAATATATAATAATAAAATACAGCCATTTAAATATGATATATAATAGAGCATATAGAATTTCTATATCATATATAATAAAATATATAATTTCTATATTATATGTAATAATAGAGAATATATAAGCCTATAAGAATATGTTACATTATATATTATCTATAACAATATTGTATGCTATATAATTACATATGTATAATTTAATATAATATATCAGTTATATAAATGAATATATAATACATATATACATATACCATATATAATTTTATTAGTCTTAAAGCTCTATATAAATCTTAGCTATTGATGGGGAAGAGAAACTCTCTCCCCCAGTAACAATTAAACTAATACTTCTGCAATCAAGCCATCATCCAAGAAGCATTTACTAAGCACTTACTTTTTTATCAGGTACTGTGATAGGTATTGGCACCTCCCTATGTATCCTTTTATCAGACTGTTTAGATTCTAGTCAGTCAATGAACATTTATTAAGTGCTTACTATGTGGTTTGTAAAAAGTAGCAGAAGATAGTCTCTGCCCTGAAGGAGCTGAAAATTTATTGGGAGAGACAACAGGAAAACAAATATATACAAAAGAATTTATATAAGAATAAATAGAATATAATTAAGAGATGGAAGGCATTGGAATTAAAGGGGTTGGTGAAGGCTTCCTGTAGAAAGTAGTACCTTAGTTCCAGCAGTGAGATAAAATGGCCAGTCATGACTCCAAAGGAGCACAAATGTAGAAGTGGAAGGAACATAAGGGATTCTCATTTAAACCTTTGTTTATGAAAATGTGCATAATCATAATTTTCCTCTGCAGCATAATTTTTATAATTAAACAGAAATAGCCAGGATTATTAGTTCTTTGATGCCAGTCTCTCTCAGGCTCAGTTTCCTTACCTCTAAGTTGGGGATAATAACAGCAAATATCACCCAGAACAAAATACATGTAAAACCCTCTGGCGTAGCTAAGTGGTACACTTCACTGGGACTGGAGTCAGGAAGACATGAATTCAAATCTAGTTTCAGACACTAGCTGTGTGACCATGGCCAAGTCATTTAATTCTGCTGTTCTCAGTTTCCTCATCAGTAAAATGGGCCAGAGAAGGAAATGGCAAATTATCTTTGCCAAGAAAACCTAAAATGGAGTAATGAAGAGTCAGACACAACTAAACAGAAAGGCACTTGGCAAATTTTAAATGACTAGGTAGCTAGGAATAATTTTGAATCATAATAAGAGAAGTTCAGTGCAAACACAAAAAGTTCCTGACTGAGGATTTTGTATGGAATTATCACATTGCTTTTCATATCCCTTTTTGGAGATAGAGCTTTAAGAAAAGGGACAACACCGATCTATCTTACATTATTTAGATGTAGTCCTATCTGAAGGCAAAAAGAGTCAAATGATCACTGAAGTTCTCTCCAGTAACCTAGCTTCCTAAATTATGTTTTTGTTTTTCCATGAAGGGGTTCCTATATCAGAATTGAACTGATGCTTCAAAAACACTGAAACTAAAGTTTAAATAGTTCCAATAAGGAGAACCGAGTGAAAATAACAGTGCTAGCTACATCCTTCTGCTTGCACGATGTGAGGCATTTCTCTCAGTACAGAATACTGAATCTGAGATAAGGATGAGAAAGGATAGCATTTGTGGTTACTCTCCCTGGGATGATAATTACAAGGCCTATCAGCTTATTGTACTTCCTAGTATAAGCTGATCACCCACTGGGGTCAGAAGACAGTTCCCCACATTGAATAATCCTGCACACTTCTGTGGATTCTATTATCCTCTTAACATCTGGCGTATGCTATTGGTGGAGCCAAGAGAATGGATTAGCTGAAGCATTGCTTTCTTCTAGTGCTTGCTGGCCTAGATGATAATCCTTCTCTTTCTTGAAATATCATACACTTGTACATTTGAAAATGAGAATCCCTTCACTGCCCTCATCTCATTATAAATATATTTCCAAATAGTGATGATTATTCATCGTGCTTTGATACTCTGAGGTAGTGAGGTGACAGAGGATAGAATGGGGGTCCTGCAATCAGGAAGACCTGAGTTCAAGTCTGGTCTCAGACACTAACTAGCTATGACCCTGGGTAACTCATTTAATCACTGTTTGCTACAATTTCCTTATTTTTACATCAGAGAAAATCATAGCACCTACCTCCTTGGATTGTTGAAAGGATAATAGGAGATAATATTTTTAAAGCATTTTGCTCAGTGCCAGGCATATAGTAGGTGTCCAGTAAATGTTTGTGCCTGCCTCCCTTTTTTCCTTCCTCAGATCTTTGAGCTTATCAATATGGATATTGATCAGTGCTGATCAAACCCCTTCTTAACTTCTCATCCTATGGCATTCATGTTTTCGATTTCCTGAATCCATTATCATGAACAAATATGTTGTAGAAGAGAAAATGTACTGCCTTTGGAGTCAGAGTACCTCAGTTCAAGTCGCATTTCTAGGGATCACTATTTCTATGACTGTGGCAAGTTATTTAGTCTCCTTGGGCCTTAGTTTCTTCAAATGTAAAATGAGAAAATTCTACTAGATGCATGACCCAGACAATGACTAGAATGCTAAAAACATCTAATTTCCATAGCTCATCTTTGCATTTGCCTTTGGATGGTTCTTGAATGTAACAATATCATTTGCATCTAGACTGCTGAATTACAATTTTGTTTATCTTCATGCCCCATTTATGATTTTTGAACTATCACAAAGAAGATCTTTTCTCTCAAGGCTCTGATGAAATCTCCAAGAGATCATCAGACCCAATTACACCACATTAAAGCTCTCCCCCATTTACACTCAAACTCATCACTTCTCAAGTCCTAACCCAACTACTACTATGTCTCAATATTAGCAAAGAAACTGACTTCTTATTTAAAAAAATAATAATGAACATTCATTGTAGGCTCCTTTTACTTGACTGCTCTCTACCATAAACAATTATACACATACATATCTTTACAGAGCAACTGGTATAATCAAATAAGCAAGTAGAAGGGATCCTAGAACTCATCCAGGTCAATCTCATATTCAATCCATTGACACCTTTCACAATATCATTGACAAATTGCCATTCAGACTAGTCAAACAACTCCAGTCATGAGGAACACAGTAGCCAAGGAGCAGCCCATTTTTAAACAGCCCTTAAGTTGATAATTCCTCAGTTTCCTGTCAAATGAGCTGGAGAAGGACATGGCAAATCCCTCCAGTGCTTTTGTCAAGAAAACCTCAAATGGTATCACAAAGAGTCAGACACAACTGAAATGGCTAAACAACAAAGTGATAGAAAATTCTTCCCTAAGGAATAGAACAGAATAGAGTAGAATAGAACAGAGTAGAAATCTACCCTTCTGTGGCTTCCATTCCTTGGTCCTATTTCTGAGCTTTAGAGATACACAAAATGGATCTAATTTTTCCACCACATGAAATGTAACAACTTAAAGAAGTCATCATATACTCTTTCTAGCGATTTCAACTCCTTTATCCAAAGAACTTGATTTTAAGCCATCTTATCTAAATACTCTATTAATATTACCTCCTTAGTAGCCTACTAAACAGGTACTTCCAGGTAGCATCATGGAGGAAATAATAAAATGGGCAAAGCATTGGATTTCCAATCACAAGCCTTGGGTTTGAATGCAAGCCATGCTCCTCACTGCTTAGGTGGCCTTAGACAAAGACAATTTTCTTCTGTGAGTCTCAGTCTGCTCACTTGTAAAATTACGCAATCTAATTAGATATATTCTCTAATGTGCTCTTCTAGTTCCAAACACTAGGAAACCTATGAAATATATTCAAAGTCTTAGCTTCCTGCTAAGTCCTCCCTGAAACCCACCATGATATATTCAGGAATTACTTCATACCATATAATCCTTCCCCACATTCTTCCTTCAAGCCTCAGGCCCACATTCCTCCATATCCTCCTTCCCTACTTTGGTACAGATGCTTTGTAGTGATGCAGATATCACTAATGAGAGGCTCTTCTCCTAATTTAGTCACTAAGTGATCAGTGGGGTGAGTACATTTCTTCTCCCCCAAATTCCATCATTACATTTCTAATCTACCATCTTTTTGCATTTATTCCTACCCTTGCTATCACCATTATATTTCAAAAAATTCAGTTCAGTTCAACAAATATTTATTCATTACTGACTACCTGCAAGGTAATGTGGTAGACTCTGGGGAATCAAAGACAAAACAAAAAGTTATCCCTACATTTAAGGTAATGGCAAACCACTGGAGAAGTAAATTGCAAATGAATGCAGTATTTTTGCTAAGAAAACCCCATGGATAGTATGGTCCACAGGGTCAGGAAGAGTCTGAATGACCAAACAACAACAAACATTTAAGGAAGTTGTATCATGATATGTCAGTCCATACCCCAATACAGTACATTTCCCAAAATTTTGAATCCAGGTCTCCCTAATACAAGTCCTCTTCCAATCCAAGGCTCTTCACTTTGTGTCATTTGGAGGAGCTCTTGTATGAATCCATGGCAATACCTGCCTGACTGAGTTTAGGGAATATGATGGCATGATAAGCTTGGGCTATGATTTTACTAATCTTAGAGGCATCTAGGCATTATGGTAGATTGAACACTCATGTCAGGAAGACATGAGTTCAAATCCAGCCTTGGGCAGCCACAACTAATAAGTGTCTGAGGCTAAATTTGAATTCAAGAAAAGGAGTCTTCTTAATTCTGGGCTTTGCACCCTAACCAGTATGCCACTCAGCTACCCCAAGAAAGATTTTGGAGAGTATTAATTCTAATCTCATTATTTTCCCAATAAGGAAACTCTAGCCCAGAGACTTTTACTAACTTTCTCAAGGTCAGATAAATAGTAAGTGATAGAGTGGGCATGCAAATATGTGTTCTGGAATTTCAAATTCAGAGCTCTTTGCACTGTACCATGGTATCTCATCTGATATCAGTCAAAATGTCCATTGAAATACGGTGGAAAGAGCACCAAACTTGAATTTGGAGAGCCCAAGTTTAAAACTTATCTCTTCCATTTATCTGTGTGACCTTGAAAGAGTCACTAAATCTTTTAGTGACTCCAATTTCCTTCAGTATAAAATAAGAGATTAACTTCATTGACCTCTAAAATTGCTTTCAGCTCTATCTAGATATATGATCCATGAGAAACTATGTGGCACAATGGCTGGAGTGCTAAGCCTGGAACCAGTAAAACTCACCTTCCTGGGTTTAAATCTGGCTCATATACTTATTAACTGGGTGATGCTGGGCAAGTCACTTAACCCTGTTTACCTCAGTTTCTTCATCTGTAAAATAAGCTGAAGAAGGAAAAGGCAAACTACCCCAATATCTTTGCCAAGAAATCCCAAATGGGGTCACAAAGAGTCAGATGTGATTGGATAACAACTTACAAGATTTTCCTACCCTCTAGTACAAGTTTCTCTGTTCCTATCAGTACCTATCCACAGAAGACTCTCAATTAATTTTATTTTGTCTTCAATGAAGAGGATATAAAGAGATTTAAGTGTACATAAAATGGATATAAAAGACCAGTGATTGAGTTTAAGCTAATGTGGCCTTGATAGGTATCCTCGATCTACCAAGCCTTCTTAGAGACTAGATATCATGGAATTTGTGGTGGTGGTGATAAGAGATGGCATTTTATGTGGTGATTTAACATTTACAAAGTACTTTAGAACATTACTTTAGTTAATCTTCTCAAAGCCCTGTGATATAGGCGTGACAAGTACTATGACTTTATTAGTAGTACCTAGTTGACACAGTGTATGAAGCATGGGACTTAGAGTTAGAAAGACCTAATTCAAATCTTACCTGACACTTACTCATCTATAAAATAGAGATGATAATAGCACTTCCCTCACAGGGATATTGGGAGGATCAAATATGTTGTGTCCTTACAAACTTTGCAGCACTAAGTGTGAGCTATAATTATTGCTATAATTTTATACATGAGGTAGCTGATGCTAAGATAAATTAGGAGGTCTTGGTCTATGTTCACATATCAAATAAGTTTCAGAAGTAAGATACAAACCTAGGTCTTTCTGTCTCCAAGTTTAAAATTCTATTCACTATATTACACTGGTACCTACTTTCAACACCACACTGAAGTTTCTAGGATTTTTTTTTTCTGGGAGACCTTAGCTGTAAAGCTACCTTTCAAAGTTCTAGGAGTACCTGGTCAGGAAACCATATAGCAATGCCAACGACATCTACTGTGTAATTAAATTAGAGAAAATTTTTAAAGCACTCAGAAATAACTTGTACAGGATCACACTGTCAGTAGGTATCAGAAGCAGGATATTTTAAAAATGTAACATTCTTCTTAAAAAAATGATGAGTTCCAAATTATCTCTCTCCTGCCCCTCCTTATATTGAGAAGGCAAACAATATGATACCCATTACATATATGAGGTCACATAAAAATATTTCCATATTGGCTATAAAGCAAAAAAAAAAGTAAGTGAAAAAATCTGCCTCAGTTTATACACAGAGTCCATCAGTTCTCTCTATGAAGTGGAGAGCATTTTTCATATGAGATTTGGAATTATTTTGGGTTATTGTCTTCATCAGAGTAGCTAAGTCTTTCATAGTTGATCATTGTTACCATATTACTGTTGATGTATATGATGTTTTCCTGGTTCTGCTCACTTCATTTTGCATCATTAGTCTTCTGAGATTTTTCTGAAACTATCCCCCTTATCATTTCTTATAGTGTAATGAGATTCTAGCACAATCACATACCACACGTAATGGACTTTTCCATTAGTGGCGGTGTAATGTCCCTGAACAATCTGCAGGGATCTAGGAGAAAAAACACTATTCATAAGCAGAGGACAAACTGAGGGAGTAGAAACTCCAAGGAAAAGCAACTGCCTGAATACAGTGGCTGAGGGGACATGACAGAGGAGAGACTCTAAACGAACACTCTAATGCAAATATTAACAACATGGCAATGGGTTCAAATCAAGAACACATGTGATACCCAGTGGAATCACGCGTCGGCTATGGGGGGTGGGAGGGAGGAAAAGAAAATGATCTTTGTCTTTAATGAATAATGCATGGAAATGATCAAATAAAATACTATTTAAGAAAAAAAACAATCACATACCACAGCATGTTCAGCTATCCCTTGGTTGACAGGCATATGCTCAATTTCCAATTCTTTATCACCACCTCAAAAAGAGCTTTTATAAATATTTTTGCAGATGTAGGTCCTTTCCCTTTTTCTATAGTCAGATCTTGAACTTAGGTCTTCCTGACTCTGGGGCCAGTTTTCAATTCACAATACCAAGATGTGATCTTGTCTGGCCCAAATTATACACATATTAGATATGAATAGGCTCCAGTAAACCCACTGTCAGTAGATGTTTAAAAAAAAACAACTAGAACATCAAGGCAAAGGGGTAAGGAATGCCAAGACAGGAGCTGAAAAAAGTCAATAAATGAAAAAATGAGGATTAGGATATTTCACTTAAGGCTAAATTTGAAAAGAGAAAAAATGCATTCCTAGAATCCCTATTTTGTGTGATTTACTGAAAGTGAGGATATGGCCTAGAACTCTTTTGTTCTCAGCATTGGGAACTCACAGGTAAACAATTTTTCTCTAGCAAATCAGGTTGCCATTTTCTCTGTAATTTATAGCATTAAAGAATTGCCTGGATCATAGAGTGGTAAAGTGATTTATCCAGAAACCCAAAGCTAAACCTATAGGTTACCTTTTAGGTAATACTAGAATCTGGGTTTTCCTGGTTCTGAATCCAGATTTCTCTCCCTTATGCCATTTGTCCTTCATTTTAATAAAAGAAGAATTTTTATAAAGTTTGTGTATAGGAAGGTCACGTGGTGTAATGGAATGAACATCAGGAGAAGCCAACATTCGAATGCTACCTCTTTGAGCCTCAGTTTCCTAATTTGCAAAGCAGACCTATAATAGCTATGGTGTATTGCCTGGTTCACAAGATTGTTGTAAGACTCCAAAGGAGATAAGGTATATAAAGCATAACTCTACTGCTCTCCAAAGAAAGTTAATTTTTTCTACTAGACCTCTTATTTCCTTTATAGAAGGAGCACCTTAGGAAGAAATTTTCACTGTCAATTCATATCATCACTTGTTTTGAAATATATAAATATAGCGAGTCACTTGAGGTGCCAAGAGTTAAATTTCTTTCAAGGGGTCACACAGTCAGCAGGAATCAGATGTGAAAATTAGACTCATGTCCTCTTGACTCCAAGGCCAGTTCTCTCTCCCTGGTGCCTTGCTAATCTTCATGTAAATGTAAAAATCTCCTATTGATCAATAATTTCATATACATTTTCTAGAAGTTCTTTAGAAGCCAGGGTCATATAGAAAAAGCTGATTTTACAACCTGTCAGGTGCACTGCCTGGATCAAAGAAAGCATATTGAACCTACTTTCCAGAACTATTACACATCTATGCCACCCTTAAATGAAGCCAGTATGCTGCCCCAGAAAGAGGCCCCAGAAGTCCATACATTAAATGGAAGAAGAAACAGTTTGAGCTACAGGGCATATTCTAAGTAATAAACGTTCTCTCTATTTGGGGACTTAATACCATGAGAGCTGAGATTTATTTTAAATACTTTGCAATTCATATCACGGGCACTCCAATAGCAAAGATTAAAGATAATTGCATCTTCTCTAACACCAGCTGGAATAATCTTTACACCATCAGTTTCATGCTTCTGGACACTGGAGAAGGAATAGACCTTTAAACATCCAGGCACTGCTGGAATGTTGCTAAGGGAATTTACTTTGGAGATAAACAAGTCTATTGTCAGGTCATTTCTATTCCAGGCAAGAGAGCTTTGGAGAAATCCCAGAAAGTTGTTTTTTTTTTTTTCCTGAAGGAGACATTTTTCAGACCATGAGCTTCAGGATTTCTTAAGTAGATTATGTGTTTCTATAACAGTTAGCTCAACCCCAGGGCACTGTGTAAAGTCAGTGTCATTTATGTTGCCACAGCATTTGGAAGATGTCTCAAAGGTTATAGAGGAGAGGATATCATTTTCTCATCTTTCTCCTACATATTTCTATAACTATTTCTACTTTCCCTTGTTGTTTTTTCCAATTCCAGACTAATTTCCTAGTCAATTCATACTTCTACTCTTTACTCACCTTACATTTATTCAAAATTGGCCTCCTTGCTGTTCCCTGATCTCTCTCATCTCTCCTCAGGCTGTTCCTCCATGCTGTGATTATACACTCTTTTTCTCCCTCTCCCAAACTTCGAAGTATCCTTATCTTCTTTCAAAGTTCAGTTTGGTTACTGTCTACTCTGTGAAACATTTCCTGATCTCCCTGCCACTTTGACTAGTACTCTCTCCAAATTAATTTATAATCATGTCTCTGTTTACATTTGTATCCTGTAGAAAAATGAGAACTACCTGAGAAAAAGGTGATTGTGGTTGTTGTTTGTCTAGCACAGGGTTAATACCCCCATGTACATTCACTCAATAATCCAGAGACTCACTATGATTTTTGATTGCTAAGTGTTGTAGTGGATAGAGGGCTCTCTATCTATATATAGATGTATCTTCTGTTTTGTTGTTTCCAGCTCCCCCTGATTGCCCCTGGTACTACTGGCACTCTCCTCAATTCTCTTGTTTCAGTGCTACCACTACAACTCTCTTGGATTGTCCTCTCTAATACTCTTAAACTCATCCTTGCCTAACTCTTTTTGCCAAGGGGAAAAAAATCCTAGTTATAACTGAAGATATTGCATGATGAGGCAGAATACATCAAGATTATCACATCTCCATTAATATTAGTGAAATTTTGGCGATACACTTAGGGAGGGAATATACAATTAGAAGGCTAAGAAATTTGCCAAGCATTTCATTAGTGTTCAGAAATCCTGGTTGGAACTAAGAATCTAGAGTCACTTAGAGTACTGAAAAATTAAGTGACTTACCCAGAATTATATAGCCAATATGGGTCAGAGGTGAATATTGAATTCTAGTCTTCCTGAATTCAAGGCAAGGGCTACCCATCAAACTATAGTGTCTACCATGTAAGAAATGTAAATGGAAAAACAAAAACAAAACAGAGCACCAGGTAATTATAATAACAAGCTTGGACTCAGAAAAGAATGGAGAATGTTTGCCTCCTTTCTTTGCAGAAATGGAAGAGTCCATTAGAGGTAGTTGATACATTAGTTGATTTTGTGAACTTTTAAGGGATTTTTTTTCTAAATTGAAGGCAGAGAAAGGGATATATTCAGAAATAAATGTGAAGTAAAAACATATCAATAAAAAAGAAGTTATATATATTTAAAGATACAAAAGGAAAAGGAACAAAAGGCTAATGGGCTGGTTAATTTTCTTTTAAATACTTAAAAAAATTATAGATTACTCTAAAACACACTGTCAGGTTATTGCATCATATGACATAATTTCTCATATTTGACCCTATTTTACCAACATATTCTTCTCTCCTATAAATATCTGTAAAACCCCTAAATAAGTGATTAATGTGTCTAGAAGTGACAAAGGTCACATTTCTAAAAGAAACCTGCTGTTTTGTCAGGAAGCAATAGTTTGGGCTTTATTATTGTCTTGTACCAGAAAATCATTAAAATTCTATTGTTGCCTCAGAAACAGTGTATGCCACAGGTTGAGGAGGCATCTGTTGCACTTTGAGAAACACAGATGGACAGAGGTAGAAGGAAATGATTCAATGTTTCATAAACAGTGGCTTTCTCTTCTATAAACAAGACCCTTCTAGCCATACATCACAACATCTGTTGCACACTGGGGTGTGTCTTCCCACAAAAGTCATCATGGAGAGAGTTTCAAAGGTAATTGTACTGCCTCTGGTGGTTCCTTCTCTGGCTAAGAGAAGATGGCCCTTAAAAAACTTGTAACTCATATGTAAAGGCAGTTGCTCATCTTAATAAATTCAAAGGGTTTTTAAGTACTAGAGTCCAAATAGTATTGAAAAAGAATCCACTTTCTAAGATTCCTTACAAGTGATCATTCAGTCTTCATTTGAAGACACATACAGTGTTTTGGGAGAATGAGGAAGAAGGGTGAATAGGAGGCCCACTGTCTCCTAATGCACCTCTGGATCAAATGAGATAATATTTTGAAAAGTACTTAGCACAGAAGAGGCAGCTAGGTAGCTCAGTAGATGAGACCCAGGTCTAGAGACAGGTCCTAGTGACCTCAGACACTTCCCTCAGAGCGTGGCCATAGGCAAATCATTTAACCCCCCATTGCCTAGCCCTCACTGCTCTTCTGCCTTGGAACCAATACATAGTATTGATTTCAAGATTGAAGATAAAGATTTTTTTTAAGTAGTACACAACCAAACACAGCTCGGTGGAAGAGTGGATTAAAGAACTTGCCTGGAGTAAGGAAAGACTCATTTGCTTTAGTTCAAATCTGGACTCAGATGATTACTATCTGGGTGACCCTGAGCAAATCACTAAACCAATTTTGCCTTAGTTTCCTCATCTGGAAAATGAGCTGGAGAAGGAAATGGCAAACCACTCCAGAATCTTTGCCAAGAAAACCCTAAATGGGGTTATGAAGAGTAGGATTGAAATGATTAAACAAACAACAGCAAAAGCACATAAAAGTCTTATAAATGCTTCTTTTCTTCCACTTCTGGGCAGCTCTAAATGCTAGGAGATTTTTTTTATTTGTTTTGGTTTTGGTTTTCTCTCTTACACCAAGGCTAAGTCCATCCCTCTACAATTGCCACTCATTGCTTCCTTTAAATTTTATCTAAGGTAAAGAAGAACTGGTTTTAACCTTCTTCTAGAGAATATCCTTTCACATACTTGCAGGCAGCTACAATTTACCCATCTTGTGTACTCAAAGCTTAAATATAATCAATTCTTCTATATAAGTAGAATGTAAACTGCTGGATGACATGGACTATTTTCCCTTCCTTCCTTCCTTCCTTCCTTCCTTCCTTCCTTCCTTCCTTCCTTCCTTCCTTCCTTCCTTCCTTCCTTCCTTCCTTCCTTCCTTCTTTCCTTCTTTCCTTCCTTCCTTCCTTCCTTCCAGATTTGACATACAATGTATACTAAATAAAAGTTTCTTGAATTGTACTGAACTAAAATGGCATTATCTCCAGTCCTTTCACAATTCAGTTAAACTTCTCTGACTCCACTCTAGTGCTTCAGTGTCCTTCCTCTAGTGGGAGGACCAAGAATCTTACTCAGTCCTCCAGATGAGCCTGATCAAGGCTGAGTGGAGATAAATTGCTCTGAGTGAACAGGCAGTCAGTAGTCATTTGATCCCCTTGAGAGTGACTCATGCCTTCAGGGAAATGGACTAATTTGGGGGCCACATCACAATGTTGAGAAGTTGTCTTTTGAGCTTGTCTTTCATTGAATTTGTAGGCCTTAAAGAATATTCCTGAATAGAAAGATAAGAAAGAATAAAAGTAGATAAACTAGGCTATGAAACCCTCTTCCAGAAGCCTGGAGTCACACCACTGGTTCTTATAAAGCTTTTATTTTTGTCCTCTTCTGCCACCTTGTGTTCTGTTCTAACATAGCACTTGATTAATTTCTCTACCAAAATTAAAAAAATAAATAAATAAATAAGGTAGTCCTTTCCCCTCCAAAATCACAATAGCAGCTAACTACAACAGTCAACTACATCTAGATTTCTTTAATTTACTTTGGATTTATGCAAGAAGCAACTAACAAGAAAGCTTTAGACACTCCTGGGTGTGATTCTTTGTGTTAATTTCTGTCAAGTTCCCAGACTAATGCCCCATTTCCTGACCCACAGCCCTGCAGCCAGTTAGGCCCAAGGGATCAATAAGATATCAGGTCCCATCTCACTGGCAAAGCTTCCCCTGAACTCCATGCCTAAACATGATTTCTTTATCCTTCTCAGAATTTTTTAGAGAATATTATAAGGGACTGAATTCAGCCTGGAAGAGGAAATTATTTATTGGATGGTTTAAAAGTCTACCTCTCCTGTTTACTAAAAGTGTGACTGCACAAGTTGCTTTGCCTCAGTTTCTCCATCTGTTGGATTAGTGGGTTAGACTCCATGATCTTAAATCCATTCCAGATCTAAATATTTCATCTTATGATCTCTTTTATACCTATTGTCTAATTTGAATTATATTTATTAGCCTACATGATTTTGTCTTTTCAAGTAGAAAGATAGTTATCTAAAGATTATATCTGATTTCAGATTGATATAAGATCATTGACTTAGAGCTCAAAAAGACCTTAGAGGTTATTAAATCTAATCCTTTCATTTCATAGATGAGGAGACTAAGGCTCAGAGAGATACAGTGATTTGTCTAGGGTTAGATTGATGATGTAGAAATACATTTTTTATTGTTGCTGTTCAGTTGTTTCAGTCATATCTGACTCTATGACCACACTTTGGGTTTTCTTGGCACAGATACTAGAGTAGTTTGCTATTTCCTTCTCCAGCTTATTTTACAGATGAGGAAACTGAGGCAAACAGGGTTAAATGAACTGTATAGCTAGTCTGAGGTTAGGTTTGAACTCAGTTGTTTCTGACTCCCAGTCACTGCTCCATCTAGCTACCTCCTCTATATGACTTCCCTTCAAATACCTGAAAAAGACTATCATAACAAGGATTCACAGGTAGTGTCTAAGGACAGATTTGACCTCTGGAAGATAGGTCTTCCTGCCTCCAGGGCAGTCATTCTATCCACTGTGCCACCTACCAGCCCCACATAGATGATTGTGCAATCATTACCTACTATGTGCCAAGCAGCGTGCTAAGCACTGATGTTGCAAATATAAGGAAATGTAATGATCCTCAAGGACCTTACATTCTAATGGAGCAATACCTTCAACTGGAGCAAGAAAACAGAATAAAGAGAATAAGGGGGGAATGGTACCCATATATAATAAAGGTTCCTGGAGACAGAATGAAATGATGCAGAATGAAGACCCTAAAAAAAAAGAATCCCTCTTGAAATTAAAGGGAGCCTCCAATCTGCAAAGTGGGACCATGAGGCAAAAGTTTCTCCAGGATGAGAAGATGGCTTCAAGATGAAGAAGTAGGAATTGGAATTCACCTCCTTGACACTCCAGTACTACTCATCATACTCAAGAGACTACATGCATCCTATAATACTCCTGAATGCCAGCCAAACCAGATTAAAATTAGAATTTTGGAATATTTATCTTAACAAATAAAAATAAAACATAGGTAATGTTAATATGTAATTTTTCTAAGTCAATATACAACATATGGAGATGCATTTTCACTTGAGTTTGACACCACTGAACTATGCCATACCACATCTTCTACATCCTGATAGAAACCTGTACAAAGGATCACATCTAACCCTGTCTAAAGCTTTCTTATTTCCTGTCTCTAATAGAGATCCAAAATAAATTAAGGCAATATGTGTCATTTTCATGTATCTCTGGGTTAAATTTTTATAGTGAGTGCTTAATTGTTAGCTATTTATTGGTTAAGTTGAATTGAAAGACTCCAAGGGTTCAGTGGTTGGGAAAGGGATATTCTACAAGATAAGAGCCCCTCAGTGGCTTGGACCCTTAAGTGCCAAAACAGATTGTTCCTGTGGAGATATGGGTTGCCTGGAATCTCTTAGCCCACTGCTAAAAGGCTGATCAACAAAAACACCCTCTTGAGATCTATCCATGGTGTGGTCTACCCACCTCATTCTGGCCCCTGTCTTGCCACTTTCTCATCTCATGGACTTTGCATTTATTTATTCCTCCTATTGTATCCGACCTTGGTACCTGTCTCCGGTCTACCTGTTTCCTCTTTGGTTTGCTTTTTCCAAGGAAGAATCTCAACCCTCATCTTCATCTTGTTCCAACTCCTGGCTTGTCCTTTCCCTGACCTTAGCACCTATCTTCTAACCTACCCATCTAACTCACCTACTGACGCAAATTCTGACTCTAATTAGTCATGTGCAACACCTACACCTCAGCTGAGTTCCTATATACCCATAATTGATATATATTTTGGCTTGACCCACCCACTGCTCAGATTAGAATCTTGGAACTCATCCCAGTCAAACCTGGCTGAAACTCTCCCACTCTCAGCAGTTTCCATTCCATTTTAGCATTTTGAAAAACATAAGGCTGACTTCTGCAAAAGCATATTTCTATGATTTAGATGTATGCAGGATCTCATCAGTCTACTCTGAGAAAATGTAATTTTCTTGATGGCAGGGGCTATTTTATTTATATCTTTGTATTCCCAGCACCAATCATAATGCCAAACACCGTATACCATTGGCATTTAATATGTGCTAGTTGAAAGATGTCTGTCCCTTTCACTTGTACAGATAGCAAGCTCTATTTTTTATTAATTGAAATTCTTTTCCAAGTTTTTCCAAAAATTTTATGGAACCTCACATGGGAGACTTTTATTTAACACTTTTAATATCACAACATTCCAGGAGAGCAGGAAGATTCTGCCCCCCTTGACTTTTATTCTCACTACATGAAAGACCCACCTCCTTTTCTTTGATGGTATCTTTCATGCCATTTCTTGCACACAAAGTCATTGTTCAAAACTTTCTTCAGTCTTCATACACTGACTGTGAATTTTCCCACTGTCCTTTGGATTTCCTATAGTTAAAAGGTGTTTTTTTTTTTAAATCTGATCATTCTCTCCCATGATTCTTAGGCATAGAGAATCTCTTGGGAGAATATTGATGCCAAATGATTCAAAGCAGAGTGGACAGTTAACCTGAAGTTAGGTTAAAGATGGGGGTTGAGATTCTTCCACAAACAGGTAATTCCCATCAGATAAGAAGGCTAGATATGAGAGGAGAAAAGTCCTTGAGACAAAAAGGTAGCAAGGCAAAACCCTGAGTTCAAATACTACTTCAGATACTATCTGTGTTACCTTGGACAAGTTATTTTAACTCTCTTTACCTCAGTTTCCTTCAATGGAAAATGGAAAATTCCCAGAGATGTTGTGAAGATTAAATGAGATAATGCTTACAAAGTGACTTGCAAATCTTAAAAAGTGTCATGAATGCTAGCTATAATTATAATGAAATTATTTCATTGTTCCTTTGTGGCATCCAGTCAAAGTATAAAAATGAATGAACTCGGTGATGTTCTTGTTCACTTTTCCTTGACAGTCTGAATGAACATACCTTTATTAATTCACTACTGTCCTAGCTCCATTCCCAACTCTCTCAACCTGCGTCAGCTCCCTCCTCAACCCAGAAGATCTCTCTACTCCAGTAGAACTATTCTCCTATTTGTGGTTCTTCTTGGAACCTCCATTTGCAGGAAGTAACCAGGCCAACCCTCCTCTAACAGACTCCTTTGCTGGCTCTGTTCTTGATTTCCAAACTTTGCAGTTCTATCCTTGTAGATGTAACTTCACATTTGCTTTTTCAAATGTATTTTATGGGTTACATTGGAAATGTAAACATTAGAATGTAAGTCCCTTGAGGGCAGGAGCTGTTTTCCCTTTTTTTGTATTTAAATCCCTAGTAGTTAATATAGCAGCAGCATAGTACAGACTTAATAAATGTTGACTTGACTTTTTGAGCGACTGCTTGTCTCAAGCACTGTCCTAGGTAGGTGCCAGTGATAAAAATAAAAAAAGTAATACAGTCTCTAACCCAAAAGATCTTAAAACTTTAATATCAACACATAAAAAGGAGTAGAGACAATGGAAAGGAATTCTGTTTGTCAAATTACTAAAGGAGAATTAGACAGTATTTCCACTGACACATGCATGTGGATAAGTGATAACATATCACATGTCACTCTGCAGAGGAAAAATATTTCTTTGATTTGTTGTTGTTGTTCAATTGTGTCCAACTCTTTGTGATGCCATTTGGGTTTTCTTGGCAAAGATGCTGCCGTAGTTTGACTTTTCCTTCTCTAGCCCATTTTATAGATGAAGAAACGGAGGGAAACATGTCAGAGAGACTTAACCAGGGTCACACAGTTAGCAAGTGTTTAAGGCCAGATTTGGAACTTAAGAAGATAAGTCTTCCAGACTTCAGGCTCAGAATTCTCTCCATTATGCCACCTAGATGCCCATTTCCTTGATAAGTTATTCAAATTTAATTCTTCATCTTACTCAAGCTAATTTCAACAGGATTATAGATGTAGTATTCAAAGTAACCTTTGACATCAACTTTTCCAGATTTTTCATGAGAAAAGTGTATCCTAGAGACATTGTTAGCCAGTCACCAGGCACTGTAATTTGTTCTAGGATATGAAAGGAAGGCAAAAATAATTCTTGTGCTAAAGGAGCTTACATTTTAATGGAGTGGATACTATGTCAATAACTAGGAACATGTAAGATAAATTGATTGCCTGTGATTAGTAGCAGCACAAGGACTTCAACACCTACATCCTATGACTGTCAGTCCAATGCTCTATCTTCTCCCTAATTTTGTCTACCAGCAAGACCTTTGCCCACCGTAGTAATGCCATAGCATTCGTTTGTAAAATACCCAATAGTATTCTTTGCCTATTGCTTTTACATCAGGACAACTAGGTGGCACAGTGGATAGAATACTGAGCTTGGAATCAGGAAGGCATATTTTAGAGGTCAAATCTGGCCTCAGACATTTACTAGCTATGTGACTGGGTAAGTCACAACTCCATTTATCTCAGTTTCTTCATCTGTAAATGAGCTAGAGGAGGAAATGGTAAACCATTCAAGTGTCTTTGCCAAGAAACCCCAAATGGGGACTGAAACAACTGAACAACAAAATTAACATCACTGTTCTTTCCATGTGTTACTTCACATTTGGATGAAATGCAGAAGTTTAACTTTTAAACTATATGTTTATGTACCAGTTAGCCCCATTGGCAGTTAGTAGTCAAAGCTCTGATTTCCACATTCTCCCTCCAAACCAATATGACTTCCTTTCCATGTGCTCATGTAGTGCTCTTTCCCAAGATTCAATTATTTTTAGGAGGTTCCACATATCAAAAAGTCTCTTTTCTAACATCTTAAAGTTAATGAACCTCTGCATGGTTAAATTATTAATCTTCAATCAATGAACCTCTATATGAAGAGATTTCAGAGGGCTCATGAACTTGAAAAAGTATATCTTTATTTCAATATAATTTATACCCTTTGTATTCTAAGAAGTTTATTTTATGCAATTAAAAATGTTATTCTTAAGTATTTATGGATACCAAATTGCCAGAGGTTCAAGACACAAAGGAAGGTTAAGAGCTCATGCCTAAAACCAACTACTTTGAGTATCCTTCTTTGATTACCTTTTCAATGATCCCCAAGACAAACTTAAAATTATTATATTTCATTATATATTAATTATGATCATTTCTTTTATCCAGGCATAGACAGTGGGACAATATAGAGATAGTATGAATCTAGGAGTGAGGAAGGCCTGGGTTTAAGTTTGGCTTTTAACATTGACTAGCTGAAGGACCATGGGTAAGTAAATTAATTTCTCATTTCCTCTGGGCAAATCATAGATAATTTGACAACCTGAATTTGATGGAGAGATATTTCACTAGAAGAAATCCTTACACTGATGAAATCACAGGTCTGAGAATTTTTCTTCTCTGTCCCATTCCTTTCCCACATCACTCAAAAAATTCTACCATCAACTTCTTGTAAATAGAGACTATATTTAGTTCTAGTATATGTTTTTTCTCCATTGGAGAACTCAAATACTAATTATTATTTTTGTACAGTCATTCCC
This sequence comes from Monodelphis domestica, assembly GCF_027887165.1. Taxonomy (NCBI): domain Eukaryota; kingdom Metazoa; phylum Chordata; class Mammalia; order Didelphimorphia; family Didelphidae; genus Monodelphis; species Monodelphis domestica. The sequence continues at coordinate 250,465,821 of NC_077227.1, forward strand.
CAAAGGAATCCCTCTACTTCCATACTGAAGGCTAATAACTCCCTTACATTCATTTTTAAAGCAAGAAAATCAATTTCACTGTATCTTCAAATACTGTGATGAAACTGATGAATGAAAATCTCTGTAATCCTTCTTTTAAAATTAGAAAACATAAAGCAAAGAGATGAAGTTATTGGAAAGTTGAGAAAAGAAGTGCAATCCATCTTCAACATGATAGTTTCCTCACTTTGTCTCATGGATTATGATTTTAGAAAAATATTCATTTTTCTTTTTCAATAACTGACCACCAAATTGCTTGACTTTTTTCTTTTTATATTCCAGTGTTTATGAAATAGTATAGATCATTTAGTTTTTATAAGAAAAGGGAATTAAAGACAAACTATAAGGTCTGTTGATAGGCTTTTCTATTCAATTAAACCTATTGATTAAGTGCCCATTATATTCCAGAAACTGTGCCAGGTATTAGGATAAAAATGAATCATTCTCTGCCTTCTCAGAGGTTTTATTGGAGTAGGGAAGGGACTACATACAAACATAGGTAAATCCAAGATAATATAAGTGGAAGGCAAAATTAATAATAATAATAAGCTTTTAAAGCTGCACCTTGAAAGAAAGTAGAGGGGGCAAACTAGGTGGTCTTGGGCTCAAATTTGACTTCAGACATTTCCTAGATGTGAGACCCTGAGCAAGTCAAAACACCTTTTGCCTAGCTAGCCCTTACCATTCTTATGCCCCAAAACCATAATACAGTTTTGATTTTAAGAGAGAAGTTAAGGAACTTTTTAAAATTCTTTTTAAAGAGAAGTAGATATTGAAACTGGTAATGGGGAAGAAGGATGGAAGGGTGTCTCTAATTCCAGTATTGAACACCTTGTGCAAAAAAATTGAGAGATAGAGGGGGAGAGAGAGAGAGACAGAGAGAGACAGAGAGAACCCAAAAAATGATTTTATATGTCATACATTTTACTTTAGAGCCAATATATAATCAAGGAAGATATCTGAACAAAGAAATGACAAAGCCCTGTGTCTTGGAAAGAGAAATGTGTCAGCTATGTGGAGAACAAGTTATGAAAGGGAGACAAGAGAGTCAGGGAGAGAAATTATTGCAATAGTTCAAGAGGAGATGGGAGTCTGAAGTACTGTAATGACTATGTGAGTAGAGAAGGGCCAGGTGTGAGTATGAAAGATGTTTTATAAATTAAATCTAAATTAATTGACAATTGGTTAAACATGAAGACAGAGGAAGAGAGATGAGAATGTCAAGAACAAGAAGAAACAAGAACAAGCATTTATTAAGTGCCTACAATGTGCCAGGCACTGTGCTAAGCCCTTTATAAATATCTCATTTGATCTTTTCAACAATCCTGTAAGGTAAATGCTATTATTATTTTGATTTTATATTTGAGGAAACTGAAGCAGATGAAAGTTAAATGACTTGCCCAGGGTCACATAGCTAGTAATTGTCTAAGGCTATATTTGTACACAGATCCTCCTGATTCCAGGCCCAGCACTCTATCCACTGTACCATCTAAGGGTCTCTGCAACATACCTGATGTCTCCAAGGCAATGAATATGAGTAACTAGAAGAATTTATAACAATGATATCCATGATCTGTTAGCAGGAAGAAATAATTGAATAGGCTTCTCTGGGTATTTCCAGATATCTCCTAATGCTAATAATTTTAGAAATCATATTCAAATATTACTTTAATATTTTTTCTTGTTATTTAGTTGATTAATCATGTCCAAACTTTATTGATCTTGAGAGAACTCTTCTTGGCAAAGATGCTAGAATGGTTTGTCATTTCCTTCTGCAGCCCATTTTATAGATGAGGAAACTGGCAAATGGGGTTGTGTGATTTGCTCAGTCACACAGCTAGTGTTTGAAGTCAGATTTTAAATCAGGTTCCCCTGAGTCTGGTGGCAGCATTCTATCCACTAGACCAACTAGCTGCATTACTTTAAGATTCACAAAAGGTTTTTCAAGAAATAAGCCCTTGAGTTAGGGAAATCATCTTAACCAGTAGAGCTTATCTATCTGAGATAGGGAATAAAAAAGATCTAGATTTCAATCCTGATGCATGACCTTGGGCAAGTCATTTAACATCTTTGTCTCAGCTTCTTCACCTACGAAATGGTAATAATAGTGACTTTTCACTCATAGAATTATTGTAAGAACAAAATAACATATTTGCAAAGTACTTTATAAGTCATTATTTATATTTATAAATATATTTATAAGTAATTATTTTACAGAAAGTAGAACTGAGGCATGAGAATTAAATTTTAAATGAACAGATGTCTTCAGAAGTCTCTTTCAACTCCAAGATTCTATGGTTAAATAAGAGAAATTATAATGAAAATCTAAACTTCTAAAACCTACCATCCCATCGCTATCTGAATATTATTCCTAGAAGAAATTAAGCCATCACAAGAATCTGAGGTTTCTTTAATTAAATGAGCACTCTACAAAAATATACATTCAAGAAAAATTTTCTAATGAAGATTTCTAACTTTATATGATACAGCTCAACAGTGAACCATGCTCTGTGTAACTATTCCTTGAGAACAGGGTTTGTATTTGTTTGTTTCTCATCAAATTATTTGGAGTCATGGAGAAGAAAAGTTTGTGTAAAATAGCTGGTTAGGAGGCCTCTGGTGGTCAAGATGATTTCCCCCTCCGATACTAATTACTTTGCACAGACGTTGACCTTTTAGCAGATGGCAAAGAAAGCTTCCGATCTGGAAAAACAATTCTTTGGAAATTCTAAGTAGATTATTTAGTGTTATAATCAAGCTAAATGCCTTAACTCTCAGTATCATGAGGCACAGTTCCACATTTCTGTAGCATCCTTATCTCTGAAGAATACCAAGCACCTATAATATTCAAGTGCAGTCAGTATACTAAATTGAGAATGTTTTATATCCTTTGACCTTCATTCATTCATTCAACAAAAGGAGAGAAGGGAAGAGAATAAATGTTTCTATAGTTCCAACTTTGTGCCAGATACAAAGCTACATGCTTTATAAATATCTCATTTGAGCTATAAGAATAAGCATCTATTACATACCTATATTGTAATTCAGTCAGGGAAAATACTGGATTTGGAACCATATAGCCTAGCTTCCAATCCTAGGTCTGCAACTTGTTGAGTGCCTTTGGAGAAGTCACAATCTCTCTGGACTTTAGTTCTACTTCTGAAAATGAAGAAGGTTAAACCAGAGAGCCACTCATAATCAATCCAATTCCCAATTTATGTTTCAATATTCCTATTAAATCCTGTTTGTTTTACTAGGTTTTTAGGATACACCAAAAAGGAAATTCGGACCTTACAGAACTAACATTCTACTGGTAGATACAACATGTGTGCACAGTTAACTAGAGACAAACTCAAGACAGAGCAGTGTGAGTTGTGGAAGTTGTCTAAAACTGGAGAGATCAGTAATTACTTTTCATAGGAGACAGTGACTGAACTGACATTTGAAGGAAGCTAGGAATTCTAAAAGGAAAAGGTGAAGAGGGAGACCATTGCAGTTATGAGAAGAAACCCTGTGCATAGACATAGAGACAGTAATGCTAACAATGAATGAGTCAATTTAACTGCCACAGATATGTCTAAAAAAGGTAGGTTGTCCATATTGCACTTTATTTCCTCTAGAAAATTTTCTCTAGTATAAATTATATATATATATGTATGTATATATCTTCTCTCACAACATGATTGACATGCAATTATGTGTTGCAAGATAGCATATGTACAAACTATATCATATTACCTGCCATCTCATGGAAGAGAAAGGCTAGGAAGGGAAGGAGACATGAATCATCAATTATCAGAAAATGATTATTAAATCTTTTTAATGATTATTGTATCTCCATGAAATCTTAAAAATGTAAAAAAAAACCATGCATTATCCAAAAAATTAATAAATTAAAGGTAGCCTGGGGCCAGTTTGTAAAGGGTATTTTTTAGTGTCCAAAAAAAAAAAAAGTTTGTATTTCATCCTAAAGACAATAGGGAAATAAAATTTATGCTGTTAGCAAAGGCCACAAACTACTCTTTAGAGCTGGGAATATGTTTAGAAATTTTATTAATAATAATAGAAAAAAGCTTGAAACACTCATATTTTTGTATTCCATTGAATATAAATTTTCTACACCCAAAAGGACAGACCTAGTTGGTGACTCCAGTGTTAACTTAATATATTAGGGCAAAAGAATGTTAGAACTGGAAGAAGTCTTGGAGATTATCTTATTCATATTTACTATCTCTACTTTCCAGTAATAAGGTTACTAAAGCTTCTAAAAGTCATGTGATTTAAGAGTTAATTTTTATAAACGGCAACCACAACAACTTTTATGACTCTTAATTTGACCAAACCCATTTTAATTCTTACATACCAGTCAGTAATTTGGAAAGGTATTGTTTTTTTAGCCACAGAAATTCATGGAACAGATAAAATTCAAAATGATCATTAGTATTGAGTAGTTCCACCCTACTTCCACAGTAATGGTTGCTCACTGGGTAAAAAGAAAAAAAGGATGCTCAGAATAACTCATTTAAGATAGTCTTATTAAGTCTTATTAAGATAGTCTTAAGTTGCAGCTAAATGGAAGAATAATATAATGGGTTTTTTTTTTCTTACAGAGAAGAATCAAAGATTTGGAAGAGTTTTGTTTTGTTTTGTTTTGTTTTTTATCTTAGGGGACTTAGCTTTCCCTCCTTGCAGTAAACATGAGAAGAAAAAGCAAGAAGAATACAAAGAATATAATTATAGTTTATATAACAAAATCAAATGAACAGGATGCAGAAATAGAGGATATAAAGAATTTGATAAGATCTTTCAAACAAAAACAACTTATAACTTGATACTTGGTGGATTCAGTGCAAAAGGTATGGAAATGCTATTTGGGTCAAAAAATGAGCACCAAAGGATTACAAATTATTCAAAAAAATCATACCTATAAATTATGAAAACTTTCTTGAGGCAGCTAAGTGGCAGAGTGGTTGTTGGTGCTGTATGTGGGAAGACATGAGTTCAAATCCTGACTTACATGGTCATTAAATGCATGACCCTGGGCAAATTATTTAACTTTTTTAATTCTCAGTTTCCTTATCTGGAAAATCATGATAATGGCACCTATTTTGCATGATTGTTATGAGGATCAAATATGATATTACACACAAATATATACTTCTCTGTGTCTGTGTATATATAATTTTATTTTTCTTAAAGCACTATATAAATGCTAGCTATTATTATTTATAAGAAATTGGAAAGCACTGGTCATAGAGTTACAAGGAGGAGGAGGAGGAGAATATCACACAAATGGTTTAACAGATAAAATACTGAACTTGTATATTACTAATACCTAGAGAAGTTGTTCTAATCTAGAATAATCATCATGAAGAAAATTAAAAAGTCCAGAATCTACTTTAGCTCACAAATACTTGTCATCTTTTTTCAAGTAAAAAGACATGGAGGCATCTAGGTAGCACAGTGGATATAGTGCCAGACCTGGAGTCATAAAGTCCTGGTTTCAGATTTGGCCTCAACTATTTCCTAGATGTCTAGTTCTCTGCCTAGCCCTTATCATTCTTTTGCCTTTGAACCAAATAAACAATATTGATTTTAAGACAAAAAGTAAAAGTTACTTTTAAAAAAGACTTGGATACTTTAGGCAGTAATTCATTTAGAAAAAACAATTGAGGAATTTTATAGAGTGAATCAATTGTGTTATATGAAAGTCAAAAAAAGATAATAAGAATTGTGACACATAAAGGAAGAACATCTAGTTCTTGTCTGTCTCTTTGTATGCTTCTTTGATCCATTGCTATTTGGAAAGTTTTAGGTTGAATTATGAGTGTCACATTTTAAGCAGAGCATTAATATATTAGAAATAGTTAAAAGGAAGTCAGTCAAAATTGAGAAGAATTTCAAGATTATGCCACATGATCAAGTTAAAGGAAATAGGGATATGTATCCTGGATATGAGAAGACTTATTAAGAACATACAACTGTATTCAACTATCTGAATCACTATCATTTGGAAGGGGAATTAGACTTATTCTGTGTGGTCTCAAAGGACAGACAGATGCATAGGTTTACTATAAAAGGAAATTTATCAGCAACTGATTGTGAAATGGATTGCTTTGTGAAGCAGTGAGTTCCTCATCTGGCCTTTAAACAGAAGCTGATGACCTCTTTTTTCTTTTTGCCATTTTAGAAGGAATGCCTCTTTTTGAGGTATTTGTTGGGAGACTTTCTAAGGTCATATCAGACTGAAAATTTATGATTTGTTTATGGTATCACTTGGAAATACTCATTTAAAGTAAAAGTTCATCTGCACAATATAATTGAAAATAATGGAATGTTTTTAGAAATATCACTCAAAAAAAAATTTTAAAGTATATAGAAAACTTGGCATGACTCATCTATTCCAAATCAACCCAAGCATATAAAGCAGTGAAATTGGAAATAAGACATCAAATAGATTCAGAATGAAATAGCATATTTTTATGGTGAGTTTTTTTAAATAGTCATCAATAACGATTGTGAAATGACTACAACTTATTGTCAACACCTAAGTACTTGGTGTATTTTTTGTGGAAATAAAAATAGCACTTTAAGAAAATGAATTTAGCAAAAGTAATGAACTTGATTAATATACCCAGAAGAAATACATCATAGAGGTGACACAATTTTCAAAACACTCAAGGATCAATCTCTAAATTATCTCAAAAGAAAATTCTAAAAGAAAGGAAAAGATCAGGGACACTAATAATTAATGAAAATAATAATATGGAATGGCTTATTTTTGTTGCTTAAGAAAAAAACACATATGACTTGAAACAAAATATAATCTTAATATGTTAAGATTGTGTAAAATGCCTTGATAGATGCAACCAGTGTTTTTCATTGAAACTTTTGATTGCCAATATCAAACAAGGCATAAAACATACCTATATGCCAGCCAAAGAGTTTTGCCATTGTAATTGAGTATGCCTTGTGCAAAATTCAAATAGAAGATAATGAAATGATCCAGAGGCTCCTTTTGCAGATGACATTATGCTGACTGCACCAAACCCCAGATCATTACATTTGTCCTCAAGGATATATGCAGCCTTTTAAAAGAAATTCACATAGAAGTCTACACAGGAAAAATTAAGTGGATGGAAAATGTGTACTGCCTGGTTTATGGCCTGATGTTAGATAATAAAGTGGTTAGTTCAGTAGTGGTGGTTACACCTTAGACAGGTACTTCAGATAGACAATAATATGGGTGAAATGGAGGAGAATGGTCTAGATGACATTTATGATATTGAAAGATATTTTCAGTGTTCTCAGATTGATTCCTATGAAAAAAGAAGCCCAGGTTTTTAAAACCAATGATTTCCTACTGATCCTAGGCAATGATGAGATCAATGAGTGCTTCAATCTCAGAAGCAAAGCTGAATGCTCCCTAAAGAGTATTAAATGATGATACAATATATTTATACTAACCATGTATGTTAATGATGACCTTTATGCTAGAAATAGCATAAAAGAAATAAGTAATTTCATGTATCACTAGAAAAGTAGGATGATCAATGAGGAAACAAGAGATTGACAAACCAATTGCCACACTGGGATTGTTGGAATATTAAAAGATACAGTAGGACCCAGAATGTAGATTCCAGTGTTTTGAGTAGATCCTCTAAGGAAAAAAAATGAAACTGAACAGAATGAAAAAGCATATATGGGCTGTATTCTGTACAGTGAAGTATTATATTTCATTGAAAGTTGACAAAGGAATATGAGGGAGATTTTACATTGCATGTCCAATTACATCTCCCTCCCCTTCCCTTCCCAGATAACTATTCTTGGCATCTAACAAAATAAATATATTAGGAAAAAGGCAGCTCAGAAAAAAAACACACACTGAATCTAAGAGTATACTCATTATTTCAGAGTATATGCAATATTCTACACCTGTAGTCACCCGCCTCTTTTTTTTTCCCTTTGGGAATTTCCTTCCCAGTGCTCTCTCAAATAATATAAATGCTTCCCATGGGAAGTATTTTCTAGACTAGCTGACTTGATAATGATTCATCTTTTGCCCAACTTTATAAATTCAGCATTTATGCATTCAGTTATTTTTCATTGTTTTCTGTTTAATTGGGCCATTCAGGAGTCCAATCTCCCTTCCTAGAAGGTAAATTCTCAAAGGTCTAGGGTTGTTTCTTCTAACTCTTCAAATCCTCTTCCTTAAGGTCTAGTAGTTCCTGCAAATGGGGCACACAATAAATATTCTTGACAGTCTGAGTTCCCTCGAGTGCTTCCCCTCTGCTGGCAAAATACTAGAGAAATATACTCCCAATTTTTATTGCTTTACTACTTTAAAACTCTACTGGGCAATTGATTTCCAAGACAGGCTTTCACAGCTGGTGGCAATATCATCTCAGTTTGTTAGGCTATTTCTACACTTTAAAAACAACCAAATAGATTAAGAAGGTTGTTTCCCAATTTTAGGAAATGACCCTAAATTTGAAAATCTATTTAAATTAACAGCAGTGATTGAAAAGATCCTTTTAAAATTCCAATTATTATAAATAGCTCCTAGTATGAAAGTTTGAGATAAGTACCTTTGTATAGAACATTATGCTCTAGGAATGGAAGAGGCCTATAATTAACTTCAGGTTAAAGGACTATCTGAATTCACTTAGAAATTAGACTAAGTTGTGACTCAACTAATGGGTAGCTGTTAATATCAAGAAAGTTAAAGACATAAAGTAAAATGCATAAAAATACTCATTCCTATCTATCAAAAGATATATATGGAAATTGATGCAAAGGCAAACAAGGATCCTTCAACATGTTATCTCCTAGGAAAATTTTATCTGTGGATACCTTGCTCTTTTCATATAGCTTATCTCTGAATGACCACTTGGGCCCTTGTGATATTTAGAAATAAACCTGGAGCTATTAAAAACCTTTAGAAACATTATGGTTTGAGGAAAGAAAAGAAGGAGAGAGAGTAATAGAGTTTTTGTTCAAAGACTTTTTTGGTTGGTTGTTCCACTCATTTTCCATCTGTATCTCTGCTTGGAACTGCAACTCCATGTACCATGAGGCCTCTTCCAGTGTAAGCTGGTCACCTGAAATCTCATCATCAGAAGCTAACAGTTTTGGACACTTAGCACCTTCCCAAGTCCCTTAGCCTTCTCTCCCCTCTGTTTGTAGGGCTAGAGAGTGAAGCACTAAACTTCTCTCAAAATTTCCTTTCTACAAGGCTCAAACCTGGACTTTCCAGCTAACTCTCCACATTTCATCTACAGTTCTGCTTGGTTTCAATTCCAAAGAACATGGTGCCTCCCTGTTGCCTCCACTTTTCCCAGATTCCATTTTTGCCTTGGCTCACTCATCTAATCAGCTGCTAGATCTTGCCATCTCTACCTATATTAAATGTTATATATCTGGCCCCTTCTCACTATTATCACCTTAGTTCAGGTCTTCACTAGTCTGTGCATGGACTAATGCAATAGATTCTTAATTGGTCTCCCTCCTTCAAACTTCAACTCTCTCCCCACTCCATACTTCATAACCTTCATTCTGCTGCCAAAGTGACTTTCCAACAGGTTGTACTATGTTATTCTCTTACTCGATAATCTATTACTTCTTACTGCCCCTAGGATAAAATTAAAAACTACTCTTTAGCTTTTAAGGTTCTTCAAAACCTGACCCCAGTTTTTCTTGCTAGCCTCATCTTATATTATTTCGTTTCTTGAAGTTTGTAATTTAGCCATGATGCCCTTCTTGCTCTTGCTTACATAGAGCAATATATTTCCCATCTACCAGCCTTTTCCTCTGGAATATTTTCCTCACTCCTACCTCATAGAGTCTCTAACTTCACTCAGGACTCAGCTTATTCATAATCTCAAGAGGTCCCTGAGATCGAGACATGTTTTGGATTATTTTCTTTGTATGTCTAGCACCACAGTGAGTGCTATAAAACTTAGTTGATGCCTAAAATGCTTGTTGATTGATTGATTGATATCTTTGTTAACATGAAAAATGAAGTTGCTCCAACAGCCATAGGACATGCTAACTAGATGCTGCTTTTCCCTGGGTTCCTTTATTGCTTTTGAATTATTGCTATAACCTCTGCACTGTGAGGACAGAAGAGTTTCTCAACCAGTATTTTTGAATGAATGGATGAATATTTTTAATCATAGAAATTTCAGATCAGGGTAATGATTCTAGTAAATGTAGAAACTGTTGCTTTGCTACTCTATTGTACATTTTTATTCTCATCTTTTTTTTTCTTAACAATTGGATACAAAAGGCTGAACTAGGAATAATTGTAATGACATTGCCCATTTTCAAAGAATGCATTTTGAATTAGCTGAATATAACACCTCTAAAGGTGAAAATAAGAAGGAGGAGGGACAATATAAAATCTATCAAAAGAAAGAAAGTTATTAATTTTGTTGTCATCATTTTAGATTTAGACCAAATGAAGAATAAATAGGAGAGACCTAGCTAAAATACTCCAAGAGTGATCATCCCTCCACAGAGTGCAAACCCCTGAAATAATAGTCTTAGGGAGTTGCTTTTGGCAAAAATAGGTTATATGGCTTGCCCAGGGTCACAGAGCTAGTAAATATCAAAGGGAGAATTTGAACTCAGGTCTTTATGACTTCATGACCAGTATTTCATCCATTAGATCAAGTTGACTATTTGGCTTAAAGAAATAAATTAACATGAACTTTCCTATTTAACAAACTTATTAAACTGGTTCTTTCATATGAAAATTTGATAAATCTCTCTATAGAGATAAAAGTAAATTGTTGAGTACAATAATATATAATACTAACTCATTAACTACCAGTTTACAAAAATCCATCCAGATGATTTTTTTTTCCCTCAGCTTGATTCTTGGGCCCAGATCTTTGTTTTCTTTTCTTTGGCTTTATCTTAATTTTGTTGCTTGATACCTTTTGTCATTCTATTACCCTAGTTTTATATATATATATATATATATATATATATATATATATATGTGTGTGTGTGTGTGTGTGTGTGTGTGTGTGTGTGTGTGTATATTACTTATATATTATATTATAATATATAATACTTCCTTTTTCCTTTCCCTACCCAGTGTGCTATCTTTGTACTAAAAAATGATAAATGAAAAGATTAAAACAATTCAGGAAAATCAACCAACATATAAACGGTTTATGACAATGTGGGCAAAATCCACATTTATAATCATCCATCCCTGCAAAGAGAGATAGATATACTTTTTTCTATGCTTCTTGTGGCAAAGCTTAACCAGATGCAGAAATCTAAAATGAAAAGCATAAGATCAAATTCTCCTGTTTTGACTACATTTCCTTATCACCAATTTTCTATAAACATAGATATCTAAATTAATTGCCCAAATTAAGATAAAATGACATGGCTTATATAAAACAACATGGTGACCTAATTCAGCAGTTTTATTCCAAATGTTGGTTGAAATAGAAAGGCTGACCAAAGCATTATCATTCTGTTCCATACAAATGTTTTGCCTCTCAAAACTACCTATCTATGCAAAGTATTAAATATTGCATGCAAATTAGTCAGCCAATGTTTTAAATCATCTATTATATGTAAAACTACTATACTTGTTGCTTGAGAAGGAAAGAGACAGACAGACAGACAGACAGTCAGGTAGGCAGGCAAGCAGGGAAGCAGACAAGCAAGCAGGCAGAGACTATTTTCCCTCATAATAAGAACTGAAAAAACTATCAGAAGAAGCAATGGAAAGATTGGTTAACAAAAAAAAATGAAAGTCAGATAGACAGACAAATAGATAGACACAGACAGACAGACAGATAATTAGATAGAAAGATAGATAGATAGATATTTATAAAAACTTTCAAAAATAAACTTCTATACAGTAACTTTCTCCTGAAAAGTCATTCTATCTTATAGGGAGCAGATCAAGGGCTTTCCCTAATCCACTAAATAAACTTAGAGTATGATGGGTATTTGTTTGGGACTTTGAGCTACATCTTACTGTGGCATTTAAAAGAGTGGATGCCATAAACTGTAATAATTAAAATGGTTGAGGTTTTAAACTGTAGTGATTAAAATAGTGGAAGACTTAAATTGTGATAGATATAAGAGTAGGTGAGTAAATTGTGACCGCAGAAAATATGTTTTCACCACAGTGTCTTGTTTTAAATCAAATATTTAAGGTGGTCGCCAGGGAAATATTCCCAATTATGAATATACCCAAGTCAACTGGGTTTTATAGAGAATTTAATTAATTATACAATGAGGAATTAAAGAAAGAGAGAAAGAGAGAAAAAGGAAATAATGAGAAAGGGATAAGCTGGCCCTGGCCAGTCCTGGCCAATCCAGGCCTAAGCCCTAAGAGAAAAGATCAGTCAGTCCTTAATCACTCACCACAAGATCTGTCCAAGCAAGAATTCTAGTAACACCAGGCCAGCTCCATCTCAGCTGCTTTCACCAGCTCAATCCTCCATATGAATGTTTCAGAATGAGTCCCCGAGAGAGTCCCGAGAGAGACCCTTCAAGGCAGCATTGGCCAGCTGCCTCCTTCAATTCAGCTTTTCCCAGCTGACTGTTTTCTACTCACATTTCTCATCTCCTTATATAGGGCATTTTCTCCTTTGTCACCTCCCCTAAATCCTTACATCTACCAATCACAGTAGACGTTTTCCAAAGTACTGACCATTCTTAATTCACATTTTATTATCACCGTCTTAATTCACATCTTGCTCTCACCTTTTCTGGGTAGACTAAAACTTCTGAGTAATTCACATCAGGAAAGCTCTGAGTAAGTTTTCACCTCTTTGCTCCTTGTAAGTTCACAAGTTGCCTGACCTTTATAGGTACTTAGCACCCCTTTGTATTACTTTTAAAAATAGGCATGGCTTAAAGAACTTTTTGCCTTATTATAAGTATGGGTTTAAGTACTTTCAATGTTTAGCAAGGAGTTTTCTCCCCTAAAGCAGTCTTAAGTATGGGTGGAGTAGAGGTCCTCCCATTTCTGATCCAAGTAGAGTTCTCACTGTCCAAATGGGGAAAGTTCCCAGTAGGGAATTGTTCCAATGGAGAATTCCCCAATGGGGAAATTTTTAACATTCACAAGTCTGAGAAATTTCAAGATTCACAATCCCCCCTGATGATCATTGGGAGACTAGTCTCCCCATTGATCATTTAACATAATCATCTTGTAATCCTAAATGCACTTCTAACTATAGATATATACAATATTCAATTTTCTAAGAGGAAATTAGAGTAGTAAGGGAGAAATAGAAAAGAAAGAAAGCAAAAGCAATGTTTTGCTGGGCGCATTGACAGAAAGCCAAATTAGGGGCAGTCCCTTTTGGCATAAATGTGTACATTTACAATAAATGTTCAATCAAAGTTCAGTTCAATCAACCATATCCAAAGTTCATTCTTGATCTTCTTGATGTAATGTGAATTTTCTGGCATCTTTCTGCAACAATTAATTCCCTGGATATAGGAGTTATCAAACTTCTTTCTTGAAGATCTTTTCTTTGAACAAAATTCAAAATCTTGGATTTTTATAAAAATACAATCTCAAACAAAAAATCAAAATTCTTAGATTTTAAATTAAATTACTTAGTAGTCTATGTGGTCATGGCAATAAGCACTTTGTTGAGAGGATAAAAGACATCTCTGGGTTAGATAAATCCTGGTGACTATGGCTAACCCCAAATTGAATTTGTAGTTGCTCCTTAGTAAATTCTGAAAGTTAACTCATGAAGTTTTGCAGTCTTTCTTCATGATAAATTGATTGAGGTGAGGTCTAGAACAAAGTTGTTGAGAGAAGACATTGTGAATGAGTACATGACAGAAGTATGTATTCCTTTGCTAAACAATTTTAATATGTTTCTTCTCTCAGCATAGAGGCTTTCCCCCCATTTTGATATATAAGATCTTCAGTTTAGCATGCTTATTAGGTAAGAAAGTAAATAAACCATGTTCTCATAAAAAAAATAGTATATGTATGCACATATAGGTATAGGAGTAGGCTGGATTTCATCAGTGTTATTGCTCCAGATAAGAAACACTGTTTACCAATATATAAGGAGGACTAGAAGTATTTAAGGAATCTAGAATGCTATATAGAAAACCCTTCCATGAACTCAGACAAAAAAAAAGACCTTTGGAAAAGATTAAGGAAATGGCATACACCCAAAGGCAAAAGCAGAATAGTAGATGAAGAACTAACCTTTATATAATGTCTACATTGTGCTATCAACTGTGTTAAGTGTTATATAATTATCATTTCATTTGGTCATCACTACAACCCTAGGAGATACTACTATAATCTCCATTTTAGAAGAGGAAACTGAAGCAAATAGAGGTTAAGTTACTTACTCAAAGTTGCATAGACAAGAGGTATCTGAGGCAGGAATTGAACTCACTAATTCCAGACCTATTGTTCTATCCACTATGCTACCTATTTTCCTTAAAAGCATGAGTCTGCAAGAGTAGTGTCAAGAAAAGTAAAGCTCTAATCAGTTGTGACATCTGAAAAAAAAATCCTAACAGCAACAAGAAGTACAGTTTAAAGATGTCTTTGCCACTCCACTTCCAAAAAAGTAAAATAAGAAAAATGCAAATCTATGACTTGGGGAAGAGTACAATGTTAACAGATGATAGCAGAATTACTCAATTCCCATTTTGTTTCAAAGAAAATAAGTCTTCAGATAGACATAAAGTCAGTGATGGTGAACTTTTATAAATCTTAGACACTGAGTGCCCAATCCTCAGGGCACATGTGAGCCCCCCAACTTACCCAAGACACAGGAGGGAGGAAGTACTCCCTTTGGGCTGCTGGGTAGAGGGGTGGGTCATGTGAGAAATGTCCTGAGGTGCATAGGAAGAGGAGGAAGGGAGCAGACCTCTCCAGCATGCTTCAGCATGAATGCCATAGGTTTGCCAATACGGCCCTAAGTTACAAAATGAAATAGCATGGAAATCCCTAGTCATTTTGCATGAAGGTAAATAGATCAGGCACAATACAAAGTACTAATGGAATTTGCATATAATCCTGGGGCCACAGTATTAGCCTGGAAGAAATTCTCAACTAGAACAACGGAACAATGCTTTACATTTGGTCTTTTCTACTCAACGTTTTTTTTTCTCATAATCTGGGTAAAAACACGGAGATGATCTTATTAAAATATCCAGTGGCCCAAAGCTTGCAAGAGATTGTTAATATAGTAGATGATAGAATTCAATCTTTTTTTAGTCATGTCCAACAACTCTTTTGTGACCCCATTTGAGCTTTTCTTTGCAAAGACAATAGAGTAGTTTACTATTTTCTCCTCCAGCACATTTTATAGATGAGGAAACGGAGGCAAACAGGGTTAAGAACAGAGTTATCCAGGTAGGAAGTGTCTAAGGTCAGATTTGAACTAAGTAAGATGAATCTTCTTGACTTCAGGCCTGGCACCCTATCCATTGCACCACCTAGCTGACCACAGACAACAAAAACAAGATTTTACATAATTTTGACAGGAATCTGCAGCTGAATAAATGTAATAATATTGGTAATAAATGTAATAGGGATTGCATAACTGTCACAAAATATAAGGCAAACAAGTTAAACATGAGGTTAACACTATCATGCTACCAAAAACACATACCAATATTATATGGTCACAAAATAATATATTTAGAGATGGAAGAACTACAGAGATCATTGAGTATGACCTCTCATTTTTGATATTTTTTCCTTTTTTAATAATATTTTAGTTTTCCCTAATAACATGTAAAATAATTTTAACATTTATTTTTTTAATTTAAGTTCTAAATTCTCAATCTCATTCCTACCTTCCTTACTTCAACTCTCATTTTTAATATTTGGGGGAAATTAGGGGCAGCTAAGTGGATAGCCTGGAGACAGGAGGTCCAAGGTTCAGATCTAGCCTCAGGCACTTCCTAGCTGTGTGAGCCTGGATAAGTCACATAATTACAACTGCTTAGCCACTATTCTGCCTCAGGACAGATATGTAGTATCAATTACAAGATAAACGGTAAGGTTTAAAAAAAAGTTGATTATGGTTATATGATTAGTCTAAGGTCACGAAGCTAAGGAAGAATCAAGGTTAGAATTTGAACCCACCTCCTCTGACTACTAAAAGCTCTTTAAATTTCACATCAGAGCAATTCCTAGGCAATACTTCCACCACTATAATCTCTGCTTTCTGTCCTTGTATCCTCAGCATCTAGCAGTCTTTCCTATGTAAAAGATTCTTAATAAGTATTTTCAGATTAATTGATGACTACATCTGGGATACTGAGTTCAGTTTTGGTCATCAAGGTTTTGAAAAGAGCAAAGACATTTTTTAAAGGAATCCAATGAGACATATATGGTATTCTCACCAAAAGTTTGGATTATACAAAGCTAAAAACATCAACTAACATTATATAAAAGAAAGCATGCTCCCAAAAGATCTCAACAGTCTAGGACAGAGGATCAAATCTAACATTATATGGTTGAGAACCAATAGGGATAAGTGTAAAACATAAATACACACACTCACACACACATATTATATATACAAACACTGAACAAGAATAGCATAGGAAAGATGTACGTAGGAACCAACCTACATAAAACCAAATACAACTTGGTCGAATACAAGCTCAATATGAATTAATATGGTATAATAGCCAAAATAAGCTAATAGAAAATTAAGGTAAAGTTGAAAAAACGGTGGTATCCAGAATGAAGTTGTCAGACTACATCTATAATAATAGACCCAGATGAATAGAAAAGAAAATTCTAATATAACCCACCCCTCCAAGCTTGATCCTGCCCTTGTGGGTTGAGTTCCTAACATGTAATTGCTACTTTGGGTTCTAGGGGTAATCCTTTGAGAGGCTACTCCTGAGATTGTAGTTTATAAGCTCCTATAAGTGCTCTTCCCTTTAACAGTCAGTAACCAACTACATCTTAGCAAAGGCAATTACTCAAACAGCAGAGAAAGAACAGTTATTGTATATCCCTTCCCAGAAACTTGTGCCACAGTTTCTTATTAAATACACAGCATCTCTGGGAAAAGTGGGCATAGTGGTAGTGAAACATACATGTAGGAAGAACATGTGCCAGGAAAGCACTTAGCTCTGATTAAGTTCTTCCTCTCCTTGTATAGTTCTCTCTGTAGCCTAATCTTCAATTCCCAAGCAACTCAGAACTCTCTGATGTAATTTCTCCTGAGCAGGATGCTCAGCTGACCTTCCAGGGTCTGCTCCTCTACATAGCTTAACCCTCTTTTTGACAATTAAGAGTCATTCTCAGAGTGGCTTCCACCCTTGAGTAACTGTCTCTCTGTATTTATGCCTATGTATAGGAAACGTCCAGGGCAGCTAGGTGGCATAGTGGATAGAATGCCAGACTTAGAATCAGGAGCCATCTTCCTAAATTCAAATCTGGCCTTAGACACTTAGCTGTGTGTCCCTGGGCAAGTCATTTAACCTTGTTTATCTCAGTTCCTTTATCTGTAAAATGAATTGGAGAAGAAAATGGCAAACCACTCCAGGATCATTTCCAAGAAAACCCTCAAAGGGTGCATTAAGTATCAGACAACTGAAAACGACTAAATAACAAATGATGACTATCTCTATTGCCTTCTGGATTCACTGTGCCCTACTGTTTAAGTAGCTCCCTTTCAGAAAGTAGTGGAGTTGGAACATCAAAAAGCCATTCACTCTCAAGGACCAGGTTCTTCCTCATTGCTGGCATAAAATGGCAAAGTACCTAGTTGGCTTTCCTCTTGCCCTGAGGCCAGATGTCTTGGCATATAGGAGAAAGAGAGAATTCCCTTCTTCTCTTCAAAGAAAGTTTTTATTATCCAACAGACTCAGAATTATTTCAAATCCTTCTGGCCTTAGCTATGTAAAATCCACAAAGACAAGGAAACACTACTTGCTGAGGCAATCAAATGATTGCTTTCTCTGGCTTGAACAGAAAGATGTTTATACCTCATGGAGTTATTTGCAACTGTTAACATTTTATTAATAAATTGTAACAATATTTTAGGTCTTTTTTACATCAACCTAGATGAAGGGGGGGGGGGAGGAAGAAGAGGACTACTTTGTATTCATAGTTAGAATCATCTAGAATAGTCAGTCTCATAAAGTAGTAAGTTCCCTGATGTTTCAGTTCCTCATGTCTGGATGACAATTTCTCAGGGACATTGAAGGGATGAAATGTCTTTACATGTCTCAAATGGACTAGAGGACCCCTGACATCCCTTCAAAGTAAGATATTCTATGACTGTGTGGTGACAATGTAACATTTATCCAAAACAAGATGAGTGGGTTGGAAACTATCTTATAGGAAGACTAATTTAAGAAACTGACAGTTTGGCATGGAAAATATAAAATGAAAAGGAGATATAATAAATAGTTTTAAATATCTGAAACATTATCATAAGCAAGAGGGACCTAACTTGGTCAGTGTTGTCATAAAAGGCTGACGTAGGAAAAATGTTAAGAAGAACGATTTTGACTCAATCATTTTGAGAGGGCTTTCTAACAATTAGAACTATATACAATGGAATTAATTATTTGGGGAGGTAGTGAGAGTTTTATCACTTGGAGTTCTTCAAACAAAGGATGATGATTTTTCTATTAATGATTCAGAAGAAGGGAAT
Organism: Monodelphis domestica; assembly: GCF_027887165.1. Classification (NCBI taxonomy): domain Eukaryota; kingdom Metazoa; phylum Chordata; class Mammalia; order Didelphimorphia; family Didelphidae; genus Monodelphis; species Monodelphis domestica. Next base: position 250,484,516 of record NC_077227.1, read on the forward strand.
TCTAAACTTCACAGTAAGTTTGACCAGATTACCACTAAAGTTTCTTTCTTTTCTAAAATCTCAGTTGAGAATGGCAAAGAGATAAGAAAGTATAATTGGATTTTTCTAGAAAAAAAAATTATGCCAATCATGAGTTCAGCATAATTGTAAAGATGTATAGAAAGGAATGCCCATAGCTATTTACACCAGTTAATTCGTTCCTCCAACTGTTCACTTGCTGTCATATTGGCAAGGTCTTACAAATCAAATATGTTTGTCAGTTCTTGAAAAGGATGATTTTCTACATTCAGATGTTGCACCCTGATGCTCTGGGTAGGAGATAATCTGTCAACAATAACACATTTGCTTTAGAACGAATGGAAAGTATGGTCTTAACTAATTGGAAAATGAAAATGCTATATTATTGGTACCTTCTGGCAAAACATCATTTCTGTCAAGTTTGGCCTAGAAATTTCATGCCGCTCTAGATGTTATGTTAAAGTCCTGTCATCCCTTTGTCTATGTCAGTTATGAACTTTAATTTCAAAGGTCTCTTATTTTACAATTTCCCCTTTTTTCTAATCCTGAAATATCTCACTCATCCATTTATGACTAGTTCAAGAGATGAAGTGTGGCAGAAAAGACATATAATCTAAAACCTAATACATTCCTCAGTCAACTAAAGATTCACTTTATCTCTATGACATGCTCAGATGACATTATTCAGCAGATATTCTGTCTATTGTCAGCCCATTGCTCCTTCAGGCTTCCCTGTTCATAAAGCTCCCTGCCATTCTCATTTCTCTTAGAGCAGCATATTTGCAATTGCACCAATGTTCCACATAGAATCAAAGGATGCCTAAGTTGTTGGGCAGTCTTTGGGCCCATCTAGTCCAAATTGTACTTGTGTAGGAATACCCTTTAAAATATTTCTTACAAGAATTAGTCATTCAACCTTTGGTAAACGTTACTCCAAAAGGGTATGAGCCATTAAATATGATCCCACTAATAGCTAGTATAGAAACATGCCAAATTTTTTAAAAAGAAAGAAAGCCAATCCATGTAATAAAAATCCAAGACATCATAGTAAAGATTCTCTGATAAAAAGGAGAAAATATCTACTACATCAAGGATTTAGTGTATTGAAGGATATTTCATTTCATCTGTCCAGGAAATTCCTTATGACAAGGAAATCCACTACTTCACACATTAGCTCTATTTCATCTTGTTATTGTCATTTGAATGTGTCTGAAGTATGTGGCATGTATATACATACATATATATTATATATTTAATAAAAAGAAATTGAAAATATCACTTAAATTATAACTGGGAATCTAATGTGTTTAATTACTAGTAATAATGGTTATCGTTTTATGCCTAATCAATAGGATATGGAACGCAGTCAAGTTAAATTAGTTTATTTAATAAATGAAATAATAACAACAATAATAATATAGCACTTTGACATTTACAAAGCAATACACAAATATTCTCTCATTTTTGTCCTTCTAACAACCATGAAATATAGATGCCATTATTATTTCCATTTTACAGATGAGGAAATTTGAGGTTAAGTGACTCATCCAAACTCAAAAGCTGGTTAGTGTCTGAGGTCACATGTGAACTCATATTTTCCTCTGACTAGATCAAGCACTCTATCCACTATGCCACTTAGTTTCCTATAAAAATTGTACTAATTTTTCATGCAATAGCAATCCAGAGTAATTTATATACTTTAAAATAGCTTACAAAGTATTATTAGAAATAGTACAAGGAGTTCCTACCTTTTTATTTCTAGGGATAGGCTAAATAATTTTATGGGGACAAAATTACTGAGGGGTATCTGACATCACTGTCATTTCTTGCAGTTATGATCCTATATATATGATCTCACTAATACTTGCTATGTAAATTAAAAAATTTAAAAACCAGTAAAATAATCATTTATAAAGCCACGGTGTGCCTGCATACAAACTCTGATAAAGATAAAAGAAAATGTCTAGTACATTGTACAAATCACATGTGATTTCACCTCCCCATGGAATTCCCTTCACTAGTATATAACTTGGTAATTGTCCTGGCACAAATGAGGTTAAATGATTTGTCCAAGATCACTTAGCTAATAAGTGGCAGAGACTGAACACAGATCTTTTTAATTCCAGGAACAGCACTCTATACACATAAAATCACACTGCTATCTCCAAAGCCCAAACTAAGTCCTTAAAACTGAAATGCAGCTACTGAATAATCTCCACAATAAATTAATAGTTCATAAACATATAGACAAAGAATAAGACTAAGTCATTCAGATCAATCAGAAGCTTAAGCAAATATTTTGGATTTAATTTCCATGAATAAGGGATTTTAAGTGGGTCAGTAATGTTGTCTATATCAAAATAATGAAATTATTTTAAATTCTATATGTAATGAAACCAGGAGAGGTTCTGAATAAAGCATTACATTCATTTAAAAACTATAGATAGATTTTATGAATTTTTAATGAATTTTTATAATTGACAATTTTAATAATTTAAATCAATTCAACAAATATTTACTGAGTCTTCTATGTGTCAGGCCCTGAACTAGGTGCTGAAGATATAAAGGCAAAACAACACTTAAAAAAAACCCCAACCTTTTTCCTCAAGGAACTTCTATTTTTCTGGGGTCAGAAAATAATATATTATTACTAGTTGGCCTCCAGAATATACAAAAGCAATAAAAAAGAGGCTCTTAGAATCCTTTTGAGTCAATACTATCCATCTATGGTAAGTAAAGAAAATTAATGCTTTGCCCTTGTTATGGATCATATTCATCTAGATAGTATGTTACCCCAACCAAAAGCTGTAGCTGAACTTGAACTGACAAAATTCTGAAGAGACATTGATGGCATCCTGTCATTACCTAGGAATGGATATCAGGGGATACGTTACTGAACAGCTTGGCATGATTGGCAGCACATTCTCCACAGAGACCCAAAGATGTTTGCAAGGTCAGAAATGGTACACTGTGAGTGTTGATATAGGGCTTGCCTGTCTCTAGGCAATATGCCCCATTTTTCCAACAACACTGAAGAAAAATTTCCAGTGAGAAAAGGAAGGAACCAAAATTTCTGTATGAAACTATTTCTGTAAAAGCAATAATATTAATGAAATGGACATCCTATATTCTTTTAGTCTCTCTCGATAAATGTAAAACACTTCACATACATGTAATTAAAAATCTGAATGTGACAGAATGCAAATAAGAAATCTCATAGCAAGAAATGGTTCTTAATTTTTCCCATACTGTTTCTTTTAAAATTTTATTTATTTTCATTATTCCAAATTTTACAAAACCAAATAAAACCAGCATTTTCATATACAAAGAAAAAGATAATACACAGATGAACACACCAATCTCCTCTATGTTTAGCTTACTTTGCTTCAATCCCAGCCATAAGTTTCCCAGGCCTTCCCTACCCTCCCACATCACTAAAGATATTGTCAGGGAGGCCAATATGTACATATAAATTGTCTTTCATGTTTCACCTTTCTATTCAATGTTTTGGAGTTAATATTCACAGTTTATTTTTCTAGCATTAATTCAGTGGCTGGGCATAATGCTCTCTTGGTTCTACTCCTTTCACTGTTTATTATCTCATTTAAATCTTTCTAACTTTTAAAAATAAGCCTTCATAATTTCTTATGGCAGAGTAGTATTCCATCTCAATCATACACCACAATTTGCTCAGTCATTTCCCAATCAATGGGCAATCCCTCAGTTTCCAATTCTCTGCCATCACAAAGAGAGTTGCTATAAATATTTTGGGACATATTAATTCCTTTCCTCCTTCTTTGATCTCCTTAGCATTGCTGTGTCTAAAGGTATACACAGTTTTATAACCCTTCAAATTGCACTACAAAATTGTTGGATCAATTCACAGTTCCACCATCATGATGTGTACTAGCGTCCCTATTTTTCCACATCCCCTCCAACATTAGTCACTTTGCCCTTTTGTCATTTCAGCCAGTCTTATGGGTGTGAGGTGACATCTCAGCATTACTTTGATGTGCATGTCTCTGGTCAGTAGTGATTTAGAGCATTTTTTAATATTATGGCTTTGATTTCCCTATCTGAAAATAGTCTGTTCATGTCTTTTGCCCATTTAGCAAATTGGCACAGTGGCTTATATTCTTAGAAAGTTGAGAAAGTTTTACATATATTTTATATATGAGACCTTTACCAGAGAAACTGCCTAAAATTCCTTCGCCAAAAAATGTTCTGCTTTCTCCACAATCTTGGCAACATTTATTTATTTATTTTGTACAGAAACTTCAATTTGATCTACTCAAAATTATATATTTTATATTTCAAAATGTGTTCCATCTCTTATTGACTCATAAAATCCTTTCCTATCCATAAATCTGATAGATATTTTCTTCCCTGTTCTTCTAATTTACTTATGGCACCTCCTTTTATGTCTAGGTTATGTATCCATTTTGATCTTATCTTAGTGAATAGTGTAAGATATTGCTCTATCTACACTTTCTGCCAAAATAGTTTCTAATTATCCCAGCAATTTTTATTAATAGTGATTTCTTATCCCCAAAAACTTGATCTATGATTTTGTCACAAACAAGATTGCTCTAATCTTTTACTGATGTGTGTTGTATTTCTATTTTGTTTGGTTTCACTGGTTTACCTTTCTTGATAATTACTGCTTTATAATACAATTTAAAATATAGTACTACTAAATCTCCTTCCTTGAGCCTCTTTTCATTTATTCCTTTGATATTCTTGATCTTTTATCCTTCCAAATGAATTCTGTCACTATTTTTTCTAACTGAGTGAAACAATTTTTTGGTAATTTAGTTGGAATGGTACTGAATAAGTATTTTAGTTCATGTAGGACTGTTGTCTTAATTATATTGTCTCTGGTCATCCATGAGTAATTAATATTTTCTCCATTATTTAGATCTGGCTATTTTTGTGTAAATAGTGTTTCATAATTACGCTCATTTAATTCCTTGGATTGCCTTTGCAAATGTACTCCTAGGTACCCTATTCTATCTCTAACTTTAAATGGAGTATCTCTTTTTATCTCTTCTTGCAGGACTCCATCAGCACTACATAAAAATGCTGATGATTTATGCCACATCCTGTTACCTTGCTTATCAGCTTCAGTTTTATTGTCTTCAAACAAGGCAATTGGATTTAATGACAACTGAGATATCTAGTTGGAGGCAGCCAGACAGTTCTGTGGATAGAGCACTGGATGTGGAGTCAGAAATACCTGGTCTCATATGCAAAGTGAGACCCAGCAAGTCACTTAACCTCTGTTTGCCTTAATCCACTGGAGAAGGAAATGTCAAACCTCTCCAATATCTTTGCCAAGAAAACCCCATGAATAGTATTGGTGTGCTATAGTCCCTCAGGTCACAAAGAGTTGGGTATGACTGAACAACTGAATAATAACCACATAGACCTATGGTCTTTGTCTAAATATTTTCTACCTTCTCTCATTCCTTTTGCTCCTTAACTTCCTCATGTAAATATATCTTCTTAACACTCAAAGCTATAGCATTCTCATCTTTTTACCTAATATTTCCTTTTAAATAAGGGCTGTATTTCACTATTTCTAAGTGATTTCTATGAAGCCCATTTTGAATCATTTTATTAGGAATGATTAATCTTTCTAATTATGCATACATTCTCTATCTGTGTAAAGGAGGTGTACAAGGTGTTCAGGGAAGACTAGTACCATTGGTATGAGGGCTTGGGGAGCCCTTTTCAGAGCTGTTTCCCACCTTTGGTGTCTACCTGCAACCCACTTCCCCCTTGTGGCTCCAGGATGATATAGCATGTGCAATGGACACACCCCAGCAAACCATCTTGGCAGATGGGTTAAAACAGATTTGAATGTAACTGATGGGCCTCAAACCTGACAGTGATTTAGTGGGGTGTTTAACTCAGGCATATGAAGACTTCCCTTGACAGAAAGATCAAATAAGAACAATTTGTTCCAATGATCCTGAAAGTGGTAAAAGCAGGCACTGTAAAGACCTTAGAGCTTGGTTAGATATTGAAGAGACATCAAGGTCATCTGCTGCATCCTGGGATGTTGTCAGTTGTCCTGGCTTTTACCTTGTCACTGGACTTTCATGACCTTAGAAGTAAGAGTGAGGCTGGCAATGTTGGTATAATTCTGCCTCGCTTAAATCCAATTTATGTGCAAGTCAAAAGATATCACCAGAGATGTTACTGGTTCTCTACAAGTACAAAGATAATAACCAGCAAATCTGTGTGTAGTCCTCTAAAACCATGAATTTGTGTTTTAAACTATTCCTTTGCCTGCTGTGAATTTCTTGATATCTGGGCTCCTATGCTTTCATCATTACAGATAGTCTTTAAGAGAATTTGATTAGCAGGATAAATAGTTTTCTTCATCCTTTCTTTTCAATATAAATGTCTATTAATTCTATCTTCAACAGTATAGACAAATATAACTTAACAGTCCTTGTGAGTTGTGTTTTGTTTCTGAACAAAGGACCAATATTCCTAAAGTTTAAGCTACAGTAAAAGTCCAGATCTTCTCATAAAGCACTTTATATAGCACTTTAAGGTTTACAACATGATTTTAAAATATTATCATCTCATCTTCACAACAACCCTGGGAGGCAAGTCATATTATTATCCCCAGTTTACAGATCAGGTAAATTAGGTTCAAAGAAGTCGTGACTTGCCCAGGGTTATGTAACTAGTAAATCTGAAGGTATATCTGATGCTAGATCTTTCTGAGACTGGAGGGCAGCTATGTGGCACAGAGGAGAGAGTATCAGGACTATAGTCAGAAAGACTTATCTTCCTGAGTTCAAATCTGGCCTCAGATCTTTACTAGCTGTGTGATCCTGAGCAAGTCACTTAAACTTGTTGGTCTCATTTTTCTCATCTGTAAAATGAGCTAGAGAAGGAAAGGCAAACCACTCCAGTATTTTTATTTTGGTCAAGAGAAGACTCCAAATGGGCTCACAAAGAGTCAGGCAATAAAAAAACTGAACAAAGACTAGAAAGCAGTCTTGATTTCTGCCTCATAGAAACCTCTTCTTTCTGGGTTCAGCTCACTTACTACTTCCTTCACCTAAGATTTCATGCTTCCCAAACTGAACATGTTCTCAACTTCTTTCTTGTTCTCTCCCTTGTCCTCATCAATCATTAGCTTTGATTACACTTATCATTCTACATGTCATATCTTTTCTCTGTCTGTCTGTTGTACTTTGTAGGATGTAAGATTATCAGGAGTAAAAACGACATCATTTTAATCTCTGTAGTTCCAGTGTTCAGCATAAGAACTTGAATGACACAGTCATTGCTAATAAATGTTTTCTGAATCAATGAATTTATATTCTTGTGACAAGAAGATGAGCCTACCTTTATTAAAAGTTCTCTGCTGAGATGTAGAGTAGATAGATCTAAAAAGGTAGGTTGGAATCAGATTATGGGAGCTTCTTGAATGCAATATGAAGGATTCAGAAATATGTTCTACTGGCACTGAGAAAACATTTACATCTTTTGAGTAGTGGAAGTGACAGGATGAAAATAGAGTTTGGGGAGATAAATCTGGAAGAGGTGTGCAAGATAGATTGAAAGGAGAACAGGCTGTAGGTAGGCAGGTCCATTAGAAAGCTGTTATAATAGTCTTGTCATGGCATGACAAAAATCTAGACTTGGGAGTGGGAATGGCAGAAAGGATGTAGAGACTGGAAGGTACAGAAATAACATACCTCCCCCAAAACTAATAGTCCTGTATGTGTCTCAGCAGATAGAATACTGGACCTGGAGTCAGGAAGACCTGAATTCAAAGTCAGCCTAAGATACTTCACTGGGTGACTATGCATAAGTCACTTAATCTCTGTCTGCCTCATTGTTCTCATCTGTAAAATGGAGATAGTAATGATACCTACCTCCCAGGATTGCTGTGAAGATCAAATGAGATAAAATTTGTAGAATATTTTACAAACCTTAAACACTATGCAAATGCTATCTATCACTTATTATTATTATTACTATTATTAGGAACTGGTGACTGATTGGGTAAATAGATAAATGATGGTTCCAAAGCTAAAAACAGTAATGTCAAGAAAAGGAGCTATTTTAAATGGATGATTGTTTTATTTTTGGATACAGTTTGAAATGATATTTAGATATTTCAATGAAAATATCCAGAATAAATAACTATGAGACTGGAACTTAAGTGGGAAGCATGGATCCTCATAGAATTAATACTTACAGCTGGAAAAGCCCATCAATATTTTTACTCCTACACTTCTTTTCAAGATGAGGACAATGAGGTTCAGAAAGATTAAATGATATTTTTAATGGCCACACAAGTAGAACTGAGATTTTAATTCAAGTCTTCTGAGTTCAAATCCACTATACTAATACATTTCATTCCACTATACTAATTGAAAAACACAGATACTGCAGTGGGAGTTGAAGCCATGAGAATGGATGAGTTCTTAGAGGGGAAGAAAATAGAGACAAAGAATAGAAAACCAAGGAATGACTGGAATAAGAATGTTGGACTTTTGATTCTTATTCTGATCATCTTTGTACTATATACTTCTCTTCCTATAATCATTTCCTAGATGTTTGAATGCAAAGTGAACCAGGAGATAATTAAACAAGCCAAGAAATGAATCAACTTCCTTTGCAGTAGCTTCTCTTTCAAAGCAGGCCAGAACTTAAATTTAGGCCACTGCACGGGTATTTGCATTAATGAATATTTTTTCTCAATGTCATACATATTTTATATAGTTTTTCTACTCCTTTTGAATACTCAGTTCTATAAAGTTTCTAAATAAGACCCAGGGTAATATTTAGTATTACATGCTGACAACAGCCACCAGTGATCTCCTCCAAATGGAAAGATTAGCTATTATTAATATTATATAATTTACATGGTGCTTTAATATCTACAAAGCTTTTCCCCCACAATAATCCACTAAGGAAGATAGTACAAATATTGTCATCCACAGTTTAGAGAAGATGAGCATGAGATGAGAGAAATCAAATGACTGGTTCGAGGGTCTGAGACATTGAACCAAAACTCAAATTCATATCTTATTGATCCTAAAACTATTTCTGTCTCCTACAGTATCTAGTGAAAAGCCATAGTTTATTGTGTTTCTACTTTCAATGCCTTATGAAAATTAGAAAATTATCACGATCGTCATCAAAAGACTAGATAGTAATTAAGTGTCTTTAATATCTCTGCTTACACTGTCAGTAAATAGAGCCATAACTTGGATGGGGTGATTGGAGCATTGGCTCAGGGGTGTACTGAAAAATGTTTAATAACTATCTCTCAAACAAAGTGTTTAAGTTTAATCTGTATTATTACTATTTTATTCACCCCTTTCTTAAACCTAAACAATTTTTTAAAATCAAGCTTTGATTTTTAGTTTTTGTCAATATCCAAATATCTGAACACTATAAATATGTTTATATATAAATACTAAATATATTAATACATCACAGATGTTAAATTTTGTTTAATAGTAATTTAAAATGTTAAACAACTAACAATTGGCTTTCAAAAGCCAGTGTGAGTTGGCCCCAGCATATGCCTACTCTGGCCCCTGCTCCACCATTCAATAAGGAGCATTTCTTCTATGCAGTGTCTGAGAGACCGAGATCTTAACAACTTGGCCTTCAAAGTCCTCTACCAACCTGTTTCCCTTTGGGGATTGGTGAAGGCATTGGGAGGAGGAAGCGTTAAAGGGGAGGAAATGAGGCAGGCCCTGGGGCAGAGTGAAGGAGCAGGTTTCAAGCCAGAAGAAATTAGTCAAAGAAGATAAAGGATTAGTCCATTTCTGCAACCTGTTCAGAGGACTTTTGTTACACACACACCTCAAACCAGCACAATTGTCTCTTCCCTGGTACCCTGCCTTGAACTGTTTTCCCCCCAAATGAAATAAAAATCTAGTTAGAGCTCTGTAAGCTGTTCATCACTGGCCAAGGAAAACAAACATTCTTCCTATGACGTTTGCTTAAAAGAAAAGAATACATTTCATAGTCAGTTGATAGGGTAATTTTGATTAATCATAATGCTAAAGATATCTCTCTTTTTTATAATTCCTTTGAACTTATTAAAAGACTTCTTTATTCCTCCAGTTCCTAAATACCATTCTAAAAAATTCCATAGCAGAACTATCTGCCAAACTATTATCAATATTCTTCAATAAAATCTATAGAGATGAAATGCCTGGATGCCTAACATATCACACGCTGCAAAATCTGTAGGGATTAAATGACCGGACGTCTAACATATCACAACCCAAACTGTAAATAAGTACTTAAGAGGGAATTGGCACAACAGGCTTCCCAAATCACAATTATGTCTTTAAGTGAGGATCATAAGATGCAATGGATACATGCTACCACAAGATGGAGCTCTGGAACTGGCAAAGTGGAAGACAAAAGCCACTGACTGGCTACTTGGCTACTGTATTGTTTGTGTCCTAGATTAAGGACTCCTTCTCCCAAATACTTTATCTTGCTTATCTCAAGAATATCCAGGCAAATAACAAAGGTCTTTAGAAACACAAAATCGGTTAGCACTCATGCTTAGCCTAGAGGGCCAATAGAGGTTCTCCAACATCCTTCATTTCTTCCCCTCTTGCTCTATTGCAACAGAAACACATCTGCCTGCCTGGAAAAGGACAAAACTGGGTCAGCTTCACTTTCTGTCTCGGCTTTTTGTGTGACTGGGGAGGAATGGGAGCCGGAAGGGGGAGGGACAAGGAATTGATAGGTCGATAAAGTAGAAAGGGGAAAGTGAAATCTTTTTATTATTGAAGTTCCAATTTTTACCAAGGACTTTGGAATTGATCTTCAGGCATATGTGTGCACACCAAGATAATGAAAGCAAGCTCCAAACTAGCTGCCTAGGGAAAGAGGAACAATTTCTTAACAATTTGTCTGACCCTAGAGCTATACCTGGGCTGTACCTACTGATTAGTTGTTATCTGGACTAGTGTCCCACTCTTCATGACACTGTGGGACTATACACGTTTTCTTTGCAAAGATATTGAAGTGGTTTGTTATTTCTTTATCTAATGGATTAAGGCAAAAAGAGTTGAAGTGACTTGCCCAGGGTCACACAGCTAGTAAATGACTGAGGTTGGATTTGAACTCAGGTCTTCTTGACTACAGCCCCAGTTCTCTACCAACTAAACCACGAAACTGCATTAATTCTTCTCAAATTTCTCAATAAAAGATTGTTTGAAATATAAAGAATAGTGGTAGTATGGGTGGAAAATCTCTTTATTCCTTATTGTTATGGGAGAAAACAGGGGAAGAAGGATGGCCTGGTGACAACTTCTTGAGAGGACTCTTTCATGAACCTGAGACTGAAGCATCAAATCTCTAAGTCATTCCAATTATTAAGTAGGCACATATGCTAGTGGTATACAAACAAAAATGAAACAGTCCTTGCCCAGTCCCACAAGCCATTTATATTTGACTGTAATCTGTCCTTTGGCAATATGTCATCCTTCTCTAAGGAAGGGCCTCCCAAGAGGCTGCTACATATATGTTGTAGAGATACCTGCACCTGTACTTAGGTGTGAATTCTGCTCAAGTATCTCCTTCAATGCATAGGGGACAAGCTTTGTTTTTTCTGTGTATGTATGTATGTACACATGCACATAGATGCATATACACAAAGGTATATATTATATGATAGATGAGTGTGCACAAAGATTATTGTCATTCTCGGTCACCAAGAGACTACTACTATATATAATATGATACATGTATTAAGTACAAATAGGTTGTGTGTATCACATATATTGATATGTGCATATAATATGCATGTGATATATGTGTGTACATAACATGTATTATAAATGTATGTATACATATGTGTGCATACATGTACACATACCTGTGTGTGTATTGCCCTGTACAAATCTATGATGAATATCAAAGTCACTTCAGGGAGAAAAAGAAGGGTGTGGGATGAAGAAGAGGAATGAGAATTCTCCTGTTAATCTTGGTTTGATCAAAGTTCACATTTTGCCTAAACACCTACTAACAACATTACACTGGTTAAGTCAATTAACTTTTGGGGACCTCATTTTCCTTATCTGTAAAATGAGGTGATTGAATTAGATGGCCTTTGAGGTCCTATCCAGTCCTAGAGCTATGATCTTATGATCCACTTTCTTACTTAAGATGAAGTTTATAGGTGCCCTGATTGTTCCTGACATTCTAATATCGAGAAATTGATTTTAGCTCTTTGTTAAATAAATAACCCTCTTAATTCACTGACCTCACATGACAAATACTAAGCTTTGAGGACTAAAGGTCTTGCTGGAGGAAGTGCTGGTAACCTGGCTTCTAGATAATGATAGCGTGTATAGAGACACAAATATATACACATGTGCACACACATATATATCTCACTTAGGGTTGACAAAGACTCTTTATATTATTCTGTTTGAACATTACAAAGACTTTGTTAGGTAACTACTATTAAAATCTCCATTTTTAGTCATACTACTTGCCAGAGACTATGGTGGGACTTGAATTCAGGTCTTTCTGATTCAAATGCAGCACTCTATCCATCATTATACCACATTATCTTGCTAGTGTGACAATCACTGACCTAATTTACTTTGTTTCTTATCAAATACCCAGCAGGGGTTCTTACATGAAAACAAGTCTCAAAAGGAAAAAATGTATCGACATAATATATATTATATTAAGATAGTATAGTTGGATTGGATGACAGGGCAGTCTTTCTGCCAATGTAGTTAACACTCTGCCTTTGATGAGGATGATGTACTATAACCACAGAGTAAATGGTCCAAAAGTGTGGCTATCTGAAGCTTCTTTCATTAACTTATTCATTCAGCAGTAAGCTCCTATGATGTGTGCAAACGACTAAGGGGAGGAGAGAGAACCTCAAGATCCTCAGATCAGATAGAACAGAGTGGCTACCTCCTGCCAAGTCCGCAAGGACTCTCCAATTTGGGGGGAAAGGCATAATTTCCTTCCTGACTTCAGTAAACTGAATTTTTTCATACTAAACATCGAGACAGGAGGGGAGGTAGTGAGTAAGAAAGATATGATGGACACACTATTGACTCTTTTCCTATGGTGGTGACATTACAACAGAGCAGTATGGAAAGCATAAATGACTGTGGAAATTAGAAGTGCACGTCTCGAGGTTTCTAGTGGTAGCTAAGTGATAGGGGATGGTTAAGAGGAATTACTGTGATATTTTATGGACATCAATGAATTACCATTGTGAGAATTTATATTTTTCATATACTATATTAATTCTCATATTAGGACTCAAGAGTAGAAAGGCCCTAAATCAATTCCTGTGTACTAAAGAGAATTACTGCTTCACTCTGTGTCTGGGGTCTGAGTCAGAGATTCTATGGAATGGACTGCTTTTTTGCATTTTCTTTGTCTTTCAGAATCCCAAAGAACATCTTCCTTTTTAACAGAATGTGGATAAAAAATGAAGGGGAGAAGAGCTCTTTTTCAGATTAACTGACAAACTTCTCATCTGTCCACATGTGGGAATAGGAAGGGGTGAACTGTTTGGCAGAGAACCCCTTAATTAGCTATCCACCAGTTAGGAATGTCTTGGGATGTCTATGATAGGGCGGAACAATGAGCTTCTCACTCTCTTTATTAAGCTGTCTAGCCTAGTTTCTGGGCCAGTGGTCATTTGAGAAAGTCACAGATTTATATGCAACTTTACCAGTAATGATTCTGGTCTAACCAGTAAATGGGTATATATTTAAAAACTGAGAATTCTTACCCAAAAATCAGTTTCTTGAGATCATTTTAATTGTAACATCATGGCTATGGTAGAGGTAAGAAAGAATCAGAACTGGGGAACAGAAAATATCATTAATAATATCATTATTGTCATAGCATTAAATAGCACTTAATCTTTGCAAAATGGTTTACAAATATTATCTTATTTAAAACTGATGCAGAAGGTGGTTAAGTGACTGACCATAATGACAAAGTTACTAACTGTCTGAGCCTGGATTTGAACTCAGGTTTTCCTAGTTCCAGGTTTTCTCTCTACTGTACCTCTCAGTGGTAGTAGAAATGCAATGTATTGTGGCTCTTGGGATCTTGAAAGTTATCTGCAGGCTTTGAGAGTTCCTTTCCTGAACTATTAGCTTTTCTGTGCACCTGGAACTAAAATCAATCTAGAAATAAAGGGCAGTTCTCAAATGAAAAGCAGGTTAGATGCAAACTTAATTTTAGAATGTCCTATTAGAATTGAATTCAACATTTAGAGAATTGATGTTGTCAGTTCAGAATAATTATTAAGGGGAAAAAATTCCCTACATATTCACTGGATATTTTAGTTCTCTGTGTCCAATAAACATACTTCCTTTTAAATAGATAAAGAGATATAGACACCAAGACAGAGAGGCAGAGAGATATTAACTCTGAGTTCAACAATTTAAGGAATTCCCAGAGTGGAATCTCCCTGTGCCCAATGGAGATCATTAACTCCTTTGACACTTTTAGACTTCAAAGACAGCTAGGTGACTCAGTGGACAGACAGCCAGACCTGGAGATGGGAAGTCCTAGTTTCAAATCTGACCTCAGACATTTCCTAGCCATATGATCCTGGGCAAGTCACTTAACCCCAATTGCCTAGCCCTTACTGCTCTTCTGGCTTGGAACCAATACTCAGTATCAATTCTAAGACAGAAGATAGGGAAAGGAAGGGAGGAAGGGAAGAAAGAAGGAAGGAAGGAAGGAAGGAAGGAAGGAAGGAAGGAAGGAAGGAAGGAAGGAAGGAAGGAAGGAAGAAAGGAAGGAAGGAAGGAAGGAAGCAAGGAAGCAAGGAAGCAAGGAAGCAAGGAAGCAAGGAAGGAAGGAAGGAATTGCCTGGGGACTATTAGTATTGTATATGTTAGAGGCAGGAAGTTTTCTACATCCATCTCTAGTGTCTAATAATGCCTTATGACTATTAAATTCTTAATAAATGCTTCTTGATTGTTGATTGATACAAGATTGTGAAACCAGGACATTATTATGCCATGTTGCTTATCATAATACATGATAATTGAAGAAGAGAAGCCAAGAAAGTATACAATGCCATATGATGAAAGACTACCATGATTTTTAATTGAATTATTGATTAAAGTTCTCAGGTAAAATTAATTTTATAACTAAATATAATACCAAAGAAAGATGGTTGGTAATGGAATTTTAATAAACATAGAACTTATTATAAATGCAAACGGAACTTAGATTAAATATTGAACCTGAGCATCCTAATATGTCAAAAACTGAAAGGTACAAGGAACACTCAGCTTGTTATATATTAATTGCTTTTAGAAAAATACATGACTACTAGTATAATTTTGAACTTGAGGGAGTTAGAAGTCAAGGGAGATTTTTCTCTCAATATTTCTCTATTCTGAAATGTTGGAAAAGATATAGTAAAATTAGGACACTAATGCACTACTAATGGAGTTCTAAACTAATCTAACCATTCTAGAGAGCAAGTCAGAACTATACCCAAAGGATTTTAAAACTGGGCATCATCTAGCATACCACTATTAAGTCTCTAACTCAAAGAGATCCAAAACAAAGGGAAAAGGGTATTTGTTCAAAAATATTTATAGCAGCTATTTTTATGGTAACTAAGAACTGGAAATTGATGGAACATCCATCAAATGGGGATGGCTGAACAAGTTGTGGTATAGGGTTGTGATGGAATACAATTGTGCTATGAGAAATAACAAGTAAGGGGCAGCTAGGTGGCTTATTGAATTGAGAGCAAGGCTCAGAAATGGGAGGTCCTGAGTTCAAATTTGGCCTGAGGCACATCATTCTACATGTGTGGCCCTGGACAAGTCACTTAACTGTTATTGACTAGTTCTTACCATTCTGCCTTGGAACCAAAAGACAGTATTGATTCTAAGATACAAGGTAAGGGTTTAAAAAGAAAGAAAGAAAAAAAGAAAACAGTCTGATTTCAGAAAAACCTAGAAAGACTTACATGAACCGATGCAAAGTGAAATGAGCAGAATTAGGAGAACATTGTATATAGTAACAGCAATATTGTATGATTATTAATTGTGAATGACTTAACTATTCTCAACAATAAATGATCCAAAACCATTACAAAGGACTTATGATGAAAAATGCCATCTACTTCTGAAGATAGAACTGATGGAGTGAATGCAGATTGAAATATAGCATATTTCATTTTCTTTCTTCATTTCTTTGTTTGTCTTTTATATGAAATGACTAATATGAAAAAATGTACAAATTATGTACATAAAGAATCTATATCAGATTGCTTACTGAATCAGGGAAGCAAGAGAAAGGGAGAGGATTAGGAACTCAAAACTTTTTTAAAAGAATGTTTAAAAATATTTCTTTATTCTGTGCCACAACAAGCATGCCTTCATTGACCTTGTGCCATGGGTAATAGTGGCATGGCAATTGCTCCTCCTCTTTTTAAAAATGGTCATGGACAACACTTAGGTGCCAGGTAACTACATTAAAAGATGGTGCATCTTGTCAAAAGCATAACTGCATATTTCTACACAGAAACAACCTCACAGAATCCCAGAACTCTATGTGGCATCAGAGGCCAAGTAATCCAATGTACACCTGAAGAATACCCTGACAAAATACCTAACAAGTGATATTTCCATTTTTTGATTGAAAGACTCTAGTGAACGAATATCTTCCACTTCCTGAGGCAGCCCATTCTACAACTAGACAGTTCTAATTGCTAGGAAGCTTTTGTTCACATCAGGTCTGTTATGTTTTAGAGAAATTTTGGTATGGATAAAAAGCAAGGCAGTAAGAAGCTATATAGCACAAAAAAAATGTAAGGGGATACATTGTGATCCTGCAAATCCTCAGAGACATCTTTGATTCCTCCTTTCTCTTGTTCTGCACATCCAATCAGTTGCCAAGGACTTCTGAGCCTATTTCACTTTTATTCATCCCATCTATACCATTCCCGGCTGCCACCTTAGTTCAGGACCCCATCACCTCTACTATTTCAAAATCCACCTAACCATTTACTAAGTTTCCAACCTCTCTCCACTCTAATCTATTCTATCTACTTCTCAGGTAAGCTTTTCTATTTTTTAAAAAAAAGGCACTTATTCTAGGTGTCTTTTCTATTCTCTCATTGCCTTCTAAACCTTCTGGAATATGACACCCAAAATTATTCAATAAAAGTTGTCCTCTACAAAGTTACCACTAATCTGTTATGGTCTTTACTCAAGGGTCACCCTTAAATGAAAGAATGAATAAACAAGTCATTTATTATAAACATTTGTTATGTGCAAAACCCTGCTTTGGCATTTTCTGTTGCTTTTGAAACTGTTGGTCATTATTTCCTGGATATTTTCTCTTCTCTAGATTTTTGAAACACTTGTTTCCTGGTTCTTCTACCAGTCTGACCATTTCTCCTGGTTCTTCTACCAGTCTGACCATTTCTTCTTAGATGTTTTGTGTTGAATTTTCACCCATACCACTCCCAGTAACCCTAGGTATCCTGCAAGACTCTGTCTTAGATCTTCTCATTTTATATGATCTTAGTCATCTAATCAGTTCACCTGGTTCAATTATTTCTGTGTAAACAATTTCCAGATCTTTATATCAAGCCTCAGTTTCTCTCCTGGGCTAAAGTCACTCATTACAAACTAACTTTTTGACATCTCAAACTGGATGTACTATAGACATCTCAGTCTCAACAGGTCTAAAATGGAACTCATTACCTTTCACCCCAAACTTTCTGCATTTTAAAAAATGTTATTATTATCACAGGCACTTTCATCACCCAGTATCCCAACCTTATTGTCATCCTCTACTTCTTATCATTTGCACTCATCCCATACATTCAATCTGATATTGTCTTGTTTTACCTTAATAATATCTCTTTTATATGTTCCTTTCTCTCCACTTATATTGGCTGCACATTAACCTTTTGTCTAAACTATTGCAATAGCCTTCTAATTGGCCTTCCTGCTTCATCTTCCCTTAGTCCAATTCACCCCATTTAGCTGACAAAATGATTTTCTCAAAGAATAGGTTTGGCCATGTCATTTCATAATTCAATAAATGCTAGCTGTGTTACTCTGGGCAAGTCATTTAACCTGTTTGCTCCAGTTGCTCAACTCAAAAATGAGCTGGAGAAGGAAATGGCAAACCACACCAGTATCTTTGTCAAGAAAACCCCAAATGGGGTCATGAAGAATTGGATAACACTGAAATGACTCAACAATATCCTATTATTTTCAGGATCAAAGGTAGCATAGTTTTGGGGGCACTTGAAGCTTTTAATAATCTGTCCACTTCCTACCTTTCTAGGTCTTTTTATACTTTATCCCCCTCCACACACTTTATAATCCAGATAATGCTGGCCTACTTGCTATTCCTCCCACATAATGCTCAATTTCCCAATTCTGTGCTTTTATATAGAGTTTTCCATCATTCCTAGAATACTCTCTCTCCTCCTCTCTACCTCACAGTATCCCTCACTTCCCTCAAGATGAGACTCATATCCCACCTTGTAGAGAGTGTCTTTCTCAGTCCCACCTGTTACTAGTGACTTCCCTCTTTTTATTTTTTTTTGTATAGACCAGGTTTGTACATTGTAATTTTTACATTGTTTCTCCCATTTGGATGTGAGCTCTATGAGAGCAGAGACAGGGCCTTCTGGAGCTTACACTCCCTTTCTATTCCCCTCCTGAGTGCATCCTGATTTTCTCTGGACTTTGAAACCAAGCTCTGAATTGGGTACCTTCATTCATTCTGCAAGCTCTGCTTTTTTTAGCTACATGTTGTGTGTTGTCTTTTGTCCTTTAAATTGCAAGCCCCTTGAGAGAAGGGACAGTTTCCCCTTCTTTTCTGACTTATATTTGTATTCCCAACTACTTAGCACAGCGTCTGGAGAATAGTAAATGCAGAATAAATGCCTGTTTCCTTCATTTCTTGATTGAAATATATGATCCTCTGATCCTATCAGAGACGTCTTTCTGAAATAAAAGCAAGTGTCAAAACATCTCAAAACCATTAGATGCCACTGTGAAACCATGCTTAGTGAACTTACTAAAATTAACAATGTCATATGTTCTATTAAAATACAAAACTGCTTCAAATGGAAGAAAGAATCTTATATGAATGCCACTTAAACTAGACTAAAAATGTCCTAGAAATATGTATATGCATGCAAATGTATAAACATACAATAAACACATATACAAACACACACACACATATATATACACATATGGAAGTCAAAGATTCTACTGAACTGGATGGGAATTTGCCAAAGAGCATCAACCATTTTTACCATTATAGTCTGCAATTCCATGACTCAGGGTGTGGGTAGATCCATTGAATAACTAGTCCCCTTAGGGTGTAAAATAGAATTGTCAGCAGAATAGTCAAATTTAAGTCAACAGTTCATGCTTTAGTGACTCAGTAAACCTCCCACATGAACATAATGAATCATAGCTTTTCCACCAGTAGGTATTTATCTTCCTCACCCAACATTAAACCCCAAAGGTGACCTCCTTGGTATTGTACACCGAAAAAAAAAAAATCAGTCGATTAAGGAGGAAGGGGAACTGGTCTAGGGCAGCCTGAGACACGAGGGGAAAGTTTTAAAAGAGCAATAAAAGCATTGATCCACTTGGGCTTATGAAGAGAGTCAATTAGGCTTAAGAAGAATCCTGTCCCCACTCCCCCAAAAGCAGGCAAATCAATCAACAAGCCCATATATCCAGTATATACGCAGACTGAAAGATACAGGCTGACCCTGGTGAAAGAGGAAGATGATGTAAGTGGATTATGAATAAAAAGAAGGTGGGTGGCCAAGCAGGTGCCCACAATACTAGGCGAAAATAAGCAATCAGAAGTAGGGAAAGAACTGTTCCTTTCCGCAGGGCTCCTATAGAACACTGAGCCGGGTGCACCACTGGAATTAGTATCAAAGTGGCCACCTGCACCACTTCAGAGCACAATCATCCTTCTGACTGCCAAGTAACAAAGAAAGCAATCGCGGGCAGCAGCATTCTGTTTTGTCTCTGAACAGCCTCCTAAAGCACAGCTGAATTCTAAAGCAGCTGTTAGGCTGCCTATTAGCAAAATGCACACACGTCCCCATGGCGGATTTAAGCATTACTGAGTTATTGAAATCCAGTTGCATGCGTCACAGCAGTCAAAAAAGAGCAGTGATTATACTGGCTCCAGCCACCACGTACAAATAATTCTTAGCTTTTAAGTATTCTAAATGGGGGAGGAGGGAGAAAGAAAGAGAAGGAGGGATGATTGATTTACTACCAAGAAATCCTATTAACTCAGTATATTTCTGAGTTCCTTACTCTATGCAAAGAAAATATATAAGAAATGTGAAAAAGGACAAATATGTACATTATGCATAAATGATGTTCACATACATGCACCAAGTACTTGAAAATTCAAGGAAAAGTTACTATTCAGGTTTGTGAGTAGCTGTCTCTTTAATCTAACAGACTGTTGGGGAATCTTGGGGTTCTTCTGCCTCTCTTTCCTCTCCCCTCCCCTTTCTTCCCCTCTTCTTTCTTTCTTTTTCTCAGTATCCCTCCCTGAGGAAATGCACCTCCTTGACAGAGCTATGCTTGTGACCTTCCCAACATCAAGCCTAGCTGAGCAGGGAGCAAAATGAATCCGGTTTTGTGTAAACTCTGAAGGTTCATTACATTAATTACAAGCTCAAAAGGAGTGGAATTTGTGGTGAAAAGCACAGCTGATAGTTTATAATTTATCAAGTTCTAAAAAGATATGTGGAGTATTTTCCTGCATATCTAAGGAAAGTCAAGCATACTCATCCTTTGAGACCCACTACTATAAATATTTCATATTAAATGTTTGGACTTTAACATGCCAGTCCCTGATGTACTACATGAGGAAATGGAATTCAAATTTAACTGAGAAGAGCAGTTGGACCAGATCACATAAGTAAAAGAAAGCCATGATGTAGATGACAGTTGTTACAGCACTGAAGGAATGATTTTCAAGATATCTGAAGGAAAAGAAAGTCCCAAATAGCTGAACAAACATAACGGAAGGTATTACTTCTCTAAGAAAGCTATTAACAAGAAATTAGTCGCTATAAATCTGTTGTGCTTACTTGCTCATTTCTATAAAATCATTTTGAGAACTTTCTCAGCATGTATATAGAGGATGTCCTTCATGAAAATGTAAGAAGGGACCAAAATATGTGTAAGATTTTCCTCAGCAGAGTCTGTGGGTAAATGAAATCATGGATTTTAAAAAGCACTTTATTAAGTGCTTACTGTTTGCCCAGCACTGTGCTAAGCTCTGGGCAGAGAAAAGGAATAAGAAGACTGAAAGATACAGGATGACCCCGGTGAAAGAGGAAGATGATGTAAGTGGATTATGAATAAAAAGAAGGTGGGTGGCCAAGCAGGTGCCCACAATACTAGGCGAAAATAAGCAATCAAGATATCAAGAATGTCAAACCCTCATTTCTTTTTTTAAAGCATAAAATTTTCATTTTTAATATATAGCACAATGTAATATGTAACAATAGCATATTATATTTTATTTGTTATAAGTAGGTAATAAATTATAATAAATATTATCATCTAAGAGAAACAAATTCCTACACTAGCTATGTTAAAAAATCTGCCTCATTCTTTTTTTTAGCTTCCTCCCATGTCTTCTCCCTCCCCAAAAGGCAGGTAATATAATATAGGTTGTACATATGTTATCATATAATTAATATATCCATGTTCTTCATGTTAGGAAGCATGAGATATATTGTTTGCACTACAAATACATCTAGAAGGGTGCTACTATGGATTATATACACCTGATTGACAGGTACAGGGAAAACAAGATCTCTAATGAGATGATATTTGTAAAATGCTTTGCAAACCTTTAAAGTGCTTTAAGCACTATATAAGTGCTAGCTATGAAGTGATGAGAATGATGGTCTATTAAAAAAAGTTGTCTTCAGCAAAATGCTGCCTCTGAGGCTCTTCTCCAACAATATGTCACTATATATATAAATATATATAATATAGTATATGGAGTTTGTATTGGTATATACATAGTGTACATATGTATGTATACATATATAGTGTGTCTATATAGTGTGTTTGTGTGTATATATCCCTTTATATGTGTGATTAAACATATACATGTGCTTATAATATGCATGTGTTACATACACAGGTATTCCTTCTACATCATGACTTTCCTCAGTACAGTTATGTCACAGGTTGGCATAAGAAATTAAATGGGAATTGCAGGGGGTGGCGCTGTTGTGGAAGTGGCAGACAATATGTGAAGGCCAGCAGAGAACACAGAAAATTTAGAAACTCAGAAATATAAGTATAATATTGTATAAATCCAATATATTTTATCTTTTAATACCCTAAATATGCACAATTTCTTTTTTAAAATTAAAATAAGTAAACAGTTAAAGTTTGTGGAAAGAACTCATAAGTGAACAGATGATACACAAAGGCTAGAAATATAGGTATGTTTAAAAGTTTAATAAGTAATAAATGTGTATAAAGTATGTAAATCCCCTTAAAAAAAAACTTCAGACGACTTCTCTGGTACAAAGAGAGGACCAAAAAATTGTATGTGCTACTAAGTAAACCTGTGATGTGGAAGGGATAGCTGTAATTATATATATTGTACATTTAATAATAATAGTACTAATAATAATTGCTTTAACTTTTTTTTAAAAACTCCATAATTCTTTTCATTTTATTTTCAACATAAACCAAGAAGAAAGGAATTATTCTTATTTTGTAGATGATGTTACTGAGGTCAAATGACTTGACAGGGTTGACAGGGTTATCCAGTTGTTGTCTCAAGCAAGATTTGAACTTCAGTCTTCTGACTCTTGGTATAGTGTACTCTATGTATAATCCCACCTAGTTGAAACACATACATATAATTGGATCATATTCGATTCCTCATGATAGATGCAAAAACAAAGTAAATGGTTATAAACATCAAATAAGGGATAAGACAGGGAGACATGTTTGCCCTAGGAATTTCCCACCATTATTAGAAATTTGCTGTTTGGGGCAGTTAGATGGCTCAGTGGATAGAAAGCTAGGCTTGGAGATGGGAAGGAGGTCCTAGGATCAAATCTGACCTCAGATACTTCCTAGCTGTGTGATCCTAGAAAAGTCACTTAAGCCCAATTACCTAGCCATTACTGTTCTTCTGCCTTGGAACCAATAGTTAGATAATTAGTATTGTTTCAAAGAAAGAAGGTAAAGGTTCTAAAACAAATTCCCTGTGCAGAATTCAAATAAAAGAAATATTTCCTATAGATGATCAGCTCCTCCAACTATTTCTGTCTGTAGATAAGATAGTGCTGGTGGTATTTAGTCCCACAATATCCCAGGGCTTTGTTAAGAAGATCTTCAAGTCCTTGAAAGAGGGCAGCAAAAGAGCAATCCATATAGGAAAAAGTAAAAAGATGAAGGCTGACTGTCCAATGCTGTGTTGTATAGTTTGATGAACAGCCCCAGAAATGAGTCCATCAGGACAGATCTAGAATGGGTGCTTCAAATGAACAATGTATCATAGACCGTGCTGGGAAGCTCTCAGCAGTTCCTGCAATCAGCCACTTCATCTTATTGATCAGTAAAATGAGGCCCAGAAAAGTCAAATGATTAGCTATTTGCATAGTGAATAAGAGTCTGAGTCAGGTCTTCCTAACTCCAAGTCATGTCCTCTATTTATACACCACATAAATCGGACTCAGGACAGACTGACTGGATTGTCTTTTAGGATTCCTAGAGTACTTTCGATTATCTCAAGCCACTCACAGGTAAAGACAAGAAATTTTTTTTTCAGCAGTATATTTCCAAGCTGCAGAACCAAACTTTTATCCAAAGCATAATAGACTAATGTGTGATCCAGAACACTGCCAACTATTACTCATGTATAAGAAAAGGCCAAATGTAGTGCAATTAATAAAAGGCAAGTAGGTGGTACAGTGGATAGAGTCCCATGTTCAAATCCAGCCATAAGTACTTACTAGCTGTAAGACCTGGGATAAGTCATTTAATCTTACCTGCCTCATTTTTCTCATTTGTAAAATGAGCTGGAGAAGGAAATGGCAAACCACTCCAGTATTTTTGCCAAGAAAACCCCAAATAGGATTAGGAAGAGTTGGACACATGACTGAAACAACTGAACTACAGGAGATAATGAAGAGTGAAATGAGTAGAACCAAGAAAACATTATATACAGCTACAAATTCAATATTTAAAGAACTTGTGAATGGTCTCCTCCAGAGAATGAACTGAAAAATGGAAGCAGAGAAGACATAATCTACATATAATATATTTTTCCCAGTTGATGCCTTCTATAGTGTAAGGAAAGGAGGAAGGAGCAGATACTTGGAAATAAATTCTATTAATGAATAAAATAAAAATTAGACTATTTTTTTTTAAAAAAGGATAAACCAAAAGAAATTCGGGAGGATGTCACCATTATGGTGACATGTGATCTTGGTAAGGAACACAATGGAGCAGCAAGAATTGGATTCTATAGGAAGCCCTTTATAGTATCACTTCTGAAGATCAAACCTACCCCTTGAGCTAAGTACAGAAGTTGTCTCTCCTTCTCCTTTCCCCACTCTACCCTCCCACAATTGAATAAGAGTCCTAGAGGATGTACAATATCTACAGATTCAAAGCATACTACTTGTGTGAGTACCTACATCATTAATATCACAGATTAACTGAAATACAAAAACAGTTCATTAATGTATTTAGAGCTGGAAGGAACCTTGGAAGCCATCAACTCAAGCTTTCTCATTTTACAGATGAAGAATTGAGGCATTTTTTTAAACAAATCAAATTGTAATTTAAACCTAAATTAAGCATAGTCCAACATAAACCACAAGTCCCAGAATTAAAATGATATAAAATTCAATTTTTATTTCACAGTTACCAGATTAGGAACTTAAGGAAAACAACAACAACAAAACATTTCTGAAATTTTTCTTTCCCAACCCCAGCTTTACACTTATTATAGTTTAAGTCACAATGTGTGTAAAGAAATAGTTGGTTGGAGAGGCCACTATGGTTAAACTAGCTTTTGATACTGTAAGAGGCCTTGAGGATGTTCCTGGCCTCAATAGTAGGGGGCAAAGGCCAGTAACAGCCAAGCTCCTGTCACAAGTGACTTACACAGGTTAAGTTTTACAAAATACGCGATGTCAGATATGAATCCAGGTCTTCCTGATTATAAGTCCAGTACCTTCTCTCACATTTAATAGCATCTATCCTTCAGATAGGAGGCACAAGAATTTTGATTCTGTGCATTGATAGCAGCCATAAATATATCTTTTATTCTTCTAGTCTATGTAGTCACCTCAACCTCTCTTTTCTCCCAAAAAGGGACTGGATGGAACAAATATGGACTTCTTCATAGGTCAGTGAATTTTATGTGTACTCGTTATAAAAAATGTACCAATTATTCTTATTTCAAATCCTCAATATGGATTTTCTTCCATCGAGAGTCCAAGTGTAATCATCTCCCCCGGGTTCTGAGTCAATTTGCTTCTCATTCAGTTGCCAAAATCATTTTTTAAGGCTGAAGCTTGATTTTAAAATCTAGACAGCTGAAGTCAGGAATCTTAAACACAAAAATCACAAAATGTCAGAGGTTTAAGAGTAAATGGTCTTTTAGAGCAGTAGTATCAAATTCAAATAGAAAGAGGTACCACCAAGCCATAGATGACTTATTGATTTTAAAATTATATAGTCACTTTCTTCATTTCTATTGTATTTTACTTACTTTATTAAAATAGTTTGCAATTATATTTTAATTTGTCACTGACTACACTTGGGAGTATTATGGGTTGTAATCCATCAATTTGACACCTCTGTTCTCAGGCAACTGGTACTTGATCACATATCCAGTCTATATTTCGTAGAGACTGGAAGGAGAAATTCTCACAAAAGTCCATCTCTACAGGGTACACCATTAGTTACTTTGTTCAGTTCACCTCAAATGTGTTGAAGACCAATATTCCTGAAATCATCTGATTATTGGTCAAAAAAGTACTTGAAGCACTGAACTCTCCTGATTAAAAGCATAGTGTTGCTTGAGAGAAGGAAAAAGCACACAGAGGAAGTTCTATTCTCAATAATCAACAAGACCAAAAGCCGCACGTTCATAAATTTCTGAATTTGTGTTCATTAAAAAAAAAATTAGTGTCATTCATCTTAAGAGATTATCTTTGCTAAAATTTTCACTCATTAGCAGAAGTGACTGACAGAGTTGGTTGTATTTGGAACTTATAAGGAAAATTAGGTTAAGCTTTTGACTCACTTATTTTGTTGGTTAATGAAGGTATGTTGATGATCCAGGTGTCATATAACCACAATAGGATCATTCTTCTTCTCCACCCCAAGAGTTTAGTAATTGTCTTAGAGTCTTCTCTATCCTCAATCCATCTTTAAGCATATTGAAGGTTTCTCAAATGCTCTCTTCCATATCAGTTTCTGAATTCCCTCCACTACAACATAGCTACACACACATAGGCAGGCCATACTCTTGATCTCAACATCACTCAAGAGTATTCTATTTCCATAGTCAGAAAACCATAAAGTCCTGCCATTTCATTTCTCTCTAGACTAAACTCAGTCCTCCCAAATCCCTTCAGCCCTCAGGACTATTCTAAGCCATGATTCTTGCTCTGACTTCACTTTCTTCCTTTCCCAATCATGGAACCATAGTCAACTATTTCCATAGAATATGGTCCTCTTACTCATAAACCACAATCTTTAGTTACCTTTCCTTTCTCCTTTTTTATGCTTATTCACATGTGGTTGAACAGAGCTGGGGGAAGTCAGGCAGCTGTGCTGATTGAGTCCACTACAAATTTATTTATCTTTTTAAAAAAGTGTTTTATCATAGACTTACTCTGTGGAAAATCCATATTAAGTGTTAGAAATATATGACAAAGGCAGAGAATTTGTGCCATGAAATATATTTTTATAGGAGAAGATAGTGCACCTAAGGGAGTGATTAATCCCAATGCCCTTAATGGAGCATAGACTTTTTAAAAAATTTCTTACTTGATTCTTTATCATATTAGCCAAAGTATCTATTCCAAACCTTATATCATTCACATCATTCCCCTTGATATTTTGGATCATCTGCTGAGCTCTCTCTTCTCCTCTTCTGCCCTTCTTTACATGTCAAATCCCCTTGATGTTGTCCTTCATTCTTTCTACCTTGACTATAATCTTTGATGAAAAGGTGGTTCTTCATTTGAATAATTCCAGCATCTTGGTTCTATTCCCTTCCATCTCCAAAAGAATGCTCCCATTATCATCCCCCTCTTTAATCATGACTTTTATTCATTTTATTTGCTCCTTCCCTTTTGCTGAAAACTTTCTTTAAAAGTCCTCACTTGATCCTATCATAACTTCAAACTTTTGTCCTCTTTATTTCCTCCTTTTCATAGCCAAACTACTGCAAAAATCTGTCTGCATTGGCTGCTTCCAATTTCCTAATATTTGTCACTATTTCACAATCTTGTTTCTGATCTTATCATATAACAAACTATTTTCTCCCAAGTTATGATAAATATAATAATTGATGACTTAATACATATTCATCAATCTTCATTACTCTTTACTTTTCTAAAACATTTGATACACTAACATCCTTTCTTCTTTAATGTTTTAAGACATTACTCTTTCTTGGTTCTTTTTTAAACTATCTGGTGGCCCCTTTAAAGCATTCCTTCTTGTATCATGACAACTCTCTACATTCCTTTACTCAATGACCCCATCTGTTTCTATTGGATTAATTAGAATCTCAATGCAGAACCATAAATCCAGGCCCTATTTTCTCCTGAGGGAAAAAAAAAGTCCTGCTTCACCTACCTGCTAAACAGTTCAAACTAGATTTCCTAGCAATACTTTGAATTTAATATATACATTCAAAACAGAGTTCATAATTTTTCTCCATAAATACACCCATCTTCCAAGCTTTCCTTCTTCTGTAGAGGACACCAAGATGTTTTTGGACTCCAAGATTTTCATCCTTGACATTATTTTCAACTTTTCACACTTCCTTACCTAACCTATATATCCATCCAGGCACCAAATCATGTCATTTCAATCTCCAGAGCCTCTCTTGTACTTGTACCCTTTTCAACATCCATCTATCTTAATTAATCTCTTCTCCTTGATCTTCATGATAGTATTTACTTTTTATTCTTCTATCTGTCTAATTGCTATTTTTCAGTGTCCTTTTCTGGATCACCATTCATATCACGCTCTCTAAAAAGGGCTCTGTCCTAGACCCTCTTATCTTTTTATATGATATCTCTATTGGCAATTTTATCACCTCTCCTACAACAACTTAATTATCATCTCTCTCTCTCTATGGGAGAATCCCAGATCTATACGTCAATATATCCATCTCTGGTCTCTGTCCTGAAGTCTAATTCTATATCACTGATAATATAGATTTGTCAAAGGGAATTGGTTTGCCTAAAATACTGGAGAACTTCCTTGCTTTCTCCTGATGTTAAGAGGATATTAGTAAAGCAATTTGACTGTCCATTTGTCAACTCTTACCACCTAAAAGAATATCTTATATCCTAAGATATAGTTTCCCATTCACCAAAGTTCCTTATTAGTTATGTTTTATCATTCTTACACATATCCATCTTGCCTTTTCCTACTTCAATATGTTTTATGTATACTTATATACATATTAGCTTCCTCATTAATATATGTTTCTTGAGGAAAGGGACTATTTCATTTTGGAATTTTTATTCACCAAATATAACACAATGCTTGGCACTTAGTAGATATTTAATAAATGCTTATTGATAGACTATTTTAAAAATTCTCATACCATAACTGATATAAAATGTACAGGTATATTTTCTCAGTACCATATCATGTAGATAATAGATATTTTATACACACATATTATATTTATGTATATGTATATAATATATGTATATGGTTTAGATTGTTACATTGTATTTAAAGCATTATAATTTTTTACATACATTATTATCTCAGGTGATGCTCACAGTAAACCTTCTAGGTAGCCACTAGAGGTTTCATCACTATTTTACAGAGAAACTGAGACTCAAATAAGTTAAGTGACTGGTTCAAATCCCACCAGATTTATAGTAGATTATTAAGTAAAATAATGATGATACTGGATGAAATTCTTCATTTTCTGAAATTTGCATCAAAGGAAATAGTCATAACCACCAGTAGTTATAACCAACAATAAGGTCTTTGGTGCCACTTTCAGGGAGGGCATATTAGACTGGATTGACATTAACATAATATGGAAACTTTCATGTTCTTAATGTCTACATTTCAATTCCTATTTTAAAAAAATATGTATCAGATCCTCATTTCTTTCCTTCCCTTTTAAGTTTGCAAAGGAGACAATAAAGCAAAGAGAAAGCTATTAAATCAATTGTTCATTAAAAATGAGTAATTGTCTTTGGCTTTGTTGAATGTATGTTAAAATAATTCCAAACCACTGTAACTAACTTCAGCCCTCAAAATGATGACGTTGTCCATCAAATTCAACTGTTGTCAGTGGAAAAACCTGCATTAGCCTTCAAGAAATTCTGAATCTGTATAAAGAGCAAACACCAGACTGGGAAAAATCATGTTCTCTGCTGAACCCTAGCATAGAGTTCTTCAACTTTTTTTTGTGCAAAGCACTATAGTTTAAACAAAAGATAGTAGTGAACACCAGCCAAAACATTTTGTACTTCTCTGGCTTGTAATCAAAATCCCTAAATAAGCATTATTCTTCCAGGAAGCAGGAGAAATTATTTGTGAATGGATATGGGGATGTGATACATTTGATCATAAGAAATCAAAATAAGAATCAGTCTAGCATTTGATTGCTTGCTCTGTTGTATTGTAACCTAGTTTTTTGATGTGGTCAGTTGTAAAATCTTTTGGAAATGCCTACATTGAAAACTAAGGTCTTAAAAAATATTTTCTTTCTAAAAATAAATTCTTCAAAGACAAGGACTATGTTATGTACTATATGTGTCCCACAGAGTACTTAGCACAGAACTAGGCTCACCAAAGACATTAGAAAATTACCATTGTGGCTAAGAAACAAAAGTAATTGGGCAGCTAGGTCATACAGTGGATAGAGTACCAAATGTGGAATCCAGAGGACAGGGCTTCAAATTTGGCCTCAGATACTTCCTAGCTTTGTTACCCTAGGCAAGTCATTTAACACCAATTGTCTAGCCTTTGCCATTTTTCTGCCAGAGAATTCATACTAAGCTAGGAAGGAAGGAAGGAAGGAAGGAAGGAAGGAAGGAAGGAAGGAAGGAAGGAAGGAAGGAAGGAAGGGAGGAAGGAAGGGAGGGAGAGAGGGAGGGAAGGAGGGAGGGAGGAGAGAGAGAGAGAGAGAAAGAAAGAGAGAGAGAGAGAGAGAGAGAGAGAGAGAGGAGAGAGAGAGAGAGAGAGAGAGAGAGAGAAAGAAAGAAAGAAAGAAAGAAAGAAAGAAAGAAAGAAAGAAAGAAAGAAAGAAAGAAAGAAAGAAAGAAAGAAAGAAAGAAAGAAAGAAAGAAAGAAAGAAAGAAAGAAAGAAAGAAAGAAAGAAAGAAAGAAAGAAAGAAAGAGGAAGAAAGGGAGGGAGGGAGGGAGGGAAGGAGGAAGGAAGGGAGGAAGGAAGGAAGGAAGGAAGGAAGGAAGGAAGGAAGGAAGGAAGGAAGGAAGGAAGGAAGGAAGGAAGGAAGGAAGGAAGGAAGGAAAGAAGGAAGGAAGGAAGGAAGGAAGGAAGGAAGGAAAGAAGGAAGGAAGGAAGGAAGGAAGGAAGGAAGGAAGGAAGGAAGGAAGGAAGGAAGGAAGGAAGGAAGGAAGGAAGGAAGGAAGGAAGGAAGGAAGGAAGGAAGGAAGGAAGGAAGGAAGGATGGAAGGGAGCAAAGGATGGAGGGAGGGAAGAAGCGATGGAGGGAGGGAGAAAGAGAGAGATTTGGGGGGGATAGGGTTGGGGGTAAGGGCAAAACACATAACATTTGCTCAAGTTTCCCCTTTATAAAAGAGGAATATAATAATTCCTTTCCTTACCTCTACAAACCCTCTTCAGAGGAAAGGGGCATGCACAATTGGCATTTTGCTGAGCATGGAACTTGCTATTCGCAGATTCAACATGCCATTTTCTTACTCTGAATTTTCACAGGATGTATCCCATTTCTAGAATGCATTCCTTCTTCAATCTACCTTTCAGAATCTTTATTTTATTCACACATATACCTGCAAACCCCTTCATATATATATAAATATATATACATATATATTTATATATATATGTATGTGTGTGTGATATACTTCTTAGGTTCACAGATATACAGCTAAAAGGACCTCAGAGGCCATCTAGTCCAGCCCCTTCATTTTATAGATAAAGAAAATGAAAGTTACTTAAAAAAAAAAAACTTTCTTGGTTTTAGTTTCCTTCTCTTTAAGAGGTTTGCCCAGGTAATAAGTAGTTCAGGTAAGATGCTCACCTGTTGTCTCCTCTCTATAGAATGTAAAGGTTCTCAAGGCCAGAGGCAGTTTCATTTTTGTCTTTGGATCTCTAGCACCTAGCACAGTGATTGGCACGCAATAGGCATTTCACAAATGCTCATCAATTGACTGATCTTCCTAAAAGGTTCAGCTTGTTTTTTCCATGTAGCCTTCCCTGTTCTCTTCCTCATCCCTATACCATAGTCCATGGTTCTCTCTTTCTTCAGACACTCCTATAGCATTCACATGGTACAACAAATTTATTATTATTATTATTTTAACTTTTATCTTCTATCTTAGAATGAATACTATGTATTGGTTCCAAGGCAGAATGACAGTAAGACCTGGGCAATTGGGGATAAGTGACTTGCCCAGGGTCACACAGCTAGGAAGTATCTGAGGCAAGATTTGAATTGAGAACCTCCCGTCTCTAGACCTGGCTCTCAATCCACTGAGCCACCTATCTGCCTCCTATTTTTAAAAATCTTTAGCTTCTGTTGCTACTGCAACTCTAAGACAGAAAGGCAAGGGCTAGACAAATGAAGTTAAGTGATTTTCCCAGGAACACAGAGTTAGTATCTGAGGCCAGATTTGAACTCATGAACTCATGCTTTCAGGCCTGGAGCCCTATCCACTAGGCTACCTAGCTGCCTCACTTTGTATTTTACTTAGCTGCATTTTTTTTTCTATTCCTCATCCCCAGTAGAATAAAAACTCCTTAAGGAACTTCCTTTTGATTTTGTATCCTTAGGGCCTAAGGTGGTATCTTACATACAGTATGTGTTTAGGAAGTTTTGGGTGAATTGCTTATCTAACTGAATCTCTTAAAAAAAAAAAAACAACTACTTATATAAACACTAAAGAAACACAGGATAAGATCTCTAGGAAAAATGGTTGTCACGACTATGAAATTTAAGGTACTACATAACCTACAATAACATAGAATTTTGCACAACACAGATCTCTCTTGAACTCCATCCAAAAGTATATATTTACTAAAAGCATGACGACTTCATCATGCCCCTAAAGTCCATGGCATTGTAGAATTATATTTCTATTGAATTTCTATAAATATATTTCTGCATTTTTCCATAGAATTTCAACTTGTCATTTCCTTGCTTGAGAACTTACCACAATTCCTTATGTTCTCCTGCATTAAACTCAAACATTCCAGCCCAGTTTTTGAGGCTCTTCATCAATTTTGCCATTCTCTTTCAATTCCAACCATATTTCTTCATACTCTCTAACTCCACTTCTCTCATATACCCTGCCAATTGCCCTTCTCTACCTTATGCATGCTACTCCATTTATCTGGAATGCCTTTAGATTCTTATCCTAGTATCCATGGACCTGCCTCTATGAATAAATTTCATGAATTTAGATAGGAAAAACATTATGTCTTTATTTCGATATAATTGTTTTCTCTTGTAATCCTATACATTTGAGTTTATTAAAAAAACATTTTTTCCCAGAGAAGTCCATGACTGAAAAAAATGGACAATTCCTATGGTTTTTAGTTGTTCAGTCATTTCTGACTTTTTATGACCCCATGGACCATGGCTATCCACAGGGTTTTCTTGTGTCGTTTGCCATTTGCTTCTCCAGTAAATGCTTTTGTCAAGCAATCAGAGGTTGTGACTTGCCCAAAGTCATATAGCTAGGAAGTCTATGATGCTGGATTTTAATTGTGGTCTTCCTGACTCCAGGCCCAGCAGTTAAAAAAAAATATTTATTTAGACTATTTTTCCACAGTTACATGACTTATGTTCTTTCGTGTTCCAGCACTTTTTATCCACTGAGCCACTTAGCTGTCTTCTTACGAATTTTTGCTTTTACTCTAATCCATGTCTGTCACCTCTACAAAAATGTGGATAAAATTCTCTTTTTACCCCATAATTATCCTTGGCTCCTGCTTTTGATTACTCTGTTGCTTCAAATTCTATAATCAGAATGTGTTTAATTTGTTCTATTTTAATTTTTGTACACAAATAATATTCCGCTTTGAAATTATTCTAATAATGATTGGGAGGTATACATTTTATCTTTGCAAGAAGGTAATAATATTCTTACTATTATGGAATTATACATGTATTCTTCATACCATCTATTATGGTACAAAGTATGTAAAACCTATTTGGGGGAGGAAAAATAACTAAACTGTACAACTTTTAAAAACTGTGTTAATCTTGTTGCATCTGATTTAATCGTCTGCTCATGTCTCCAAACTTTTTACATCTTTGTGTCAGTCCTGTCTCCAATTTAGCATCATTTACACATTTTGAGGCCAGGCTATTTATTCAATACTCCTTTAACTCAATATGAACAGCTCTCCTGTCATTCATTTTTAAACAAATGACATTCAATTCATGGGCCTCTGCCAGCATGTCATTTTGAAAAAAAAGATTAGAAAGGTCTCAGCTGACAGCAAAATCAACCTTTATTGAGCCTTACACTATCCCATCAGGTCAGGGATGTTTGCTTTGGTACTGATTGTGTTAGCCTTCATTAGAGAAAATACATAACCCAGGGGAAGGCAT
The DNA here is from genome assembly GCF_027887165.1 of Monodelphis domestica. Taxonomy (NCBI): domain Eukaryota; kingdom Metazoa; phylum Chordata; class Mammalia; order Didelphimorphia; family Didelphidae; genus Monodelphis; species Monodelphis domestica. Next base: position 250,518,618 of record NC_077227.1, read on the forward strand.
TTTATTACAGGCCTCCAATCACAAATATGTGCTCAGCTCTTGAAACTAGAATTGATAGAATAAAGCCAGCATGTAGAGTAGAAAGTGAACTAGGATCCAGAAAGAATTCCAAGTCAGAAAAAAATAGGTTCAAATTCTACCTCTGATAATTACTGGTTATGTCTTTGAGCAGATTATTTACCCTCCCCAGCCTCAGTTTACCCATCTGCAAAATGAGAACAATGACACTTCATTTGCCATAAAGGAATGTTGTGAATATCCAATAATACTATGCATGTAAAGTTAAAATTAAAGTAAATTAAAATTTATAATGATCATGTTATTGTAATTAGCAGCAGCAATAAAGTTGGGTGGATAAACCATGGTTGATCTGGGTAAGAAAAATACTCCAGTTTATCATGTGAATAACTATGATGCAAGGAAAAAAAGGAAGTTCAGTAAGATCAGAGGATGCTCTAGCAGGGATCTGGTATATCATATGTTGTAGCCCTTTATTTGGAAGACAAGAAAACCATGGGTTATGGAGGTTTAGTGAATTGACCAGGGGCCCAAAGTTAATAAGAAGCCAGGGTCTGATCCCAAGTCTTCTGCCTCTAAAATTAGTGCTCCCATCACTATTCCAGAGTTTCTTATAAGCCCCAAGAAAGCATCAATAAAACTTGTGAGGAGATTGGTGACTTTTGGTCACAGGTCACCTACTTGTAAAATGCATGCTCTAGTATTTGTAATTTCTTTCTATGTGCCAGGGCAGGTATTGTCTATTTATTGGCTATAAATCACCAAAGTGAAAAGACTGTCTTTCAGCACACTTCTCTTTGCCCTGTGCTGAAATAGGTGTCGAATATATTTCATCTAGCCACAATGGGCAGAAAATGATGGAAAAGGAGAGGAAGTCAGAGGTTAAGACTTCACGTCAGGGATACAGCATTCTATTCTCAATCATATTTTTTAAGAGTTCCAAAACCCTCAGGTGAAAACCACTTTTGCTAGAAGAGTCACTACTCAATAAGTGGAACTTGAGAAAAAACAGGCCTAAATCCCCTCTTTCAAAAGAGGAATTAAGCCTTATAAAAAATGAATCACGATTTAATCATAGAATCATTCACCCCAATGACTAATAGTACTCAAAGCTTTCCAAGTTCCCCTCTTTACAAACTACAAATGATGACTTTCTACAACTGCAGAAATGGTTCCATGTTTCCTGTCTGTCCTTTGACAAATGAAGGGCAACAAGTTGTAGAAGATAGAATGTCTGGCATGGAGCCAGGAAGACCAGTTCAAATCCTGCTTCTGACCCATATTGGTTGTATGTGACCCTAAATAATTCACAACATCAGTGCTAAAAATTCCAAAGTAATTACTGATTTGTAATACTTGGTAGAGGAATTTTATATGCCAAAATTTCTCTATTTCTTTATTTTTAAACCTTTACCTTCCATCTTAGAATCAATACTGTATATTGGTTCTAAGGCAGAAGAGTGGTAAGGGCTAGACAATGGGGTTCAAGTGACTTTCCCAGGGTCACACAGCTAGAAAGTATCTGAGGCCATATTTGAACCCAGGACCTCCTATCTCTGGGCCTGGCTCTCAAACTACTGAGCAACACAGCTGCCCCCCCAAATTTCCCTATTTTACTAAAATCATGAGTTCTGAAAGAAACCTAAAACCTTCAGAAATTTTCAAAATTTACTTAATTAAACAATATTCTTCCTCTTCAGGGATCTCAGAATATTCACCACAAGCCTCTTTTCCTAGAAAGTTATGAATCTTACCCCTCTCAATATTTTCTCTGACTTTATTCTATTCATGACCCTCACTTGGTTCTGGAAGAATCTCTGCACACACATTCTTTGTCAAACACACACACACACTCACACACTCACACTCACACACACACACACACACACACACACACACACACACACACACCCCATGACAAACAAGTTCACATAAGCTCAGATCTAGGCAAAGGTTGTCAAAGACTTATCTGCTCATCCATTACCCATTAGAGTTTTCTATCCACATATTCCTGAGTTCTAAATGAATGAGGGAGTTTGGAGGTCTCAAATTAACATTCACCTTCTTCAGAATAACTCAAAAATAGAAAGAGAACACATGTAGCTTTCTGTAGTTTGTTCATCTTCAAAATATTCTGCTTATATGGATACGGTGGCTTTGGAATAGAAGTGTGCTAATAAATGTCTAACAACTAATTTCTCAAGGGAAGGAAAAGGCACACACAAAAGACTTAAAATGTAATCTGCATTATTAATATTTACTTTTTTACTCTCTTAAGTCTAGACCACCAACAAAACAATAAATCAAGTCTTGATTTGGAACAGTTGCTAATTTCCTGGGTTTAAATGTTCATACTGAAAAATGTAGCATTCAGCACTCATGAACCAGGTAGAGTTGACTCTAAAACACTTGATTACTGGAACCCAAGGGGAAGGGAAAACCTGACGATGCATGAGGAAATCTTAAGTTTGACCTCAAACTTGAAACTATGGTTGGAAGGAGACAAAGCAGGTCTAGGTAGAGACGGCAGGGCTATGATGGTTTCATACATTGATTCAGTGTTATGACCAAGAGCTCAGCGTTCAGGTGTGAAAATCTTGGAATCCTGGCAGTTACTTATGTCTAGAATAAACAGAAAATATCTTATGTTGATATAACATTTTACGATTCATAAAGCAAGCAACAACAAAAAAGCATCTATTAGGTACCTACTATAGGGAAGCGGTGTGGAGTAATGGGTAGAGATCTCACCTCAAAGTATAACATAAGGAAAACCTAGTATCAAGTTTGGCCTCTGATTTACTTCATAACCCTGAGCATGCCCCTCAATACTGCAGGGAATCAGAAAATTTTCTAAACCCCACATTTGCAAAGCAGGTGCTGATTTGCATTGGGAGAGGGTAGTTTGATAATTAAATCATAGATCTTGTCCTGAAAGTCATTGTGGTAAACACTGGGATTCTAAAGGGAAAAAATTGGGAAATCATCCCTGCTCTCAAAGAGACTACTATTACCTAGGAGAGAGAATGAATGGATGGATAGACAGACAGACAGACAGAGAGACATACAGACAGACAGACAGACAGATAGATAGATAGATAGATAGATAGATAGATAGATAGATAGATAGATAGATAGATAGACAGCTGCATACATAGATATATATGTATAGATGGATGGATATATGCATGCATATATCTATTGGCAAGAAACAAAGTAACACTAGATGGGAAGAAGCTAGAATGAGAAGAGGTTTCTTGAACAATGTGACTTAAATCATGAAAAAAACTGGGAACTCCAACATATAGAGGCAAAAAGATGATTCCAAATATAGGGAGCAGCCAGGACAAAAGCACAGCTATGGAATAAGGATTATAGTGTGTGATGAACAGCAAAGGAAGTCAATAGGATTTAGTAATAGAACATTTGCTTGTTGTTCAGTCATATCCAGCTCTTCATGACCCCATGGATCATAGTGCTCATTAGGATTTTTTGGCAAAGATATTAGAACAGATTAAAGCAAACAGAGGTTAAATGACTTACCAAGGGTCACACAGTTACTAAATGTCTGCAGGGGAATTTGAACTCAGGTCTTACTTCAGTTCTAAAATACACTGAGCCTGTAGCTTCACAGCAAAATATAGAGGGATAATATACATACATATATATGTGTGTATACAAATATATATGAATATGAAAAGTGTTTGGGGAAATCCTTTCTTTTCAACAACCAAATGAATCAGAAAATGTAAGTTATCATAGGTAGAACCATTGAGGCTCATAGAGGGAATGAATTACATATATATATAAATGTATATATGTGTGTATATAAATTTATGTTTATGTATACATTATTTATATATATGAAATTTATATAGCACTTTGGGTTAATAATACACTTTACTACTTTTCTATTTTGATACTCATAGCAACCATGAGAAGTGATATTATCATTATCCCCATTTCACAGATGAAGAAACTGAGGTTGACAGGTTAAGTGACCTAGCCAGGATCACACAACCTGTACATGCCACTTTGAGGATCTGTACCCACATTTCTTCGAACTTCATGTCCAATGTTATTTTCACCATGCTACTACTGCCTTTCAAAAAGCATGACAGCCTTTCAAAATGTTTTGATAATATTTTTCATAAGAAAGATACCATCCAACTAAAAGACACAAATAGGAGCTATTAATGCTCCTTTACTCCCTCACTAAGTGGTTTAATGAGTAGAACATTTGGTCTAAAATAAGTAAGATTTGGGTTCAAATCGGTCTGACTTGATATATTTACTTAGCTATGTGACTAGGCAACTTTTTTAGCCTCTGTCTACCTTAATTTCCTCAACTGAAAAGTGGACATAATAATAGTACCTCCCCCCACCCCAGGATTGTAATAAGGATCAAATGAGATGCTCATGAAGTGTTTAACACAGTGCTTGGCATACAGTAGGTACATCATAAATGATTGTTGCCTTCCTTGTTGAACTGGCCTCTGACCATACCACAAAGAAAAGTGTGAAGGATTCAGCTCCTTAAAGGTCAGAACTGTTTCATTTTTGTCCTTTTATTTCCAGTGCCAAGGTTTACTAGCTCTGTGACCCTGGGTAAGTCACTGAATACCATTTCCCTCAGTTTCTTCATCTGTCAAATGAATTGAAAAAGGAAATGGCAAACCACTCCAGTATCTTTGCCTCAAAAATCCCAAATAAGATTATGGAGAGTCAGTTACAACTGAATAACTGAGCAACAACAATAAGAATGGAAGCATAGAACTTAGCACAAAGTTAAGAGTAAGTTTGTTGGTTGATTGAAGGAGTAATAACTATACTAAGACTTTAAAAATAAGGAATTAAAATAAGTATTTTGAATAGTGTTAAGTCAGTTTTGACTGCTATTTATGTGTTTTTACTCTGGTTGACAGTTACGAAGAAGAAGGAAACATTTCCTCTATATTACTGTTAGCACATTTTGATGTCAAGGGAAAACATTTATATATAAGAGTATTTATAATTATAGGTAGTTGTACAGATAATAATCCTCACCTTTATGAATTCATTTCGGCACCAATAAAATCATAGATCTTGATAAAAAATAAAAGATCAAATGATGCTTCATCACTTGTTATGGTGAGAGTCCAAAGAGCACATTTTGATATAGTCCTATTCCCAGAAGAACTCTAACCCAGACTGATAAGTAACTACAGTGACTAAATTGAGTTAAACTTTGTTTTGCCTTTTTCTTGGCTACCCTTAACTTCATTCAATAATTTTTAAGTAGTTTTCCTGGGTAAGATTCAAAGTTGATATCAAAGTTAGCCCTTTCCCTCTAGGAGATATGAACTAGTAAGAGGGTAAGATATAAGTGGATTGGAATTCATGTGTCATCATTAGAGAGAATAAGTAATACACACGTAATAGGCAGTTGCTGAAGACTTTTGAGCATACCATAGCAAAATGAAAATTGGGAGAGAGAAGGAAATGGAGCTGGGGGTCTTTATCTCAGAATCACAGATATAAGGGACTATATCATTAGTCCTTAATTTTTTTTTCTGTCACAGAAGAATATTCCTTGACATGAAGAATCACAAAATGTTGAATGTTTTAAGTTAGCTTTAAAGTTAAGTTTAAGACTTGAGAGATGTGCTTACATATTTCCTTCATTAAGAACATTCTGGAGTTCTTGGTGAGTTCAAGGTCTGATGGGTTTTGAGGTGGGTAAATTTCGTTTATTTTGCAAATACTACACTGGTCACACTTTGTACATGGCAAAAATTTCTATTCGGTTAATTTATAAATAGATATTCCATAAATTTATATTCAACAAAATCATTCATATCTTTGCTGTTTTCCATAATAACATAATATCCCAAATTCCATGGCACATACTACTATAATCATAGGATTCTCATCCTACATTTCTGGCCAGCAGTGTTTCACTTCTTACTCATATTAATATGCAATATTAACTACAAGAAAATACTTTCTAGGGTTTCACAAGAGAAAGTAGAAGTATAAGGAAATATGAACTCTAGATCTGGAGACAACACAAATGATACATAAATGTAAACCTCCCAGCCCATAGTGTACGGTGCCTAAAATTCCCTATGATATTTCCTAACTAAAGTTCAGCTGGCTCAACCTGGTCACCATGATTCTCTCAACACCTGTAGCCCAGATCATGGCATTCTGCTCACTTATTTAGCCCCAGAGTAGAATGGGATTGTCTTTATTTTAGCATACCTAATTCTATTTGGGATTTAGTCATATGGCCACTCTGAAGAGAGCTCATTTATCCTTTCCATAATCTCAGGTTGGTCTATCTGGATGGTTTTCCTTTCCTTGATCTAATGTGAAGAAGGGATAAAAAATAAACAAAAAACAATGGCTTCCCTTTGCCCAGGAACCAATAATGTCCTCTAGTTCACAAAATACAATCTCTTTCATTATATTCTGTTCTACTTCTTTCTAATATTCCCTTCATTCTCTTCATTTCTATTTCCACACTTTTCTTTTGTTTTTGTTTTTGTAGACAAATTTTGGAAACAAAAAGTTTAAAGGTATATCTTAGCCTTTGTTGATTATTTCCAATTAATTCTAATTTTTCAAGAGAATTCTTTGTATATTCTCTCTCCTACTTGACTGTGGGCTTTTAGAGCATTAGCGCAGTGCCTGGCATACAATAAGTATTTTAAAATGTTTATAGACTGAAATTTTGAGTCACAGTTTCCTTTATCTTTTTAATAATAATATGAAACATGGCATTAGTAGTAGGGGATTTTTTATTCTTATTTTATTGTTGAGTCACAAGAAGGTTACAAAGAAATAATTTCTCTTATTATCTAAAGCCAAATTCAACTATATTGAGATATTTTATTTGATAAATTAGTTGATTACTAATTTGATATAAAAATTCAAAAATAAATCTAGAAAGAACTTCATGTAATAGACTATGAAAAGAAGTTTTCACTTGGAAAATTCATTTTTTTTTCAAGAAATAATGTCATTTTAATTTTATTTACAATGTTAATTTGAAGTCTGGTTATTTGGGTTTCAGTATTAGCTCTGATAACTAATACTTATATAAAGAGATTCAAGTTATTTAACTTCTATAGATTTCAGTTATTTTACCTACAATTTACTGAATTTAAAAGTACACTGAATGTGAATTATAGTTTAGCAACTCCTCTATTTTGGAAAATATCAAGTTAAGAGAGGCTTTACTTCTTAGGAATAAAAAAATATAAAAATTCAAACCAGTACTATTCTCTAAGCATAAAACAATTGGGAAGGAGACATAGCTGATGATTTCTGAGGATACAAAAGGACTGTGGAGAGCCCTAAATGTAAAATGGAAAGTGGTTAATATATGGCTTATTCTTTTAAAATAATAAAATATAAAACATGCCTAGGGTATTCTCAACTCCTTCCTGCCTCCAAATAGCTCTAAATGGAGACTGTTGGTCTGGTCTAGCTTAACTACTTTTTACTCAGCAATGGACTATGGCTAAGTCAAATATTTAATTAAGAAGGAAGTTAACTTGCACTTCAATTCTAATAAATCCATTTAATTAAGAAACATTAGTTACCATGTGAGTGAGGAACTCTTTCAAGGAAAAGTTCTGTATGAATCTATTATTATGAATAGCATTACTAGATGTAAATATTCACTGGATTCAACCTTCCTCAGGTTTTCTCTCTCATCACTGCAGTGATATATAAATGATTTGACAAATTAAACATGTTCAATTACTTGTGCAACAGACAAATACATTGGCATATGCATGGAGTCCTTTGGGAATATTGTTAAGAACAGTGATTCTGGAGTTAGAATATTTGGATTCCAGGCCCAAGATATTTAATATCTGCAATGATCACTGGTAATTTATATTACCTGATTGGGCTTAACTTCTCAATTTATAAAAAAGGCTATAATGCCAATTATACCAATAAGTTGTTGGTGGTTATCACCTCAAATGGTATTTTTAAATGATAGAAAATATTTAAAATCTTTTCTAAGCAGCAAAAGCAATGTATAAGAACTTATTAATTGAATGATGACAAATTCCCCTTCATCTATTAGAATCCCCTTTATACAAGTAGAGCCAGAAAGGAACTAAGAAGTCATGTTAGCCAACAACTCTAGTTTACAAATTTATAAACTGAGGCCCAGAAGATAAAAAAAAACAGGATAAATCACTTTTTAGACACATAAGAAGTGGCATAATTAATTCTATAAAGGCTACATATGACCAGAAAAGAAAATAGTAGTTCCATAAAGGAAGTTTTAGATGGAAAGTGTGAGTGTTATGATTACCAACACAGACAAACATATATATATATATATACACATACATACATATATATGAACCAAAAAGAAGCCTTCGTTTACTGTATTGATTAACTTCCCTACAGAGCATTTATAGAAAGAAAAAAAAAACATGTTGTGCAAGAAGATATGAGTGGGTTGAGATCTTCTCTGGTGGTACAAATACCCATTTAAGTGATTTTGCAAGTCATTCAATGCAAAAGAGTTAATTACAAATAGAAAGGGGACATATCATTATTCTCTATATGGAAGGATGATAAAATCTAAAAATTATTCATCTATGGCATGGCCAAGTTTTTGTGGACTTGCACTTATTAATGAAATAACTTGCCAAATAATTAACAAAGTATCTCATATATGGTAGAAGGTTAATCACCTTCATGAATGAATGACTGAATGAATAAATCAGTGAATGAATGGTGACCACTAAATAAAACTCTGCTAATAATATTCATAACCACAAGTCTTAAGCACTATTGAACCGAGAAGCTTAAAATCTGTTACTTAAAATTTAAAATAAAAGGTTTCTCAAAGTGATATATTTACATGTCTCAGTTTAAGGAAAGGTTTTTTTTTTTTTGGAAGAAAGAAGATGACCTTTAAGATATCTTCTAGTCCCCTTCCCTTCTCGGAATAGATTGTACTATGTTACTATGTCTATGACTACAGAATGCTATTATTTTCTTATAATATATGTTTAAGGTCAATGGGATGCTCCTATATTTACAGAATGCTCCTATATTTAAATGTAGAGTTCTCTAGGGAATATAAAAGGGCTTAAATAAGACCTTATGCCTTGATATGAAATATTGCCAATAGCTAGACTAATGAGGGATGTAGACTCTAAATGATCATCCTAGTGCAAACATCAACTACATAGAAATAGTTTCTAATCAAGGACACATGTAATACCCAGTGGAATTGTGTGTCAGCAACAGGAAGGGTGGGTGAATGGGAGGGTGGGAAAGAATATGATTCTTGTAACCAAAGAATAATGTTCTAAATCAACAAAATAAAATTAAAATTAAAAAAAGAAAAAAATAGCTAGACTGATGAATTCCTGGGATCTCAATCTAAAGAGGACCTTAGAGACAATCGATTATAGCACTTGTATTTTACAGATGATGGAACCAAGATTCAGAGACATTATGACTACAGTGCTCATTTTATGTGATATACTTTCAGTTGCAGAAATTGTCTAATGCAAGGGTTTTTAACTAAGGGTCCACAAACTTTAACAGGAGCTCTGTATAAAGTGCAAAGGTACCATGATTTTGGATTTCAAAAAAGGTACATTTTATTTTTACCAGTTTCTAAGATTTAGCTATATTTTTTATTATTTAAAAATATTACTCTAAAGGCGTCACCAGATGACCAAAGAGATCCATTAAACAAATGAGGTTAAGAACACCTGGTTTATGGAAAGAACATTATAAGAATCCAGTTATCCACTTAGTTTGCCACATAACTAGGTATATGGCCGGGCAAATCCCTTAATTTTTGTGGATCTATCTCTTTAATCCCATTGTCAAATTATAGGATTGTTTGGGTCAGATGATCTTTCTGTTCCTGTCCATTTCCAAAATTGTCTAATTTCATTTGAGGCCCAAGTTATAGTCCTGGCTTTGCTGTACTCTAACTATGATATTGGACAAATCATTTAATTTCTTTGTGCTTTAGTTTTCTCCCCTGTAGAATGAAATATAAATTCTTTTTTGCCTATCAGGAATTCTGTGAATTTAAAATAACACATTCAAAACATATAGAATAATTAAGAGAATTACAGATTGAGATATTCTATAATTAGACACTAATATAACAGTTAAGCAATTTACTTCCAACTAGAGTTCTTGACTTATAGGTGCCATGAGCTATTGTATAGTTAAATTCTGCATCATGAACAAATTGAATTCAATATTATTTTCAGTTAACTTGTGCTGTTGCTTTTAATCAAGGTGATAGATACAGACTCCGTGTTTTCCCTTCCAAATGCTATAAATGCTAAATTGTTCTTTCATCATAAAAATTACAATATGGTCATGTCATTAGTAGGTTAATGACAGCTTATATCATTACTTCCTGGATTTAATCAGATCTAGTAATAGAAATTCCTAAGCTCAAGGTTAATGACAGATGTCTCAACAAAATAATACTGAATTTTCATTAAAGTCATAAGGATTCAATGATTATCACCTTCACTCTTCACATTCAAATTTGTATGTAATCAGCACAAAACTATTTTGTGATTTTTTATACTTGTATGTGATATAGAATATGCTAGAAAAGGATGAAGATGCTATATAAATGCTAATGATTATTATATGTTACATAACATGTTAAATCATATAAATATATCTATGAATATTACTTTTATTATTTGTTGCCCTGGCCACACATGAATAATATCAATGAAAATCATTCAAATCTTGTATCTGCTACTCAGTCCCTGTGTGACTTTAGGCAAGGCATTTAACTTCTCTGTAAAGTGAAGCAGGAAGTTGAATAAGATGGTCTCTGAGATCCTTTCTAACTGTGATGCTATGAAAATCCCTCAGTGTTTCTATAACCTAAATATCTGGATAAGCCAATATATACTGATTATCATTTTTTACTTTGATCCCTAAACTAGATTAGTTTTTTTAAATAATAGAATTAATTTATAAGTGTCTCAGTCTCACCTTTATCTTTCTACATCATAAAATTCAATAGGACACATGTATGTGTGTATATATAGATTTAAATTATGTCTTTCATATTTCCATTTTTCTATTCATTATCTGGAGGCAACACTCACAATTTATTCTTCAAGTATTAAATCTATAGCTGTGTATAATGTTCTCTTGGTTCTACTCATTTCACTGTTCGTTATTCCATATAGCTCTTTTCATGATTTTTTAAATTAGCCTGCTCATCATTTCTTATGACACAGTAGTATTCCATCACAATCATATACCATAATTTATTTAGCCATTTCCCCAATTGATAGGCATCCCCTTAATTTCCAGGTTTTTTCCAACACAGTGAGTTGCTATAAATATTTTGGAACAAATGGGTTCTTTCTGATTAGTTTTTGATCTCTTGTTAGCTTGGCTAAAATACCAGGGGAAGAATCATCCCTTCCAGTTTGCTTTTCTACCCATATTCATTCACTGTGCACACTTCTTAATTATGGGAGGCAGATTCAGTGATAAAACCACTGGAGTTCTCACTTCCTTCCATAAAGAGTAATGTTACTTAAGATCTGACAGCTGCTATTGATTAAATCAATTTTGAAGTTAGTTCCATAAAGTTCAATCCTAGTATTACTGACTGGATTATCTGTCTTGTTAAAAAATGGAATCTAAAAGAGTTTTCCTGGAAAAACATAATCTCTTTCATTGAATCCTAATGGGGACATATTTTGATAGTATCCATTCTAATGCATTTGAAACCTGAAATGCCTTAGCGTAGATGATGACACAGATGACTGTGATTATGGATGAGAGTTGGACCATATACACATAATTATTTTTCTGATACGAGTCTTGATGGAAGATATCCAAATGCCAGTGAGTGATTTTCTTACCTATCTTAAATTGCCAGAGGCTATAACTTCTAAGAATTGTTAGCTTCAAAGATTCTTTGGATCATTTCCCTATACATGGACAGCCACTTTTTCATCTTAACTTTTCTTATTTTACTGAATAGAAATTTCCTTTCTCTCACCCTCTGAAAGTTATGTGGCTATCAAGCATAGTTCAACATATAATGCCATTTCCCTCCTATAATTTTACTATCAATCATTATTCACTTCACATGTCAGTATTACATTACCCACCTTTTAAATATGGCATTAGGACAGATGGTAGCATAATGATCCTAAAGTCTACCACAGTAGAGGGGAGTAGTGGTTCTTAAAAAGCAGATTGCTATTGACTGCTCAATAATGGAACCTGACCTTGTCAACTGCAGAATGAAAATCAGTTCTGCACTGTCCCTCCCTCTAGGTACCCAGCATTTCAAGTAATACACAGATGATAATATCACATATGACTTTGGGAGATTTTTAAGACAAAGTGGAAGGAAGGTAACCCCAAGGAAGAGTTTTATGACTTTTACTTTTATTTAGAAAAATTTTGTCTGTCATCAACTAAGTTCAATTTCAACAAACATCCATTCAGTCTTTACTATAAATAATGCATTGTGTTAGATGCTGGGCATGTAAAGATGAAATAAGGAATAAATCTTGATTTCCAAAGGTTTCTCATCTGATGGAGATGGAGGATTACTCACAGTGATATTAGACAAAACATATAATAGGTTGCGAGAAAGAGGGAAGAAAGGAGAGAAGAATGGAGAGAGAGAGAAAGGGAGATGGGTACAGTTCCAATTTCATTAAGGAATCACGAGCAGAATTAGAATTTGAAAGGAGATTTTAAGAAGCACAAATTTTGGAAAATCCAAATTCCAGATATGAAAGATAGCTAAGATAAAGACATAGTAATGAGAATGGGCAGAACAAGAAGTGAGTAATGAATAGTTCAATTTGCTGGAAATATAGAAAATATTAAGGAATAATAGAATGATCTAGAATCAAAATAAGAGATATTTGAAGAAAGATTATAGAATTAATTAAATGTGAAAATAAGAATTTAAATCCATGTTTGTGAACCTATGGCATACATGCTGGAACATGCCAGAGAGGGACACTCCCTTCCACCTCTCCACACACCTGGGGACAATTCTCATATTCCCACCCTTCTGCCCAGCACCCCAATGGGAGTGCTTCTGCCCTCCCCTATCTGGGGTAAGGCAGAGGGGCAGAGTTCACATGAGGCATGAGGGTTGGGCAATTAGTCTCTAAAAGTTTTGCCATCACTTGTTTAGACTGTGTTTGGCTGACAATAGAGAACCACTGAAAGTTTATAAGTAGAGAGATAATTTGATCAGAGTGGTTCTTTAATAAGATTGACTGATCATCAGTGTGATAAATTGTTTGGACAGGGAAAGACTGAAGATCAGAAGACCAGTTAGGAAATCATTGCAATAGACCAAGCAAACAGAGATGAGAATCTTATGAACTCAAACATAGTAATTATGAAATCGTAGAAAGAGTATGAAACTGACTTACTTCCCTGTTGATTGGTAAATTTCTAAACATTTGATTATCCCATGAGTAAAAATAAAATTTTGAGCATGTGCTTCTAAATATATGATGCATATATTTATTTATAAATCATATACTTGTAATACTGTACTAATAATTGTACAAATTATAAATGTATACAAAATAGAAATTAAGCTAGGATGAAATAAAGAACAAATAATATTTTATCCTGTAATCAATAGGGAGTGTAATTTTATTAAGTATAAAGGCAATATGGTCACACCTGCCTTTTATGGAAAAAGTGCTTTGGTGACTTCAAGAAGGATAGTTTGGAGAAAGGAAAGAATTGAAGGAAGAAGAAATTTTTGGAGAGTATTGCAAGAGGATAGATGATGAAAGTCTAAACTGGGATGATAGCTATTCAAGGGTAGAAATGGGGGCAGATGTTATAGAGATAGAAATAACAAAATTTGACAAGTGACTGTATATTGGGGAAGAGTAGGGAACAGCCAGGAAGTATTCCAGGGAACAGGATTTATAGATGCTATTAAGGCCAAGATCAGGAATTTTTTATTAAGCTATTACTACACTGAGAAGCCAGTGGGAAAGGAGTAAAGGAGAGAAACCCTTGTTATAATGAGGGGAGGGGTGATTCTATTGTGTTGGAGATAATCCCACAACAGACTATGCTGGGAGGGTGGGATTATCTTCAAATGGCTGCTCACACACTCCATGGAATCATGTCAGCCTCCCAATTTGGAGATTCCTGTTAAAGAATATAGAACAATGTATAGTTTGTCTTGTTATATCTAGTTTAGGTCAGATAAATGAATTAAAAAGCATTTATTTAAGCACTTACTGTGTTCCAAGCACTGTGCTAAGTTCTAGCATGCATAACATGCATCATATATGACATATACATATGCATTAATATGAAATATATACATATATGTGCACAGATATGATAAACTCATCTCTCAAGGAACTTATACTCCACTTAGGGGAAGTGGTTAGGTTGGAGGTAATCAAAGTCAGACAAAGACAAGGAAGGGACAAATAGCTGATATAGTGAAAAACCAAAATCAGGTAGACAAAGTTTGAATAAGTTGAAGCAGGTCAAGATAATGGCATAACAGAAGACAAAAGACTGGTCTAGTGATGGTAGAAAGCAGTCATTTTATATCATGGATAGCACTTTGGTTGAGGTGAGCTATACAGAGACCTACGGTTCTAAATTCCAACCATTTGGTTACATATACTCACAAACACTTTTGGTGAGTAATAAAACAGAATCTAAATAGAAAAAAATGAAATAAAACACATGCTATTCAAACAGTTGCCTCTACCCACAAAATGATGATCAATTCGTAAATATATTATGTATCTGTGTACATGTCTATATTCTAGTTTATGGAGATTTTAATTAAAGGATTCTGTCTTGATTAGAGGTGTTGCCAATAGACTTAGAAAATGTTTGGTGCTATGTGTTAGCAAGTGCTAAATTAACAAATGAAAAAGTATATGCCAAAACAAGTAATGAGAAAAAATGTAGGGAAATGTTCTGTGATACATTATCAGTGTGAGGGGTGTGTGTGTGTGTGTGTGTGTGTGTGTGTGTGTGTGTGTGTGTGTGTGTGAAAGCAACAGAGAGAAGAGAAAGAGAAAGAGAGGAAAGAATTGAAATGAATGAAGTTGATATAATTAAGGACTAGACCTGTGACTTTATTAGTATAGGGAGATATGGTAGGGAGGTCTGGAATAAGAAATTTCATACAAACCATGCAAATAGGTCAAGGCCTTTTCTGTAATTCATCATTTCAGAGTATTGCCTAGGATAATAAAAGTGTAAGTTACTGGTCAAGAGTCTTACAGCCTATGTGTGCCAAAGGCAGGATTCAAATTCAGGTCTTCCTGGTTCTAAGACTACCTCTCTATCCACTATATCATGTTCTCTAAAGTAAATACATTAAATAGTCACACACACATATATACCTATATATACATATGGTTCATGTATATACATACACATACAAATACACACTCATTTTGAATTTAGTTTGAATTGAGTTGAATTGCCCAAGTGGCAGATAATTCATAGAAATGACTGAAATGAACATTATTCTATATAATTAAATCAAACATTCCTGGGCTTAGTCATCAAGGTAGGTAGGGCCGAAACAGGGAGGTAAGTAGAACAAGAAGCTATTATTACATTTCCCTGAAGATCAATAGATTTGTAATCCAAGAGGACCTTGAATAGTTGTGCCTCTCTACTTCTTTGACTGGGGTTATCTATCGGCTCAAGTGTTTTAGGTCACAAAATCTCTTTGCCTGACTTCTTTCCTAGCCTCATCTCCTAACCTTTTCTCAGTCTAAGGAAAAACTGAGAAGAACTGCTCACTGCTTGGATTTTCCTCTTTTTGCCAGCTTTCTGTTTGAAAATGGCAAACTCAACATATCCTTGTTGGGGAAAGAGGTTTTTTTTTTCCCTTGGTCTTGTTTCCTGCTAGTGCCTTCCTTCTGATATTTCCTTCTATTTGCATAGAAAAAAATATCAGGTATATAGTATATATATCTTACATAAAATTTCCACGACACTCTTTTCCCTCTACCCCTGAATACAATCTCCCTCATTAGATTTTAAGCTTCTTGAAGGTAGAGTCCAAATTTTGCTTTCTTTTGTAGCCCCAGTGATTAATACACTGCCAGGCAGCAAGTCCTTAATTAATATTTATTGCCTGATTGACAGGTATTCAGCAGTTGGTAAGGAGATATGCAAAATTCCCATATCAAAAGGAGACTTTTACTCCTTAAATCAACTTGGGCCAGGATCCCAGGTCCTACCTTATTCCAGTTCATTATCTCTGTTCAAAGGGACAGTTGTACTTTTCAACTGAAGTGTCACAAAATACAGGGGTCACAGATATCTTTATTTCAAATAATTAGAAAATCACAGTCTTTTAGGATCTTTCTTACTTTTAGAAACAGATATCATTGGCGAGTACTTCAAAGCAAATTTCTGTTCATCTTATTTTCATCTTGTTTGAAGCTAAAGTAAATGGATTAGGAAGCACAAATTTTCTTTTTGCCATTCTCATGGGCAGTCTTACCATCCTTATCTAAAATATCTTCTATATATAGCTTGAAACTCTCTCAATTAGAGATTAATTGGGGGAAATGAGTAAACAAGAAGTCATCAGCCATTCACATCTTAGTAGGGATTAGTTTATTTAGAGTATATAATTTAAAATTTTAATGGAATCTCAAATATGATTGATTTCTACTCCTACTCATATCATGAATCCTGTTTACAATATAATAATGATAATAGCTAGATTAATATAGTGCTTTGAGGTTTAAAAAGCACTTTAAAAATATCTACTCATTCTGTCCTCAGAACAACTCCTAGTGGTAGCTGCTATTATTATTCCCATTTTGACAGATGGAGAAACTGAGGCAGGCAGAGGGTCAGAGGTTTGCCCAGGGTCATGCAATTAGTAAATGTTTTGAGACCATATGTGAGCATAGGTCTTCTGGACAAGTTCTCACTAGTGCTCTATCCCCTGAGGCAAAGAGCTTTCACCCTCCCACACAAAGGAACCACAGAAAGGCTTCTTCTGGGTAGAGAATTAGCTATCCTTCAAGTAAGACTAATATATTGTTAATCAGTTCTAATTCTTAGGAAGTTTTTTTTCCCCTTTATGATAAGTCAAAATCTGCCTAACTTCAATTCTACCCAATAATTTTAGGTCTGCCTTCTGAAAAAATAAATTTTCTTTTTATAATAAAAAATGGGTTGGCTCACTGGTAGAGGTGTTATACCAGTGAAGTACTGGGTTGGTTATATGAGTAGGAACAGGGGTTGTGGTAAAGCATATGAAAAAGGGAAATGGCAGCCCCTTTCTCACTCACTCAAGTGATAACTAGCAGCCAGTTATCATTTGAAGGCTCTTGACGTAAAGGCTGGGGGGATGAGATGATACTCTCCGCACTCTCCCCAGTCAGCACCCCTATGGGAAAGATGCAGTACCCTTTTCCCTAAGGAGGCTATGTGGCAGGCCTTGACAGGGCCTTGCCACTGTGGGACTGGCCTCAAGCCTGAGACCTGTCCCCTATTACTTGAAGCACCCTTCCTATTAAGATTTAAAGTCACTACAGAAATCTGACTGCTGTTAAGGAATTTATTATCAAGGTTAGGTAAATGGGTTGAGGGTAGAGGGTAAGAGGTAGCCCTGCTGAATTCCTATGAAGTCCTTGATTCAATGAGCCAGTAACTGTGTCCACGAATTTCTCTGCTCCTTTCCCAGCTAATAGCCCCTTCTATTGACTAAAATACTGATATATCCTAAATAAACAGATAAGAAACAGTCCTGGGTAGCAAGGAGGGTCAGGAGAGCCAGGATCTGGTTTGAGAGTCCAATCAGTTTCCCCCTCAGGGGTCTGAGATGTTTGCTGCAGGTGGAAGGAATCAGTAGTTGAATATCTGGTGAGAGAACAGATACTAGGTTGAGGAAAGAAACAGGGTCTTCTCTTGTGGCTTCAGAAATCCTTTAGCCTTTCAGAAAACCAGACTTTCCAGCTCCAGGTCTCAAGGCAGAAGACCAAGAGTCTCTCCATAATCATCCCAGTTCTTCTCCCACAAGCCTTTGCTCTTCATACTGCCACTCCACTCCTGTCAGTCAGTTTCAGAATTCCAAACCTTTTTGCCCCATCCTAATACTTCCTAGGTCAAATGTAGTCTCTCTTCTCCCTGACAAGCCTTCAAATGATTGAGGATTGTTTTGATATTTTGAAATTTTTTCTTCCTTCCTCTCCACTCCTCTTTTAGTTAATACACTTAATTTTGGAAATCCATCCTGAGGCTATGTGGTTCTAATTAGTGAATCTAAAGTTATCCAA
The DNA here is from genome assembly GCF_027887165.1 of Monodelphis domestica. NCBI lineage: Eukaryota > Metazoa > Chordata > Mammalia > Didelphimorphia > Didelphidae > Monodelphis > Monodelphis domestica. The sequence goes on from NC_077227.1 coordinate 250,536,950, forward strand.
TCCACTTCAGTATATCTACTGGGACTTAGATCATGTTTCACATTCATTCACCTGAACACTTTGCCATTTATAATACTACTGCTCCTCCTCCTTTACATTTGGAAGAACACTTTAAAGAGACCATGCACAAAATCCTCTTCTTCCTCAATCTCTCTCTCTCTCTCTCTCTCTCTCTCTCTCTCTCTCTCTCTCTCTCTCTCTCTCTCTCTCTCTCTCTCTCTCTCTCTCTCACTCACACTCACACACACACACACACACACATTCCTGGGAGAATTAATCTATTCAGTTTTGGAACTCCATCTTGGGAGTGAGCTGACATGTTTGGTGAGTTAATACAAGCTCCCTTAACTAATCAATCAGTTAATAAACATTTATTAGGTGCTCACTATGGGCCAGCCACCTTTTAAGTACTAGAGATAAAAAAAAGAGACAATCTCCTCTAACTAGCCAGACTTAGCCCATGTTTTACTTCTATTTGTCTGAAATAGCTTACCACTTGTCCTAACACTGCTTATGTACTCCTTCCTCTGCTCTCACTCAGGGAAGAATAATCAAATCAACACTATCATTGCTTCAGGAATTCACAATGTCACCGTCTCCCCATATCAGAACTCCCCTCCTTGGCTACCATTGTGTTCTACATGTTGCATATCCCTGCTAGACTGCATGCTTTTTTACTGCATTCCTTCATTCACACTCACTCTGGAGATTCAATATCCCAAATTCCTTCAATCAATACTCAAATATTATGACTTCTAGCATTCTCAGAATCCTAGTTCACTTCCTGAACATGCTATAGTTTCCTCAAATATGAAACCCTGAACTGAAAACACTGTTCTCAATGTTATCTGGCCAGCACAATGTACAGCAGAAATATTATTTCCCTCACTATGGATATTATTTTCCTGAAAATTCAGATTGCATGAGCATTCTTGGATAATATAGTACATAACTGACTCAGAATCTTTGGATTTCTTTTATAAAAACTCCTTTCTGGCATCTATAACTTACTTTTCTAGCTGAGGTGCACTAAGATGAGAGCTCTTATATAAAGAAGCAAAAGGGAGAAAATGAAAAATAAATTTGGCATTATATAATATATAAGATGAAGGGGCAGCTAGGTGGTACAGTGGATAGAAGGCTGGACCTGGAATTAGGAAGACTCCTTTTTCTGAGATCAAATCTGGCCTCAGATGCTTACTAGCTATGTGACGCTGGGCAAGTCACTTAACTTTGTTTGCCTGAGTTTCCTAATCTGTGAAATGGGTAGAAGGAAATAGTAAACTACTCCAGTATCTTTGACAAGAAAATCTCCAAAAAGAATCATTAAGAGTTGGACATGACATGAAAAATGAATAAATAAATAAGTATAAGATAGATAGATAGTTTCAGAATCAGGAACGCCAGTACTCAAGTCTTAACTCTGACATATATTAACTGTGTAACCAAGTCCTTTAGTCTTTCAGTGTTCTGGGCAACTGTGTAAGATGCTAAATTGCAGAGAAGGTGCTGACCTACATTACTATAGAAAGTTCCATTGTCTAATAGCTCCCTATTCCAATAAAAGGATAGTTCTGGTCCTTATCTCTAATTCTGGTATAGAGTATATTGGAAAAGGTGAGTTGTAGAGAGAAGAAGAATCGTCTTGGATGGGTAGGGGCAGTGGGTGGTTTTGAACAGCTGGACTATAGTTTGTTAAATGCAAGTTTGTTCTTTTCCAGAATATTAGCATTAGCCCTGCTTCATACCATAAGACAAGTCATTTAACTCATGAGGAGATCCTGACAATTATTATTTGGAATTTTGATGTGGCCAGGAAATCTGAGAGTGGCAATGTGATACCAGAATGACCTTAGGTACCTACTGTAGATCGGAAACAATATAAGACCCTTACTCAGGTCCAGGCATAAACTTGGGTAACAGTACAGAGAGAGCATATGTCCAGAAACTGGACCAGCAAACCAAAATCCAGATATAAACTAAATTGACCAAGAGAAACCATGATATAAAACTAGGCACTGACTTTCCAGATTTCACCTGTGTCAGAACATAGAGAAAAGAGAGGTTTGTTGTCCCATAGATCTTATAAAGATCATTAAAGCATTGGGTAGGAGATTAGACCAGATGACCTCCAAAATCTTTTCTAACTGTTGTCATTCTAACATCTGTGGAAATTTCTATACAAGGGTCCATAGCACAGACTATTTTTATCCAGGACAGAAATATTAACTGAATCAAACTTAATTAGAGTTTGGCCCAGATTCAGAGAGGTCTTTAGTTACATTTTATAAATCATCTTCTATATCTATCTATGGCTTCTAACGTGACTCTATATATTATGGTACTTTTGTAAATATACTTATGTAAAGTCATAATCAATTGATCTTTTGAAAAATTATTCACTTTTAGAGAGGTCAATCTCCATAAGACAACTCATGACTAAGTTGTTGAAAAAAGGGGAATTTGACTACTAAATAACTAAATGTGTATAGTGATTTTCTTTAAGAATATAGGAAATATGTTACAATTTCCTACCGTTTTTAAAAAGTAATCTTTTAGAGGACTCTTCCTTTTCTATATGATAGCTAAGAGATGATAGGATCAAGTGACTAAACACAGATTTAGACCTAGAAAGGACCTGAGAGATCACCTAGTAGAGTGATTCTTATACTGGAACACATGATTTAAAATGTTTTATAAGTATTTTAACAAAATTTCCTTTTTAATGCAATGTATTTAATGTCTTTGAGTTTAAAGACATTATTTTGAGAAGGGATGCATAAGTTTTACCAGACTGCCAGAGGGGTCCAAGATACACAAAAAAGTTAACTGTTAACAAGCATAGTACAACCACTTCATTAAGAGGAATGAAATGGTTTGCCCAACATCACTCAGATAATAAGTTGTCAAAAAGATAAACACATCCAGCCTCACTGACTCCAAATCCATCCTTTTCCCTCATCCCTGCTATTTATCCCTTCTTGATTTACACTTTACAAGGAAGAAAGTACCACTGATTCCTGGAAATAAACTGATGATTACTCAAAGGAAGCTATTTTCTGATCTTGATATTAATTCGATATTCATTCTGATCAGTTCTGCGCCTATTTCAGTTAGTTAAAGCTAGATGGAGCCCCAGACCCTATTAAACAAAACTCATTTATTTGATGCTGAAGAAGATGTGAATTAGAGAGATTAAGTGACCCAGCTTTAGTAATGCTGAACATAGATCCCCTAAGAAAACTTTAGCAAAGCTTACAAATAGTCAAAAGGGGCAGGAAAGAATGTTAAACTTCTCAATGAGACCGTATCTAGAGCTCTTCTACTTATAAGAGCTTCCTTTCTGATGGCATAGTGTTAAAAAAACCTAAGGTCATCTCTATGTACAATGATCCATCAGAAGAGAAACCAAAAACTAATTGCCAAAATACTAGACTAGTACTCTTGAAATCACTGAGGAGAAAAAGAAAAATTTCTAGCAAGAATGTCTAGTAAAATCCTTTCTGAGAGATTTAAAGAAGAATGTGAAGAAGAGATGGTCATGAGATAAAAAAGTCATACAGGGTTATGAAGGTAGTATTCTTATTAATGGGGTTATTATATAAGGTAGCCAAGTAAGTTTTTTTTTAATCTAGGCATTTTGACTCCTTTTATTGGAGAGTTGGGGGACTTGGTGTAAAACAGTGTTAATTGCCATGCTGACTGGTTTTGCTTAGGTGTTTTTCTTGGTTATAAAGGAAGATAGGGTGTGAAGTGGGTGGGTATATTTGGAAATGGCTATTATGTAAAAATAAAAGGCAACAATAAAAAAGAAGGAAAGAAGGAAGGAAGGAAGGAAGGAAGAAAGGAAGGAAGGAAGGAAGAAAGGAAGGAAGGAAGGAAGTAACTCCTTTGAAGCATCATGATCATAACTTACTCTAAGGAGGTCATTTTTAATAGATTGTATAATGTCTCAAAAATACATATACACAATGCATATATACCCATATATATAAAGACATGTATATTCTAACACATATATAAATATATACATATACACACAAATATGATTATAGATACTTGTGCATGAAATTCACCTTCAAGCAGATATTTATGTTTATGTATATATGTAGACATATATACTTGTCTTATGGATGGTATGATGCAAACATTTATATCTCCTCAATCAGTACATGACCAATAATAACAATTTAATAAATGTTTATCAATAGATTTTTCTTTAAAAAGAAATTCACACCGGACTTGGAGTTCAGAACATTTTCTACTATCAATATTGAACTATAATAAAGGTATGAAGCTTTCATCCTTTTCAGTCAAACTCTATTGAAAGCTTAACTCTTAAACAGATTCTATTTATTACATACAGACATTCTAAACTTTTCACAGTTCAGAATTATAGACTCTAGTAGGAAATATCATGTTGACATCAAAGACACTCACTGGTCAACAGTTATCTGTTTTACTCAATACAGATTAAATAAATCACTATTGAATTCTGAGCTTTGATGTTTCCATCAGAGACTACTATAAAATGAGTATTTCCATTTCTGATTTATTTCTTCAAGTAGGGTTACTATAATGACTGAAAAGTTGTACATCATCTACAGCCATAGGCTAAATCATCAGTTTTAGTTTCAACTAGGATCCTAATATTTTATAAATCAGGAGTTGGAGATATATGACCCACATGTCAAATCCATGACTGCTTGTGTGTGTGTGGTTTTGTTGTCTTTTTGTTTATAGCCCTCAGTTTACAATAATTTTTATGTTAAAAAAAGCTTTGTTGTATATGTTATTTATGAAAATATGTTATATTGTTTATATTAATTATATCTGTATATTGTAAAGTTTATATCATTACCCTTACAATAACATGTGATTGCCTATTCTCATGCCACTTTATTTGCACAGTCAATGTCAATGTCAATATACTAGAGTCTCAATCTACTAAAATATAATTCTGTTAGAATGAATGGACTATACAGAGGAAAAATCCCAACGAATCAAATATTTGAGAATTCTAATTATTCATGATTATACAACCTCCAGTTCCAGGGCTCTTAAGAAATGTTCTAGAAATTCTTCTGATTATTTTATATTCCAGTTAAGATAATTGGGGACTCACTGATTTACCAGGTCAAATCTTTATTCCTCTTTTCATGTTCTGATATGATTTCCATTTTAAAACTTTAAAGACCTTTGGATTTTGACATTTACCCTTTCATTGTACCCTGATGACTTCTTTGCCTTATCATTAGCCTGCTGATGAACTCCTTTATGAGTTGTCTGCCTAATTACAGTGTGAGAAATTTGAGAAGCAGACAGTCACATTTTTACTATTTGTATCACCAGTGATTGGCACAGTGCTTGGCACAAAGGAAGTGATTAATCATTTTTTTCATTCATTCATGTCTCCATGAAAAGTCAATTTGAAAAGTTGCTCAATGTATATCCCACCATAATAATGTGCTTTTAGATATTGAATTTTAAGAAACTAACTCTAAAGTCCTTCTCAAAATTAGAATCCAGTAATGGTGTATATTTTTGGAAATCTTGACTGAAAGATGAAGGCGTATGACCACTGTGACTGAGAAGAATCTCTTCTACTTAGTGTCTGAGTGGATATCAGATGATAGATTCTATTAAAATCTTTACTTGGATTGAACAACAACAAAAATATATATATATATATATATATATATACACAATATGCTCCAGGAGATTGGTAGTTTTATTATCATCTATTGAAATTTTCTTACTGCTTTCACCTATGCTTTTTTTATTTAGCAATGTGAATTCCATAATGGCCATGACATCTCGTGGTTACCTTTAACCCAGCCCCTCCTGTCTCTACTGAAAGTCTGTCCCTTTCGTCATTCTCTAATTTGTCTCCAACATTTCCTTATTAACTGATGCTGTCATTCTCATGAGGTTTTGTTTTAAATCTTCCCTCCCTTATAATGCTAAACGTCTAGAAAAGATTGTGCATAACTGCTCAACTCCTCTCCTCCCCCACTCGCTACTCAATACCTTGCAACGTAAACAGTTTCCAAGTCATATTGATTCTTTTTGGGCATGATTTATACTCCATTTTCTGCTCTCATAATCACTAGCTCAGTTCAAATCCTCGACTTGTTTTATTTGTATTTGCAATACTCTTTTAATTGGTCACTGTCTTCTAATCTTTCCTTTCTTCTAACCCAAGAATAATCTTTTTAGGATATGTGAATGACTTTATCACTCCGATCTCAAAAATATCCAATGGCTCTCTAAGGCCTCTAAAATAGTCTTTTCATTCATATTTAAGACATTTCTTTATCTTGTCCCAAACTACCATTTCAGTTTTTTTATGTTACTAGACTTAATGAATTTTACATACATGCCAAATTGGTCTAATAGCCATTCATAAACTCAATGTTTCAACTCCTACCTCGATGTCAGAATTTCCCTGATGTCTAGAATGCACTTCCAACTTCATCTTCACCTCTAAAATCTCTTCAATGTCAGTGTCCTCTATGAAGTCTTATCTGACAACCTTAGTGGTGCTTCTCAAATAATCTTCTAATTATTTATCTGCTTTGCGGTGAAGTAACATAGTACAATGTAAGTTTCTTGAAGGCAAGAACAGTTTGTCTTCTATATTCCTAATGAGTCCGTATGTTTTGCACATACTAAATACTTGATAAATGTTGAATGATCTCAGTTTAAAAACATGATATGTAACATTTGTCCAGATATCCATGAGAGTCAGAATAAAATAATGGGAAGAGTGGGAGACAAGGAGCTTTGGCTTCATTCCTTACTTGAAATAGGGAGTTGTATGATACTGGATAAATTACTTAATTTCTTGCCTTAGTTTCCTTATTTTTAAAATAGTATAGGGGGCAGGTCGGTGGCTCAGTGGATTGACAGCCATGAACAGAGGTCCTGGGTGCAAATTTGACCTTAGACACTTCTTAGCTGTGTGACCCCGGGCAAGTCACTTAACCCCCATTGCCTGGCCCTTACCACTCTTCTGCCTTGGAACCAACATACAGTATTAATTCTAAGATGGAGGGTAAGGATTTTTTTAATAGTATAGTGATGATGCTTCTATTCTTTTTTCACATGGTTGTTGTAAGGAATTAATATGAATGTTATTATTGTTATTCAAAATATAGCCCACTTTCTTTTCGCTAGGATGTCTTTTCTACTCCCTCCATGTGTTAGTTCTCTTGTAATTAATTTTGATATATGAAAGTGAACTCCTGGAAGACAGAAAATGTTTTTGCTTTATTTTATGTTTCCAACCTTTAGTACAGTACACGGCACCTAGTTAGTGCTTTAAAAATTCTTGACTTAACTTAAGAAAATAAAACTCAGAAGAGTAGGCATTTCCATGGCCAAGTGATTTAAAGTCAAGAAATGTAAAGTCAAGAAAAGGAGTTCATAATTGGTGCTTTCATGTTAGGAGAAAATATTTCAGATGTGCTGGTTCATAAGAGTTATATTCAGGAAATTAAATGTAAAACAGCCACCCTCGAATTTGTTGGAACTCTGCCTAATTCAAGAACTTAAATACACACATAAATAGCTCAAGCACAATATAATGAGAAATTAGGATTAAGGAAAAGAAATAGGAAGGCAATCAATCCTATGCAGCAAGTGAACTAAGGAATGCTCTCGGAAGCATGAATTCATTTACAATGTGCATCTATATAATGAGTTTCTAATTAGGCTTCAGACTACAGGGGGCTTGGGGGCTGAGCTTTTATTTGCTTCTTTTCTAAGCAGTCTTTGAAATATAGGTGAATTTAAATTCCTCAGTGACCCCTAAACTTCTTCATTTCTTGCCTGGATTGCCTCTATTTTCTGTCTGGTTCTTTCACACGTTTAATTCTCCTCCAGTGTCAATACTATGATACTAATGGGTTTTTGTTGTTAATGTTCCTCTTGTGCAAGGGGGATGGGGAGACGTGGCACAGAACCAAAGCTTACATGACTGTAGGAAACTCTTGATTTGGAAACCATCCAAAACCAAGGCAGGCTGACAATGTGTTTGTAATATATAGAGGTTCCTGGGACACTGAGAAGCTAAGTGACTTATCCAAATTCACACTGTTAGTTTATGTCAAAACTGTGAATTGAATCTAGGTCCTCCTGGCTCCAAGGCCAACCCTTCTAACCAAAAAAAAAAGGTGCTGTGGTGCTCTATGAACAAAGCAGAATTATGATAGTGCAAAGGAAATGTGAAATGAGCGAATCTAGAAACATCTCAATCCCAAAAGTTCTGACACTTTGTGCCTGATCTGTGGTAGAGCCTTCCTAGTTCCTACTGGACTGATGGACCACAATAAGCACTGTAGAATGACTTCAATATTGTGACATCATTGGCCCTCTAGATATGAAGAACAAACAGCAAGAACTGCCTCATGCTGATAGACTGTGGGACTGTTTGCTCTATAACTTAAGGAAAAGTCCCTGATTCTCTTTCAAGACTGGTTCTGGAAATATTTAAAAACAAAGAAACATACCCCAAGCAGCCACTTTAGTAGAAGAAATTCAAATTTTATATAACTTCAAAAATTGCCTATATGATATATGAAATAAATTATGTTCATTCCACAAGACGAATTAGTATGAGAATGAAAATTTGTATGTGCCTATATTTATATACACAGATATATACATATGTGTGTACGTACATACACCTAATGTATATTACATTTGTGTTTTTGTTGTCCAAAATGAGTTGTTAAAATTAAAAATATCTATTGCTTGGCAAAACAATAAGATACTAATTTGAAAATGACAAATCTTCCAAGTATGTATATATAAGAAATATGTATTTAAAGTTTTCAAAGTTTGAAATTACATTTATTTGTATCTTTATTGGCATATTGAATTCAGTTCTTTAAAGAAAACCATCTTTCATATTTATTGGGGAAAAATATAAATATGGCTACCAAGAAGTTGAAGATTCTACCTCATTAATAAGCTATTTTGTTGGCTTTGTTGTTCTGTGGGGAAAGGTTTTGAAAGTCATATTTATTCCATTAAACAAAACCCACAAGTTTTACTTCTTATGCTTCTGGAGTTGCATGGAAAAGGCAATACCACTGGGTCTCACTGAAATATAAGCTCCTTGAGGGCAAAGACTATTTTTATAATTTTTTTGTAAATACCCAACTAGGTGGCACAATGAATAGAGCAGCAGGTCAGAAGTCAGGAAGACCAGAGTTCAAATTTGCTCTCAGACATTTACTAGCTCTATGATATTTGGTAAGTAACTTATACCTGTTTACTTCAATCTGTAAAATGATGTGAAGGAAATGGCTAACCACTTCAGTATTATTTCCAGGAAAACCTCAAATGGGGCCAGATACAGTTAGACATGACTGAAATGACGGAACAATAACAATTGGGTACCTAGTCTTGCCCATATCTGATTCTTATTTTTTTAAAAAGTTCAAGATGAAAGAAATATTTGTATTAAATCCATTAAATATGGGTTACTAAGGGCAAGTTAGGGATATTCTTGGGCACATCATTAGCTTTTTCAGGTTGATATAACAAAAACATTTTTTATGTTCTCAAGCATTTTTTTAATAAACTTAGTATATAGTATAACAGTGCATCTAAGCATTAATCCAAAGAGAAAAGGTAAGAGTTTATATATATATAAACATTTGGAAATAGAATTGAAAGGGATTTTAGTGACTGGCTAGTTCTGCTCTCTTGTTTATAGGAAATTATATCCTAGAGTAGTTATATGACTTTCCCCAGGTTACATGGTGAATTAGTGACAGACAGAAGAATTTAGGAATCTTGTTTCTCAGGTCACTATTCTTGTGTCCTCAGAATCATAATGGTTTTAAGCTCTCAGGAATCATCAAACACAATTTATCTCTGAAGCAATGAATGCCCTCCATAACATCTTTGGCTTATCACTCAAATTATGCTTGATTACCTTTAGTGAAAAAGAATTCACTACCACTTGAGAAGGAGATAATTTTTATTCTGGAAGATGATGATGATGATGATGGTGGTGGTGATGGTGATAGCAACTAAAATGTATAAAACATTTTTTAGTTAAGCAAAGATGTTTATATACATCATCATATTTTATCCTCATAGTGTCCCTGGGAGATATATGCTATTATTAGATTTGTTTGGAGATAAGAAATCTAAGGTAAACAGTGGCTAAGTGACTTGCTCAGAATCATTCTGCTAATATGTAAGACCTGATTTGAACTCTGGTCTTGTTGACTCCAGGTCTAGTACTCTATCCATTAAACAACCTAGATAAATTTCTTGGGGAGGGGGACCATTATCTTGGACAGAAAAATGTACTAATCTCTGATTGAAGCGTATAATTAATCTATTATGAATTTGGGCAACAAGCCACAGTAGTATTATGTGTTTCACTAGACCACCAAAGGGGTGCATGGCACAGAACAAATTTAAGATCCCCTGCTAAAGGAGTCCTACAGTCGTGCAGCTTTAATTTTTAAGAAGGCCTTCTGGATTTAAAGTAAAGCTGTCTTCCTAATATTTTACCCCTCCATGTCCTATCTAAGTAAAATAAATCTAATTTCTCCTCAATGTTATAATTCTCCAAATAAATTATGGACAGATAGAACTTATGTACCCCATCTACTTAAATTTATTCTTATCTAGTCTAAACATTCCCAATTCCTCTAACATTATTTTAACCCTTACTTTCTTCCTAAGAATTGATACTGCATATTAATTCAAAGGCAGAAGATCAATAAGGGCTAGGCAATAGGGGTTATGTGACTTGCCAAGGGTCCCATAGTTAGGAAGTGTCTGAGCCCAGGTTGGAACCTAGGACTTCCTGTCTCCAGACCTGGTTTCTAACTTATTCCTATAAGATATACATCTATATCCTCTCACAATAATAACCACTCTTATTTGGACATACTCCATTTTGTCAATGCATCAGCTAAAATATTATGCCTAAATTTAATACTCCAAATTTAGTCTGACCAAGAAAGAATATAATGGAAGGATCACATCATTTGGTTTAAACATTTTACTTTTATGAATGTAGTCCAAGATTGCATTAGGTTTTTTTGGATGCTTTTATCCAATGGTGACAAATATTGAGTTTATAGACCATAGAACTCAATCACGGCTTCAAGAGGGGCAGGGATATAAAATATTTTTATCTTTGCCTTGACACCCCTATCTAAGACTATTTAGTAAGTAACAGTGAATGAACTGAGCTGCCCTCTTCATAATTGCTGGTGGGCCCACGTTTTGCTCAAAATGTCCCTGTCAAAGTGTCAAAAGGGCAGAAACTGGAAACTTCCATGATCCCAGTTAAGCCAATCTTTTTAGGATCACAGAATAAAGAAACAAGCTTCTTCATTCAGCACCATGATTTCACTCAGTGTTCCAGACCAAGATTGATGAAAGGGACGGGACCAAAAAGTTAATACCGGTCAGGCTTTCTGGATATCTAACTACAGACTGAAAATTGAAAACATGGAGGTTGCTTAGAGGCTTCCACTCCCTTTTGTGGTCCTGCATTGAAAGACTAAAAATCATGTGAACTTTAAAAAAATTTTTTCCATAATGATATTTTAATAAAATTTATTTACTTCATAATATTATGTATATTTTATTTTTTACTTATTAGGAGAAGTCCATAAAGTGCCAACCTAGAACACTTAAAGACAAGAATTCAAGGCTTACCTTTGACATATTTTGGTTGCATGATCTGGGCAAATCACTTAACATCTTAGTACAATAAGTAGCTCTTTAAGAATAACTTAGGGGAGGTAGCTAGGTATCTCAGTGGATAGAAAGCCAGAGATGGGATGTCCTACATTCAAATTTGGCCTGTGACAGATCCTAACTGTGTGACCCTGGGCAAGTCATTTAATCTGCATTGCCTAGCCCTTTCTACTCTTTAGTTTTGGAAATAACTCTTAGTATTGATTATAATACAGAAGGAAAGGGTACAGTTTGAAGTATTTTTTTCTCTTTTTTTGCCTTTTTGAAATCATGGGTAATATGGAAATTGTTTTGTATGACTACATATATATGTATGTATATACATACACACATATTTATAATAGGTTTTGTTTTTCTTGCCTTCTCATTGATTGGAGGAGAGAAGAGATTTTGGGAAAGTGTCTGGGCTTTAGAAAGAAAAAGAAAGACTATATAAGTAGCAAAAGCAATGCCAAACTGCCTCATTTAGGGAATTTCCTCACTTAGGATGCCAATGAAATAACATATCCATTTCCTATTCTTATCTTAATGATGCAAATGGCTTAGATGATATAAACTTTAATAGTTATTGATCTTTATTTCTTAGCACTAATGAGTTTGTTTTTAATTTTTTAAAAATACATTCACTTGTTACACTAAAATATCCATATAACTTCCTCCCTTCTTCCCCTTCCACCACTAAAGAAAGAATCATTTGACAAAAAAAGATATATGCATATATAAAACAACTATGTCTTGCTTATTTCTATTCATTAGTTCTTTCTCAGGAGGTAGACACACAGAAGTCATTCTTCAAACAACATTTCTATTGCCATATATAATGTTCCTTTGATTCTGCTCATTTTTATTAAATCCCTTTACTTGGGGACCTTTAGACTTAAAATATTAGAGAGCTCAGTATATCTTGAACCAGCCCTTTTGACTTTTAGACACCTCTAATTTTTAGGAAGATTTTTCTTATGTGTAGCCAACATCTGACTCACTGTGACCTCTAGTAATTGGTTCCTATTCTGCCATCAGGGAATAGGAAAAATGAGAGTAATCCCTCTTCCACATGATCACTCTCATATATTTAAAAATAGCTATCATGCTCTTTCTAAACCTACTTTTCCTCAAACTAAACCTGTATTTACTTCCTTTCACCAATCTTCATTCCATGATTTCTTGTTCTCATACCACCCTAGTTATTTTCCTTTGTATGTATTCCAGTTTGATGCTGCCCTATCTAGTCCTAGCTAGGACTAGATTAGAGCTATGGTACTGGATGGATTGCATATGTAATTGCTGAGCAATTTTAAAAGAACTTGAAAAGTTTATGGAGAACAGAAGAACCAAGAAAAAAATGTAGAAGGGTAAATACTGGTGATTTTCAAAGAAAAAGGAAGAAAATAGAATCTACAAACTATAAGCCAGTGAACTTGACTTCAATTCTTGGAAATAAAATATATTAATAGGAATTAGGACATATTATTAAAAGACTGGTGAGTGAACATTAAAAAAATAAAGAAAACTATAGTCACAAAGAATTAAGAAGGCCCATCAAGGTTATATCAGATTAGCTTCATTTGCTGTTTTGATATAGTTACTAGAGTGTTAGGTTAGGAAAGGCCGTAGATATAATATAATTTTATTTTAGCCCAATACTTGAAAAATTGTCTCAGCCTATTCCTATGTACAAGATGGAAAAACGTGGGGTAAATACTGATAAAGTGAAGGATAATTGAAACTGATTTAATGGTCATATTCAAAGGATCCATCTTAATTATTTAACATACTTATTTATTTGTATTCCTGTTGAATCCTCCCAGTGGACTTATGTGCCTTGAGTATTGAGTTGTTTACTATTGTCTTTAAATCCTAACTTTCTAGTAAGTAGTAGTCACTTAATAAAAGATTTTGAACCCATTTGATGTAATCTTGGAAGTAGGTCTCTAGTGGAGTGACTCAGGGAACTGGGCATGGACTTTGATATTTTTGCTGTTTAACTTTTTAAATCAAATGGTTATATAGTAGCATAGGTTACCATTTGCATGAATACAAACCTTTGAGGGATAGCTGATTTGTTGGACAGCATTAGAGTCAGCACAGAAAAAGATTATTTCAGATTAGAACAATTGAGTGAGTTTAAAAAATGATAGAGATAAATATAATCATGACTTTTAAAAATATATTTTCTAAAAAAGTGAATAATTGTTCATTTCACTTCCTTCTCCTATTTGATACTAGAGACAAATTGGATGGTGGCTTATAGTTTGTCATTCTTTCTGATAAGTAAAAATAATCTCATAAGCACCAAGGCAGAATCCTAAATAGCACTTAAGTTTTGAAGGATCTGGGGTTATTAGTAGTCTCTTAAATTCAACACAACTCAACAGTTTGATTGTTGTTTGTTCTTTATTTTCAAAAAGGACCAATGAAATCACAGGGTGATGTACTGGCTTGTGAATGAATTGGATTTAAATGAGTAGAGTTGGACTAAGACATCAGCTTCACTCTATCTACAAAATCCAGGGACAAGATAAAAATCAGGACAACTGACAATGGCCCATGATGCAGTGGTGGGTGACCTTGGTATCTTTGAAATCTGACCAAGCTCTAAGCACTCCACAACACCTGCTTCAGTTGTTTTCATGGCCAATGGAACAAATGTGGTAGAGCAGCCAGAATGCAAACATGGTTTGCATTAATAAAAGCATAATATCTAGAATTAGGGAAGTGATTGTCTCTCTATACTCTGTCATGTTAAGACTCTTTCTGGATGATTGACACTAAATATTTTAGCAGCTGAATGATATACAAGATGTCCCAAGTATCTTACTATAGTTTTAAACCCTTAAAACGTAAAACGGAATCCCTACCTTTAGACTTCCTTATATATCTGTGAGTGTTATGAATGAGTGATAGAGAAGGAATGTTAGGTAAAGGGAAGGTCAATGAATAGTTGTAGCTGTACAGTGTATAAAGGCATTGATGAAATGATAGGACCTGACCATCACCATTACTGAAAAGAATGATGAGCTATAGCCCATCACCCAATATATCTCTAATATCAAATAAGAGAATGCAATTAGACAAACCATTACTCGTTAAAAAAAATAAATACCATTTAGTGAAAAGAAGACAAATCATATTTGAGAGAGATTTCATTTCATTACTTTAACTAAAAGTTAGAGGATCTAGAAGATCTCATGCAGTTCTGACTTCCCATCTAATTCTCATATCTAATGATTAGATTATCATCATTTTGCCTCAGATACCAGAAATTTCTAAGGCAGAGGTATCAGAAATGCAGTGAGGGTCAATATATGGCTCACAACACTTCGGAGTATAGCCTGAATCAGATTAAAATGTAATTAGGAAATATATAATAAATAAATAGAAATAAAAGAGAGATATTATTACATTTTAAGTCAATATGAAGCCCTCAGGGATCTTTCTGTATAAATTATCATTCCCTTACCCCCATTTCTATTTGAATTTGACACCATTGGTCTAAGGCATTTGTTTAATGTGTTCAGTCATTTCAATCATGCCCAACTATTCTGGATCCCATTTGAGGTTTTCTTGGCAAAGATACTGGAGTGGTTCTTCATTTCCTTTTCCAGCTCATTTTCCAAATCAGGAACTGAGGCAAATAGGGGTAGTGGCTTGCCCAGAATCCCAAAGCTACTAAGTGTCTGAGGTCATAATCAAACTCATGAAGATGAACTTTTCTGACTCCGGGCCCAGTATTCTATCCGTCATGCCACATCGCTGCCCCTTTTGTCTAAGTTATTGATGCTAAGGAAGGGAAAGTCTCTTCAATGTTATTGAACTCAGAGCCCCTGCTGCCTTTCTTTGTACCATCAATAGAAACAGTTAAGAGCAGCAGCACAGTAGTAATGAGAACACAGTCCTAGAGCCAAAAGGAGACTTGAAGGTCATCTAGCTTATCCTCCTTATTTTCCAAACAGGGAAACTGAGTTTAAATTATTTTACACAAGCTCATCCAGAGAGAAAGCTAGGTTAGTCCAAATGCCTCATTTTACAAATGAGAAAATTGACGTTCAAAGAAATTAGTGACTTGTTCACTGTCACACAGGTAGTAAACTTTGAGGCAGGATTTAAAAATAGATTTTTTGACTCTGCAACTCCTGATTGTTTCACTGTACCATGCTGTACCCTTCTTATTGTCTATCTTTGCTGTTTTGGAAAGAAGTGACTTTTCAATTCCTTCATAGTTTTCCTTTTCCAACAAGCTCTAAAGTCAGGAGTTTTTCAAAGCTATTTTACAGATAATGGTAACATTTTGTATTAGCTTGGGGGTATTTGGCCTACCTAACAAAGGCTTGAAATAGTGATTTCTATTTTTTTAACCTGACATAGAACCAGATATGTCGAATCATATTTAATCGTGGCTTTTAAACACAGAATTTGAACAGGTTTTATTGTGCTCCCCACAGTGAGTGAGCTCCTAATCAGACATTTTTGGGAAAATAGTAGCTTCACAAATTATCCTTCTAAAATCCTTAATACAAAGGAAGCAAAAAAAGATACAGAAAGAAAAAAAAACATACAGAAGGGACAAAGAGAGGAAGAAAGAGAGGAGAGATGGGGAGAGAGAGAAAGAGCTGGATGAGAAAAAGAGAGGGAGAGGAGAGGGAATAGAAAGAGACAGAGGGGGAGAGAGAGGTAGCAGGGGGAAAGAAGGGGCAAAGAGAAGGGGGAGAAAAAGAGAGAGAGAGTGTGTGTGTGTGTGTTCTTCCTCTGTGGTAGGCACTGTACTAAGTGATATAAAATCAAGACCCAAAGATAAATCATCGAGGATACGAAGTTATTCATGGAGAAGTACTTTTAACACGGTCAAGGCTAAGGCTTCTACCCCTTGATAGATTAAGGATTGGGAAAAAATTTTAAATATATAAATACTGAATCATACGCACAGTCCAGTAGTGCCTTTGCCAACAAAGACTCCTAAGGATATGCTAGGGGCAGAGAGGGGGTGTGCAGGTGATTTTCCCTGGAATTAAGCATAACTGGTGACTGTTAGTGGCTATTTATGTCTGTCATTCATAAACTTGGTTGTCTTATTTTAATAAATTGATATTTTCTGTTAATATCACTCTGAGCATAATGAATTCCATTAAGTTTTATGAACCAAATTGATGTGTCCTAAACTTACTTTGCTTAACCTGCAATTACAGGGTTGAATAAAGAAGCGTTTATTTGTCTTGTTCCCATGATTCACTATTTTTATTGATTTTGATTACTTCTCTTCAACCTCATCTTGGATATTCTCATCTTAAACATTTTCTAGGATTCTCATATAGTAGTCTCCTCTCCCACTGACCAGTTTTACTTTCCTTTCTCTATAGTTGAGTCATTTTAAGTCATGTCTAATCTTTCATGACACAATTTTAGGTTTTCTTGGCAAAGATTCTGGTTTTCTTCTCCAGCTCATTTTACATACAAAGGAACAGTATTAAATAACTTTAATAGGTTCATACAGAAAGTGAGGCCAAATTTGAACTCAGGAAGACAAATCTTCCTATCTCCAGGCCTGGTATTCTATCTACTCCACTTAGCTGTTCCAAACATTAGTTTTTTCAATAAATGTTATTTTCTTTCCAATTAATAAGCAGATACTTCTATTTTTCTCTCTTGAGCTTCTCACTAAAAAAAAGAAAGACAAAACCCTTTTGGCAAATATGAAAAAACAAATTAAAATTCCATATTGAGCACATATAAACCCCACATTCTGCATATTTAGTCAACTTACCTATATTTAACATATTTAATCTCTGTCAAGGAGTACTGTGTTTTATCATATTATAGCCTACAGAGCCTTAGAGAGTTCCCCAAGGTACTCAGAAACTAGTGACTTGCCTATTGTTGTACAGTTATTATGTTTATGAGGTATTTATAAAACTATAAATTTTTGATATTTAACAGAAGAATAATATTTAATCAACACCATCTCAGAAAAAGAAAATGAACAAGCAATTGAATTGTCAAAGAAAAAAATCCCAAGGACCAGATGGAGTCACAAGTGAATTATCCCAACCATTCAAAGAACAATTAAATCTAAAACTATATATAAAGTATTGGAAAAAAATAGAGGAAGAAGAAAGGCTCCTGGTAGGATTTGAACTAAATCTTGAAGATAGCCAGGAAACTATGCTTCCTGGAAACATAGGTTTAGAACTGGAAGGGACTTCAGGGAACATCAAGTTCCCATTTTACTGATAAGAAAACTGAAGCCTAGAGATGTTTTGATGATTTGTTCAGATCCACATAGCTAATGAAAGTCTGAGGCAAAATTTGAATTTATGTCTTCCAGAGTTTAAATCCAGTGTCCTTTCCACTACAACATACTACCTCTTTATTTGCTGTTGTTCAGTTGTTTCAATTATTTCCGATTCTTGATGACTCATTCATGGTTTTCTTGGAAAACAACTAGAGTGGTTTGCCATTTTTTCTTCCAGCTCAGTTTATAGATGAGGAAACTGAGGCACAGAGGGTTAAATTCCCACAATAACATAGCTATTAAATGTCAGAGGCCAGATTTCAACTCAGGTTCTGACTCCAGGCCCATGTTCTCTTCACTGTGTCACCTACTTGCCTCATTGTTAAGTGAATTGTACTTTTAAAATACTTCCACAATGTGTTATCCTTTACCTTCTTCCTCTCTATTTTCTTTTGTGTTACTTGTTGATCTTTATTCTTGTGATTTCAATCATCATTTCCAGGCAGATGAACCATGAATCTACATTTCTATCTCTAATATTTCTGTAAACCTTCAGGCCCATATTTCCATTTCTCTGCTCATCAGAATATTCTAGTCATACCACAAATTCAGCTTGCCCAAAAATACCTGTCATAATCTTCTCCAAAACCTGCTTCTCTCCTTTACTTCTTGATTTCTAATAGTAATTCCATAATCTTTCTGAACATTCAAAGTTGTTTTTAAAGTCATATTTAACTTTCCTTTTTTCCTTCATCCTACAATCCAACCAGTTCCCAAATATTATCTACTTTTCTACTCTAGCATTTCTAATATTAATCCCCTTCTGTCCAATCATGTAGAAATTACCTTGGGTTAGGGTTAATTTTATCTCACTAAGAAGGAGATGGGGATAGGGGAATGGTATGGAAGGCAAGCATTTATTAAGCATTAATTATATGCCAGACACTGTGCTATGTGTTTGAAAGTATTTTATCATTTGATCCTCACAATTCAAGCAGTAGGTGCTAATATTATCCCCATTTTATAGTTGAGAAAATTGAAGTTGACAGAAGTAAAGTGACTTGGTTAAGCCACACAGTTAGTAAATGTCTGAGCCTGGATTTGAACTCATATTCTATTGACTCCAGATCCTGTATTCTATTCACTGTACTCCCTAGCTGTCAGAACCAAGAAAACACTATACAAATTAATTATAACCACAAGTGGTTATAACAATAATAATAATATATAGTATTATAACAATATCAATTACAAAAACTCAAAACGGAATGCCTTAAAACTTTAAGGACCAAAGTGTGACCCAACATAATAGATATGAGAAAATACTTCCCTTTATAGAATACATATACTTAGCTTCACACAAGTTTGTTTCATTTTTTTCCTTTTAAAAATTATTTTAAGAAGTGGCCATTTGGAAGAGGGTAGAAAAAGAAATGTGTCAGAAAATATTAGTGATATAAAAATACATAGATAAAAATTTATATTAAAAATTTTAAATCTCCCTCTTCATATTTCTTCTAGAACTTTGCCTAGATATTGCTTTTGCATTTATCTCATTCTTCTTAGTATCTATTTTATTTACCTTTACAACAGTAAATTATAAGTCCCATAAGAGTAGTCTGAGTTATATATGTTTTTGACACTATTGCCTAGTATACAGTATATAATAAGTTCATAAATAAACCTTAGTGTCTAATACAGTACATAACAAATTCATGTTCATTTGAATGACAATAGAACTCAATATTTTAAAAGGCTCTGACATTCAATGGTGCAAAAAGCAGAGCAAGTGGTAGATGCTTAGAAGTTGACTACTAATTTCCTCTCTCTGTTTCTGTCTTGTCTCTGTGTCTGTGTTAGTCTCTTGCCTCTCTCTACACACACGCATGCATGTTTGCACACACACACACACACACACACACACACACATACACAGAGTTATATTTTTGCCTGACATTACCAATGACCTTCTCAGGAGGGATTGAAAGTACCAAATACCCTAATTCTTTTCTCTCTGTATCACTACTTACAAGACTAATAAATAGGATATCTATTAGCATCAAGAGCCAGACTTTAAAATTGTCTAGGATCATTGCACAATAAAAGAGGCATCTTCAATGTAAAGGTCTCTCATAAACAAAATATCAGGATGTTTTATGATAATGCTTAGTTAATACATTGCAACTACCAATCTCAGATCCTTCTAAATTTCCAAATATATTCACTTCATCCATGAACAATGACTAGACCTTCACTACAGCTCTAACATTTTCACAAAGAATGAACGACTTGACTTTGATTCCTTTTATGTTTCATTTGCTCCTTTAAAATTCTACTATGATGATACATTATGGGTTCATGAATGCTATGCCAGCTTTGTACAACTTCTGTCAAGTCCTGCCTATCTGGAAAAGTGTCAAGTAAGGACTTAAAGTCTTATCAGAGGACTCGAATCAGAAAAGTCATCATCAGAAGGTTGGTCATTGAGTCACAATTATTTTCAGCCACATGATCAGTTTTAATATTAGTGGAAAGAATACTCAGAGTGAGGAAACTGCATATTTTTAAAGAACATATTTACATCCTTTATTTTAATATTTACTTTAGTTTAATATAATTTAAGGTACTCTATTATCTAGTCCATCCTATTTATTTAATTTTATTACCCATTATTTTTTCAAATACATTCAATCTTCCTGTTTCATGAATGTTTTCCCTTAAATACATCACGTTTATACTTTATGACTTTCCTCATGTTTTTCTCTCTACTTGAAATGCCTTCCCTTCTTCCCTTCCCTTAGCTGAGTCATTCCTTCTTTGTCTCATTTCTTCCATGAAGCTTTACCTGACTATCCTATCCCATATTGATATTTGATTTTGCATTTTCTTTAGCTTTATTTTTCTAGACATATTGTAAATAAGGGAGTAAAATTCAGATCTCTATTTTTTTTAAGACTTTACTGTCCCTCTTGAAATCAATAACTGTGTATTGGTTCCAAGATAGAAAAAGAGTAAGGTCTAGGCAATGCTGGTTAAATGACTTGCTCAGTATCACATAGCTAGGAAGTATCTGAGGCCAGATTTGAACCCATGACCTCCTCTCTGTAAGCCTAGCTCTCAATTCACTGAGCCACCTCGCTGCCCCTCTTATATGTATTTGTCTGGTAACTCACAGTTGGTAAAATGAGATAGTCAGGGTAATAAGGCTCTAGAAGAGGCAAACAGCAGCTGTGGACACTAGCTAAGGACTCAACCAACTTTACTCATACTCTAAGTATGTCTGTAGGCAGCACATAAAAGCAGAAGGAAACACAATTCTGAGTTGGTGTTTTTATTCCAGGCTACTCTATTTCTGTTGTAGAAGTATTGGTTAAAGGTGAGAGAACCCAGAAGTCTCTCTATGGCATAGCGGCATAGCCCAGCATATCTGTGGATCCTGGATGTCTTTCTCCATGTGCATCCTTCCAAAAAATCTCATGTATTAGACCATCTAGCAAGTGCTCTTTGTTCTCAAGTCCAAGATCTTGGAAGAGAACATAGAAATATTTTGATGCTCGCAGTAATGAATCTGTTTCACAAGATCAGCAATAGCTGCATCCTTTAGAAAACCTTGGTCTTTCACCATCCTCTCAGTGATATAAAATAGCTTTCAGAAATTATCACTCCAATACCTAAATTCTGGGTATTCAATTGGTGTTTAATATCTACTTAATGACTAGCTATAACAAATATTCATTGGCTTAAGATCCTGTTTCCCCAGTTTAATAACCTGTTTCTATTCCTTTCCTTAAGGTAGTATTTTTGTGGAGTAGAGTCTTGGGACAAAAGATCAAATAATAATCACAAAAAGGTTTCTGTGTTTGCATAATAAAACATTCCCAAAATCACAGTCACTAATATTAGTATTTAATGGTAGTCAGACCTATAATGAGTTCTGATGGTTTGCTAAATACACAATACTGAGTTCAATAAGGTTCTTTCTTATAAACCAAAATATTTTTCATTAGTCAGTTATCCTATATATTAGATATAACCTTAAAAATAAGGAACTCAAATGATTCTATTGTTATCGTACCTTCCTAATACCCATAAAGTATTATAGGGAACCCAATATTCTAACACTTTCTTTTGCCTCCCCTTCATTATGAGATTGAGGCTATAAAGGAAAGAAATCTGAAGGCTGCTATATAGTAAGCAGCCAAGCAGCACTAAATCCCTATGAGAGCCTAAATCCACCTATCTGACTTGGGATCAAATCCTAACTCTAATGTTCACTATCTGAGTGACTTTGGGCAAATTACTTACCCTTTCTTGGCTTCAGTATCTTCATCTGAAAATGAGGAAGGTGGACCAGATGACTACAGTGGCACTTTCCAGATCTAGATCTATGGTCCTATGAAATGAAAACTTTAATTTCCTAAACTGATTCCCCAGCTCTCTTCTAGCTTTATTCTTCAGCAGCTCTGGTCCCTTTACTGGTCTTAGCTAGCTATTCTTTCTGAGTTACAAGTAATTCTACTCCTGAACAGGTTGGAAGGGCTAGCACCATTAAATTCTTTTTTTTTTTAAGAATCTCAATCTGTATTGACCAGAGATGGGGAAAAGAACCTACCCATACAAAAATATATTAGAAGCTGTTTTTTTAATAACGAAAGGTTGAAAACTGAGGGGGTGTCCATCAATTGGAGAATGGCTGAACAAGTTGTGGTATATTATTGTTAAGGAAAACTATTGTACCATAGAAATGATGAACAAGATGAATTCAGAAAAACCTGGAAAGACTTATAGGAGCTGATGCAAAGTGAACAGAACAGAACCAGGAGAACAATGCATACAGTAACAGAAATGTTATAAAATGATCAACTGTAAAAGACTAATCTATTAAGCTATTATTAGTGAAACAAGGTTCCCAAACAAAATGCACTTATCAAAGGATTCAGAATAGCCTGGCTAAAGAAATTTCAGAGATTTTAAAATAAGCATATATGGCATTCATTTATAAATTAAATCAGATCTAGCTTATCTATTAAAAAATCCAAAGTTCCAAGATGGACTCCTTGCAACTCATGATAAAAAATGTCATCCACAACCAAAGAATGAACTGTTAGAATCTAATTGCAGATCAAACAACACAAACTTTTAATGTATTTCCTTTGTGTGTTTTATATTATATATATAATATTTATCTTCTGTCATTGCATGGGGAATATGAAAATATGTATTGCATAAAAGACTACTATAACATATATCAGACTATTTACTCCATCAGTGGGGCTAAGGTGGGAAGTAGGGAAGGAGGGAGAGAAAGAATCTGAATTGCAAAATGTGAGAAAACAATTGTTTCTACTTGTAATTGAAATAGCTTTAAATTTTTTTAATAAATAAAAAGAATCTCAAGAAACAAAACTCCCACCCTTCAACATCCACACTGCCACAATCCCATGGAAACAAGCAGGACTACCTTATTTCCTACCATAATTATGGACTAATATAATGGACTAACATAATAATGGACTTCCATAATTATTTGTCTGGCAGGTTATCCTACCAGTACTCAGTGTGGTAAGTGACTTGTTTTCTTACTGCTTATAATCACATGGTTAATAGTTGTATTTCAAAATATATCTTGACTTTGCCTACACTTTAACGAGTTTTTTGGTGGAAAACATATTTGACAAGCACTTGAATTCAAAACTGAGAATATTAAATAACACCTACCACCCAGTACTGTTATAAAGATCAAATGAAAAAATGATTGTAAAATGCTTAGCATAATGCTTGCACAAATCAGGTGCTTTATTTAATAATGTTTCTATACTCCTCTCCAAGGTAGGAGGGTGAGAAATTAGAAACAGAGAACATATAATTCTTTCTCCAAAACCTCTTCTCCAAAAAATGATCTTATTTATAGAATGAACACACAGAGCTCCAAAGTCCAGATGTCATTTCCCAATATTTCTTCAAGTATTAGACCATTATCCCTTTCTCAAGTGAATCTGGTGCTATAGCTTCAGTTTCTCTGCTTCATCAATTATTCCTCCTTTCCACACACTACTGGGCTTGGGTCCTAGACAGCAACAAAAACCTACGGACAATCAAGAAATGACAAACTGTATTCCTAACAGTTCATAGAATTGTCTCTTTACTAAGGATAGGTCATAACTTCCTGGGCAAAATGTGATTCATGTCAAATTCAACATGTTCTAAGTTAATGACTTTACTATGCTTCACAGAACATAATTCAACCCCAAACAAGTCCAGGTTGTCTATCTATTTTTGTGGGTACTTAATCAGTAAGGCTAAGGCTTAAAGACTCTACCAGGTGGTTATTAAGAGCCAAGAAATGTGTTTTTTTAAAGTGAAAGCACTTTGGAAAGAAAAACAATCATATAGACAACACAACCTCCACAACCCCTTTTGTACTTACCTTTAAGCCATAGTTGAAAGGCAGAGAGTAGGAGAAGGTAATAACAAGACTCTTGCATTGCCTTACCTTTTTCCAAGTTGTGTTCCCCAGGAATAAAGTATATGATGGTAGCTTAATTTATAATGGGAAGACAAAGAAATGAGCACCAAGAGTGCACATACTCCTTCTTCCATAGACTGTAAACTCTTCGTAGCATTTTTCTTTTTGTTTCCACAAAACTGAGCAGTGCCTGGCTTGCTGAAGAGCTTTAAAACATTGATGCGGATTGACTTGTATATCATATACTATTTCAGAGCGCTAGTTGGGGTGGAGGAGAATGGTTAGAGGACCAATGAGCTACCAAGTTCCCAGGTACAATATTTTGGGGGGAAATGTTAAAAAGGGGGAAATTTTGTGTTTGACGGGGTTAGGAAGCCAGTCTGGGGCAGATGACAGGAGGGGTGGGGCATGGGGTAAAAGGAAGAATAAAGAGTCAGATTAAGCATATCTGATCATTTTCAGACTGTTTTAACTCCACTTCAATCAATTTGTTCCCCTTCCTGTGACCATGGGAAGTTCCATTATTGTCATGAAACGTATGAGGGGTACCAACCAATACCTGTTACACCCTTGTCATTCCTGGGCATCTCAACACTTGTATTTAAAAATACATGAGCAAACCCATGCTAGGAGACAGGATGAGATAAATTAATTCATGGAAGGATTGCATTTTCTAACCACCTGTTTATGAGCAAAACCAAGTCATAAAAGCAGCTGTAAGCAGAGAACACAACAACATTATTTTGTCCCTTTGACATACATTATGGTATTTAAATCACCGCAACAGCAGAGGAGATTGTAAGAAGCTGATTATAATTGACGTAATTAACCGTATGCACTTCTCCGCTACATTGTACGAATTCACAGCAGATAGACCTGATCATTATAAAAGAAAACAGAGCCTTTGAAATCCCAGGAGATGGAGGAAACAACTCCTATCCGATTTTGCTCATTTTAAATTACTGTAGATGGAAGGAGGATAATTCCCTCGTCATTTAAAAACTTGTAACACTTTAAAAGCTGATACAATAGGCAGTTGAAACAATACTATCTCGAGGATTAAGCTTCTTTGTTACCAGATTGGGGTGGCGTTTGTCTCTAGAGAGGCAAAAATGAGCCAGCAAGATGTTTATGAGTTCTGGAAAAATACACTAAAACCACTACATAAAACAGTTCTGAATTGTAAAACTTACCTGGAACCTCTTGAAGGTCTCTCAGTCATGGTAAGGTGAAGGAAAGTCGACACACAGACACACACGCAAATACAAACACATGCACGCCAAGATGACCAAAATTGTGAATTATTTTGTATTAAAATGAAAAGAGTGAAAATTAAATTAAATTAAAAGAGTAGATCAGGAGAAGGGTAGGGAGAGCTCTCTTTATGGAAAATGTTGAAGAATGAAGTATAAAATCTTAGAAGTTTATTGGTAGCTAGACTCAACTGAAGTATAGCTTATTAGATTGGGAGCTCCAGGGACTGTTTAATTTTTTTTAATTAAAAAAAATTCCAAACATTTGACAAGTCCATTCTTTACTCTATTGTTAGCTAGACACAAATTGAAGTATAGCTCATTAGACTGTGAATTTCTTGAAAGTACGGATTGTTTTGTTTGGGATTCTTTACTTATTTTTAAACTCCCTAAGACAAAACACTGGCTGGCAAGTAGTAGGTGTCTAATAAGTGCTTCCTCATTTGCTGACTCAATGAAAGAAAAGTAATTCACACTC
Source organism: Monodelphis domestica (assembly GCF_027887165.1). Lineage (NCBI taxonomy): Eukaryota > Metazoa > Chordata > Mammalia > Didelphimorphia > Didelphidae > Monodelphis > Monodelphis domestica. The sequence goes on from NC_077227.1 coordinate 250,563,115, forward strand.
AAGCTCAGTGTGGATTCGATAATCACGAAAGATTGAATGAATGGATAGATTTGATAATGATACAGATTTGATCATCAAGAAAGATTGAATGAATTTGGATGAAGCAAAGAGAAATAAAGAGGAAGGAAAGGAATAGCAAAACAATCATAAAAATTATGTTATACTATACAAGTAAAAGAGTTACTGAAGAGAATTACACTGGGATCCCAACAAAGGTACATTTTGCAATTGAGCTCTTACCCTAATTATGCTAGATGCTGATGTGACAGTCTTGGCAATAACTCTCTAGCTTTTCTTCAATGCTAGAATGATTCACAGAGGGACTGCTTCCAAATTACAGAGATGTATATAAAAGAAAAATCAACATTATGCATTACAACAAAAAAGGGAATAAGCATATAGTATAGCTTTGAATACTGGTGTGAATGTGAGCTGAAAGGGGAGGGGGGGAGTAGAACAATTTCATATTGAAGAATGCAGTTCAGTTGAGAACTATCATCCAGTCCTTGGATAGCTTCTTGAAATATTGGAAGTAGTATTATTTGCAAGAATACCTGTGTTGCAGAGACTGGTACACTGTGGTATAATCGAACGTAATGGACTTCTCCATTAATGGCGGTGTAATGTCCCTGAACAATTTGCAGGGATCTAGGAGAAAAAAACACTATTCATAAGCGAGGGATAAACTATGGGAGTGGAAACACCGAGGAGGGGCAACTGCCTGAATGCAGCGGTTGAGGGGACATGACAGAGGAGAGACTCTAAATGAACACTCTAATGCAAATATTATCAACAAAGCAATAGGTTCAAATCAAGAAAACATGTGATGCCCAGTGGATTTACACGTCAGCTGTGGGGGGTGGGGGGGGGGAGGAAAAGAAAATGATCTATGTCTTTGATGAATAATGCTTGGAAATGATCAAATAAAATATATTAAAAAAAAAAAAGAATACCTGTGTTGATTGGTAGTAGAGGGCAAAACATGGAAAAGTCAATAGAAACACAAGAAGGAAAGGAAGGTATCTAATAACTAAAACAGCCTAAAAATAGAATATGATATCTAGATTGCTCAGTGGAAAGAGTACCGGGCCTCTAGTCAGGAAGGCATGAGTTTAAATCTAAACTTAGACACTAAGTATCTTTGCCAAGAAAACCCTTGGGATTGAAGAATTAGAAGAGACTTCAGTAACCATTTGTTCCAATACATATTCCAAAGCACTCTCCATTATAAAATCTTCAACAAGTCATCAATCAGTCTTTGCTTGAAAAAATCCAAGGAGATACAATATACTACCTCTAGAGGTAGGACATTCAACTTCTGGTCAGTTCTATTAAGACATTTTCCTTTACATTAAACGTATATTTACCTAATTGAAACTTTCACCCTTTATTCCTAGATCTGTCTTCTGAGACCCTAAATATATCTAATCTCTTCTCATGACAGCCCTTCAAATACTTGGACTGTTATCATTATCCCTCCACCTCCGCATTCCCATACATATCTTTTCTTCTTCAAACTAAATATTCCTATTTCCTTCAACCAATCCTCATGCACCATGGTTTCAAGACACTACTTCATCTCAATTGCCCCCTTTTGGACACTCTCCAACTCATCAATATTTTCTTAAACTATGACAGGCAGAAGTGAACCCACTACTCCTAATAAGATCTGATGGAGGCAGAGTGTAACAGACCTATCATTTTTCTCCCTGAAAGCCAAGATTTTCTTCAAGCAGTTCAAAATTTAGCTTTGTTGACTGCCCTATTTAAACCATCGACTCCCACTGATCTTGTAGTCCACTAAAATCCAAAGGAGTGGGTTTTTAGTACAACTGCTAGCCATATTTTTGCATCTTATACTTGTGAAGATGATTTTTTCATACCCACATGAAAGATTTTTACATTTATCTCTATGGAATTTAATGTTATTATATTTAGCCCAGTGCTAGCCCATTAAGATCCTTTTTGAAAATGAGTCCACATCCAATGCCTTAGTTATGTACCATCCACAAATCTGATGTGCTTACCATTTATGCCTTTAATAAGGTCATTGATAAATAGTTAAATTGTACAGAATCAAATACAGACCACTGGAAGACTGCCTGCCATATTGATATTTAACCATTAACTCTTTGAGTCTGGCCATTCAACTAGTTCTGAACCCTTTGATATAACATCTAATCCGTATCTCTCCATTTCCCCCAAAAGAATAGTATCAGATAATTTATCAGAATCTTTTTCAATTTATATCCAAAGAATTCTCTTTATCTACTATTTTAGTAATCATGTCTATCATTTTGAGAATAGCTGAATATAACATGGCACATGAATATAATGAAAAATGATTTTGCTATAAGAAATTATAAGAGATAGTTTTAGAGAAACTAGGGAAGGCTTATATGAATTTAGGTAGAGTGAACAGAATCAAGAAACAATTTTTACTATAATATTAACATTGGTTAAAAACTTATGAGTTCTTAAAGATCAAAAAATTCTGATCGATACAACGATTAAAATTACAGAGGATTGGTGATGAAGAATGCTTCCTACCTCTTAACAGAGTTGGGCTAACATTCAGAATGAGACACATTTTTGGATCTGGCAAATGGAGGACTTCGTTTTATTTGGGTATGCTTAGAGTACATTGCTATATATTTAGTTTTTCCATTGGGGGTGGAGGGAAAGATAAAAGGGAGAAAAAACAAATACTTGATTATGGAAAAAATAGCATTAACAAATGAAAAGAGGATAGTCAGGCATGACCTGTTCTTTGGTTCTTTCTAATTACCTATTCCATTTTTAGATTTTCACCAACCTTCTCTACAATAATTGATTCTAGAATTTTCCCAGGAAAAATCAAAGGAGGTCCATTTGCCAGGGATATTATAGATGTGATTGATGCTTTAGGTAAAGTCTGACCTCGCTAACCTCTGAGGTGTCTTGCCAATCTGACATTCTATAATTTTGTATAAATGAGAATAATGTAGTATATTTAATTTTTTTAATTTTAGTTCCCACACACATTTAATCATTTCAAAATATCAAAGCTATAACTTGATGGAAGTGGGTCAGCTGAGACTTTGCTCTGGAGCATTATTTAGAGGGTTGTTTATAGCACTTGCAGTCCTCCTGATCTATGAATGCCTGGGATTTTCATTTATTTAGCAAAAAAAGAAAAAAAAAGGAAAAATGGCACATTCTCCTTTTCCTTACCTTGATAGCACAGTGAATAGAGCATGGGATTTGGACTCAAAAAGACTTGAGTTTGAATCCTGACTCAGACACTTATTAGTTGTATGACCCTGGAAAAAGTCACTTAGCTTCTTTGTGCCTCAATTTCCTTATCTATAGAATGTGGATTCTAGCAGCCCCTATCTCACAGAGTTCCTGTAATAATAAAATGAGTTAACATATCTAAAGAAGTGCAGACACTTATATTTAAAACTTTGAAATCAATTGTTTCAGAACTATGAAGATGTAATAGACTGGAAGGATTTATTACTCTGGAATCATAAATTAGAGATTTAGAGCTAAAAAGGATTTTAGAGACCTTTGAGTCTAAGTATCTTATTTTACAGAAGAGGAAACTGAGATAAGAATGGATGAGTCAGGTCCAGTACCACAATGCCAGAAAGTAATTTGAAGCATTTGATGCCAAGTTCACTGCAGTTAAGTGGCACAGAGGATAGAGTTCCTGAGTCAGGAAGACTTGAGTTCAAATTTGACCTCAGATATTTACAAGTTGTGTGACCCTGTTTGACTTAGTTCCTCATCTGTAAAATGATCTGGAGAAGGAAATGGCAAAGTCAATGAATTTGCTAAGAAAACAACTTAGAGGGGGGCAGCTAGGTTGCTCAGTGGATTGAGAACCAAGGCCCAGAGGAGGGAGATCCTGGGTTCAAATTCAGTCTCAGATATTTCCTAGCTGTGTGACCCTGGGGAAGCCACTTCACCCCCATTGCCGAGCCATTTCTGCTCTTCTGCCTTGAAAACAATATTTAATATTGATTCTAAGATGGAACATAAAGATAATAAAAGGATGGGGTCACAAAGAATTGACCATGACTGAAAAACAACTGAACAATAACAAAAACAACACTAGACATAATCAGTATACCATACTGTCAGAGGACTTGGATTGAAATTCTGCCTCTGCTACTTACTACCTATATGTATGTAATAACATACCTGGCTGTTTTGGGAGGTTTTTTTGGAAGGCTGTTTTAGATAGTTTCTGTGGACATCTGAATCTTGATTTACATGGCTATGCTAGAAGTCTAGTTTAAGGGAATATAAGATTTATCAGACTACAATGAAGAAATTTCCCTCCACCTTTAGGTTTCAAGGCTATCAGTTGTGACCAGAAGCTAGGCACTTAGTAGTCTTTCAAATTCAGGAACTTGTGGATTTGGAGATAATAAAGAAAAACCTGGAACCTTTACAATTTATATATACATCACTTAAAAATAATAAACAAAATAAAATAAATAGAACCCCAGATTAATGGCAAGACCATCAGATATTTTTTTTTCAAATTAAAAAAAAAATTGCCTTTTTTCCCCCTATCATAGAGACAGCTTTGTGGAAGAACTATTGTCTTAGAACCAAAAATCCTACTCCAAGTCCCAGTTCTGCTCTTTAGCAGCTGTAGGACTTCAGATAAGTTGTGATATGTTTTTGATCCTTGACTTTCTCGTCTGTTAAACAAGAATAATTAAACTCAAATAAAAATTCATTCCAAGGATTCCTCACTCCAAGGCCATTGTGTTCTCCACTATATCCTGCTGTGCCATTCACTGGTACTTGAAAATAAGCAATAAAATAACAACAGTGTTCACGTGTTTATAAAGGAGAGGAAAGAAGAAATTAAGTTTTACAAAGGAGATTTTCTTATCTTGAAGTATTGACACATAAAACACTTAGAAACTATTTCCTTAGTACTGGAAGAAGCAAGAATCACCGAGGCCAGTGATAGCAAACCTTTTAGAAACCAAGTACCCAAACTGCAACCCTCATACTGCATGTGAATCCCACTACCACCACCTTACCCCAGACAGGGGAGGGAGGAAGTGCTCCCAGAGAGTAGGTGAGGTGAGAAATAACCTTAGGCACATGTGGAGAAGGGGAAGGGAGCAGCGTGCTCCAGAATGCATGGCATTCTTTGCCAACATGGACCTAGGCACTATATATGCAGGCAAATATAGTTTGTTCTTTCAGTCCTGGTTTTCCAAACATTCTCATAATATTGAATGTGTTTTCCTGAAAGAAAAATAAAAGGTTTGGCCAGGGCAACTTTGTTATTTAGTAATTTTCAGTTATGTACAACTATTTATGACCTCGTATGTGGTTTTCTTGGCAAAGACACTGGAGTGGTTTGCTATTTACTTCTGCAGCTCATTTTACAGATGAGGAAACTGAAGTAAATAGGGTTAAGTAACTTGGAAGGTTTGAGTTTAAATCTGACCCTTAACACATGCTACTATGGGACTATGAGCAAGTGATAGAACCTCTATCTGCCTTGGAATCATCTATAAAATGGGTATAATAAGAGCACTTGTCTCCCAGGACTGTCAAGAAAATCAAATGAGATAATAATTGTGAAGTATTTTACTTTAAAGTGCTTTATAAATTCTAGCTATTATTTTTATTGTACCTGTAATTATTATTATCATCAGACCTCAATATAAGCAGGTAACCTTTCCTCAACTATTCTTTGATCAAATTAACAATTAATAACTAAGGGTGATTTGAAATAAATTCAGGGGACAGTTATATTTTTATTTTTTTCATTTTAGGGAAGCAATGGGGCACAGGTTAAAGGGGAAGGGAACAAGCACATATAGGATTTACTATGTGCAGGCCATTTGATAAGTGCTTTACAAATATTTTCTTATTTCTTCATAAAATAAAAATATTATTAAACTCAGAATTATAAAACCTGGATTTGTTTCTCAGATCTGTCATTTGAAAGCCCCTTGCCTGTAAGTGACTAACTTAACCCTTCTGAGTCTCTTATTTTTAAATAAGAATAACAGTATTTATGAAACTTAGGAGACAGAGTTGGCATTAGAGGGAAAAAGCATTGAGACCTAACTGACACACATTGGCTTTATGACCCTAGGAAAGTCACTTAATCTCTTAATTTTTTTGGCAACTCTCATTCATCAGGGGTCATTTGCAGTGATAGACATTCTCAATGGGAACTTTGTATATCAATTTAATCAGGGGTCTGGTAAAAAGAAAATAGCAATCATAATAAAAATTTTAAAACCACTTACTTTTTCATGTGGTTTGCTATAAAAGACATCATTAAGATCATATGCCACTGAAAAAAGATGTGGGTTATTTGTGTTATAACACATGTATCCATGAAGTGTTAAATGAATCAAAGGATGGCCTCTATATTGGGCTACCAATGTAGACTTTATAGAAAGGTAAATATCACACTAAGGCAGCTGTGGGTCAGTAGATAGAGTGTTGAGTCAGTTAGACCCAAGTTCAAATCCAGCCTCAGATACTTCCTAGTTCTGTGACCCTGAGCAAGTCATTTAACCTTTGATTTGCTGACAAAAGGATCCACTGGACCCACTGGAGAAGGAAATGGTAAGCTTTCCTGTTTGTATCCTTGTCAAGAAAACCCCATGTGATCAAGAAGAGTCAAACACAACTGAATGACTAAACAACAGAGAGTATGACACAGACTGAAAAGGCATAGCTAGATTTCAAGTTGTACTATATTCCTTGGCAGATTTCAATTTATTTTCATTCAAGTCAATAAACAGTATAAAGTGCATACTTTCTGCAAGGCATTGTGGTTCAGGCTTGGAGTGCAATCTCTATTGTTAAGTGGATTGCATACTGCTTGGAATGATACAATACTTTCTGACCATGGATATGCCATTTGATTGCCCTGATCCTCAGTTTTTTAATATGTAAAATGAAGGGATAGAATAGAATACTATACCTCTAAGGTCCCTTTCAGTTCTCAGTTAATTAATATGAACTAATCAAGAAGCATCTACTGTGCCAGACACTGTGCTAAGCATAATTCCTGCCCTCATGAGCTCAAAATCTGATCTATGTACATGGATGAACAAATACAAAACATATGCAAAGCAATACAAAGTAATTTAAAGAAGGAGAGAGTACTAATAATTTTGAATACAAATTCTTTGAAGGTAATAATGGCTTCCTTTTTGTCTTTGCACATCCAAAGATTTTTCATAGTATCTCATAATCACGTGAGTTGAGTGGAAATAAAACTGCAAATGAAATAGTCACAAATAAGGCAGTTCACAAGTTGTTTACTTCTGCTAAAATATAAGTTCCTTGAGGGCAAAGATTCTTTTCAGTTTTGTCTCTAAATCCCTAGGACATGAAGAGCCTCCCTAGAGTTTATAAATGCATGTTGAATTTAATTTAATTCAATGATAGATCCATAGAAATAATGAGGTACAAGACTTGGACACTTGTATAAAGAAAGATCTTGACAAATTGTGTGAAACCATATTAATATAAGCAATCATTTTTGTTACTAAGGCAAAAACCTCGGAGAACTAACCAAGTGGGTAGGAAATTTATGAAGCAGGTGATTGCTAATATAGAAAAAAGGAAAACCTCAGAACTAAATTTACCAAACCACCTATAGTCTTCCTTGAAAATATAACTATAGTAAAAGATACATAAAATTTCTAGAAAGAGGCCAGTTTTTTTTTTTTACTCCCTTGGCAATGAAAAAGAAAAAAATTCTAACACTACAACAAACTCTTATCATCATCTTAAAGGTTGCGTTGACTTTGCCTTACTATAGAACTGCTTAAATAAAAATATAGCTGACTTAGATACTTTTCCATTCACTGAGAAAAAATTTCCTAGAGAAACTGACCCAAGGGATTTGGAGCAAAACAATGAACATTCCAATCAATGAGAGTTCTTAGAGACTTCAAGAAGGGAAATACTTTTGGCTTAAATACATTCCACTAAACATCCCCAAACAATCTGTGGCATTGAGTAAAAGAGCAAGAGGTTTTAATATCCACTTTGACCTTCCTGAGTGATCTTTCTTTCCCAAAATACCAAATAAAAAAAATACAACTTTATATTAGACTTCTGATATATAACTAATCAGTAATGCTGCTTCCATACTAGAAAATACAAATTTCCATGTTGAGCTTGCATTTTCAGGGACACAGAAAGGTAGCTATTCTCTGGGCTACATTTTGCCCAACATATCATTTGGGGAAGGTGCAGATGATTGGAAGAGGTTTCATATCCTGCCTGCTACTTACTACTTGTATGACTTGGAGTCAGTCAATTAACCTCTGAATTTCAGTTTGTTTGTTTGTTTTTTTTATCTGTAAAATGGTGGGGGTGGTAGATCAACTATATGATCTCTAATTCTAAAGCTAAGATCATATCATCCTTTGAACTAATACCCGATTCCAGAGTAAGAAAAGAAAATTTTAAACATTCAAAAATTGGTTGGGCCAAGAAGAAAACAAAACATATAGGATTGAACAATTGAATGCTTGTCCCTGGTTAAATTGTGGAAGAACCTCTATCCTGCTCCAAATTCTAGAGATACTGTGGATAGGAGCAAAACAATAGCAAAAACAACAAAAAAACCTACTGAAATTAATCTCTCAAATATCAGTTTCAAAGAAGATACAGGAGGCAATGAGCTACACAGCAGTATCCCTCTAATAGACATGTAGGAATGATAACCCAAAGGAAAAATAAAAGTTAAAAATCAATCAAACACAAAGTTCAGCCTCCCTTTTCTTTCAGTTAAGTTGATTGGCAGCTGCCAGAAGGAATCAAAAGACCCAAAGTACCCCTTACCTGTGAGTGGATCCAACACTAAGGAGTCTACAGATCAATAAACTAAGAAAACAGCTGGCAAAGGGGAAATTAAAAATGGATTTGGGGGAGAATTTTATTGTATTTTAATAGGAATTTGTCTGCTTTTTTCAAATCTCAAGCTGACTGGGCTTGAAGCTGAAACAAAGGGAAAAATTGGAAGTATGAATTAAAAAAGCCATAATCCTAAGTCACCCATTGAAAATCAAAAATTCCGAGTCAGGGTCATTGGGGACTCATTTACAGACTCTCTTTACTACATTGCCTTGCCCATAAAATACCTTCCTTAACTTTTCCCCCATTTGTCTCTTATTTGGGGATTATGAAATGGAATGACCAGTAGGTGGCAATGTGGGTTAACACTTTCTCTTCCCTGAATGCAAATGGAGGGTCTACAGAAGGCAGTCTATATTCTGTGACTGATCTCTGGCTCCATGTATGTTTAGACAATAAACTTAAACATGAATATCTCCCAGGGACCAAATAAAGGGATGTGGGAGATCAACCCTGACGGACTCACGGTAAAACCATGACTAAATATGGTCTGTTGTTTACCTGATTCTAGCCAAAGTTAGGAATCTTGCTTTTAATTTCATTATCTGGTGAATTCCCCTCTTCTTAACCCTCAACCCAGTTGGTAAATAACAAAGTAAAGCAATTTACAGGAGTGGTGACCAAAAGCTACTCCTCATTAAGGTGGGACAGAAAGCTCAATATTGCTTCTCTCAATTTCTCTTTTCTTTGTGTTTCCAAAATGTAGAAGTAGAAGAAAATACTGGGATTCTAGCATCATAGATCTAGAATGGACCTCAGAAGTTATCTAGTCCATATCCTTTGTTTCATAGATGAGGAAACTGAGATCAAGCAGATTAAATAGCCTGTTCAATAGCAACAAGATAATAAGAATCCCAGGAATTTAAACCCTAGAATTATGGTGGATAAAGTGCCAACAGTCAGACTAACTCATCTTTGTGAGTTCAAATCTGGCCTTAGACATTTAGGAGCTTTGTGACCCTGGACAAGTCACTTAACCCTATTTACCTCAGTTATCTCATCTGCAAAATGAGCTGGAGGAGAAACTAGAGAACTATTCCAAGACCTTTGCCAAGAAAATCCCAAAAAGGGTTGTGAAGAATCAGACAAGACTGATCAACAACCAGATTGCTGGTTTTATTTGTACCTGACTAATCTTACAAAACACAATGATAGCTTTATCTATTGCTTCTTCACTAACAGCCTCCTGCCCAGGAATTACAACAATTGAGGGTAGGTCAGAAGTACATTTCCTTAACCAAATTTATTTTATCTAATCCATATTGCAAAGACTCAGGGAGAAATGAATTGTAGCAAGACTCTTCAGTTAGTAGGTATTTGTTACTTGTCTGCAAATCTCAGGAAAGCCTCTCTTAAAAAAAAAGTGTAATATTCATTTCAGGATAGCAGAAAGGGCTAGGGTTCCTAAGGAGACAGTTTCTTTTCTTCCTTTTCTTCTTTGGAGTGGCAGATGAGTGGGTGAGAACCATTCTGTTAACTTTTTCTATACCTCATGTCCTGCCCCATTCCCACATGTCTTCATTTTGGATAGGGAAATAGGCATGAATTGAGGATATCTTTAGCCTCTCCCTACCCAACTGCTATACTCTAGCAGAGGAGAATAAAGAAGCTAAAAGAGCTTCACACTTTGACATTATGAGTTTCCTATTCTAATTCTAATTTCTACCAGGAGCTTAGATTATCTCTAGGACATAATTCCACACCAGGTAAAGCCAATAAGCATTTATTAAGCACCAACTGTGTACCAGTTTAACCTTTTTAAATTCTGGGAAGACAAAGGAAAGCAAAGGGTCCTTGCCCTAAAGTAGCACATAGTGTAATAAAGGAGATAACATGCAAACATCTACATACAAACAAAGTACAATGTAGAAAAGGATAAATTGGAGATAACCTCAGAAGGAAGAACCAAACATTAAGGGGTAGGAGAAGTCAAGAAAAGCATCTTGCAGAAGATGAGATTTTAGATGTGACTCAAAAGGAAGTTAGTTGTAAAACAGAGGAAGGTTAGCATTCCAGACCTGGAATCTGGAGAGAGAACAGCAAGGAAGCCAGCGTTACTGAAGAATGTGGAGGTAAGTAAGATCCAAGAAAATTGAAAAGGCAGTTAGTTCATAAAGCACTCTAAAAGCCAAACAGATGTTTATGTATTTGGTCATGGAAGGAATAAGGGCCAGTTTGGTTTATTGAATGGTGTGTGTGTGTGTGTGTGTGTGTGTGTGTGTGTGTGTGATTTGTCAGACCTCTGTTTTGGGAATACCACTTTAATAGTTGTCACCAACTAACCTCCTCTATTTAGCACAGGGGAACTATCAGAATAACAGGAAAATATTTTATCAAAATACGTTGCTAATTTAGGGAGTCAGATTTATGTTGTTATCCTTTGATTTCTTTATGGTGCTTCAAACACAGTTAATCTTATTAGTATGCAAAACTGAGCTTTTGTGAATTTATTGTATTGGCGATGAAGAATAAAATTTGGGAATATAGGATTGAAAGTAGGAGGGGACCATTGAAATATTTTCCCCCAACACCCTCTTTTACAGATGAAGAAACTGAGGCCCAGAGCTCTTAAGCAACGTGTCTGAGGTCACACAGCTAACAAATAATAGAGTTGGAACTTAAAGAAAATAGCTGTTCTCTAGCTGAGAGAGTCCTAATGCACTCTGGAAAATCTCTTACCACAAATAAGACCTTGCCCTGCCACAGACCTATATGCTTCACACTTACCATGTGAAGGTATGACCAACTGGCTATTGCCACCACCAACTGCAGGAGCAGCTGGTCGAATACATTTCAGCAGATTCGTAGTGAAGTGCGTAAATCCCATACGGAGAGGCAGCAGCATGCATAGCTATCATCAGCCTTACTGTGCTATTTTGGGAATAGTCTTATCCAATTCTCCACCTCCTGTGGTTGTTTTTCTACTCCAGTCTTTCTTTCCTCCTCCCTGACAAACTCAGATACTCAGGATAGACTGATCAATAAAATGATAAACAGATCAGACAGCCGAAGGGACCTAGCAAAAGACTGACACAACAAGATAGATTCAAGAGTGATACACACTGTGTATAGAATGATTAAGGCTGGTAAACCTTTCAACAGATGCACCCAGTATATACACACAACACAGATGGACTGAGGGGGAAACAGCAAGCCAATATCACAAAAGACAATTTTGTCAAGAGGGCCTTTTTATGCTTCTTTTTTTTTCTTTTGATAGAGGGTGGGTTAGTTTTAGTTTTTCCACTGATAATTTGCTGCCTTATATTCTAAAGCACTTCATTTTCCGCCTCTGCTTGGCCTTCCCTGACCAAAACACCAATCTCTAAATACTGTTCAGTGTTATTTACAAGGAAGGAAAAAAAAAGTTCAATTCTGAGCATGTGGTAGATCCAGGTCAACTGATCCTGACAGCACCAATGGAACTAGAAATGAACCATGATCTTACAATGTAGTGTTTAGAGATCGATCACTAGTTATGATGTCATTGCAGATGTTACAAGACACCTACATCAACAGACAAGTACACATCTTCAAACAGATCCCCAGTTTCCTATTCATGTGTGGTGCTGAATTCCCCTATTTCTATATTAATTTTTCCAATAATTTAACACTAGTCTTTTGTGAATTTTCAAGCCACCTCATCTAAGAGAGTGGTAACACCACTTAAGTGGCTAAAATATCAACCATCTGGAATGAACTTCTTCTAACTTGATGAGACATGAAATCTCCCATCTATTTCAAATGGTCTTTCCAAATGAATCTCTCTCTCTTCTCACCCTTTGGTCTCTTGCCAGAACTCTGATATATGTGGTATATGTATATATGTATTTATGTATGTCTCTCTCTCTCTATATATATATACAGAGAGAGAGAGATTTTTTTAATCTCGAGGAATATCTGGTAGGAAGCAGAGTTTTATTGTCACAATGTCAAGTGTAAAAGATATAACTCACACATACACATAAATAGAAAGTGTATTCTAAAAGAAAAGGTGATGAAAATATGAACAATTAAACTTTCTCTTAATATATACATACATATCTAATATGTTACATATAAATGCATATATACATATATATACATATATATATATATCCCAGAGGATAGGTATGATTGTAACTAAATAACTATTTGAATATGGAATATCTTTATCAGAAAATATTTTTATAGTTATTCAACATTATGAAAATATTCAGTTTCTTTTAATATTACCAATCCCATAGCATAGCAGCAGTTACTAATAAGAGGCATTACATTCTGTGATCTCCATGTAACAAAAAAATGTCAATAGTTTTTCACTGATATCATCACATGATTCTCTATGAGAGTAATTACTTTCCCTGAAATTAAAACACTGGGCCTGGAGTCAGGAAGATTGGGATTAAAATCCAGCCTTAAACACTTTAATAACTGTTTTTAATAACTGACCCCGGGCAAGTCCTTTGTCCTGTTTGTCTCAGTTTCCTCATATGATTTACATGATCTACAGAAAGAAATGGCAAACCACTCTAGTATCTTGGCCAAGAAAACTGCAAATGGAATCCCAAAGAGTCTGACATGACTAAAATGATTGAACAATAACAAGACTGAGTATAGAAACTTTGTCAGATCTCATTTCTAGGCACAGTGCATTACAGATTTTCTGTAGTTTCAAAATGATCTTTATTGCAAATAATTAGCTAGACTCAAAAAGAGCCATCACTAATTGGTTCATACTAACAGTAGTCATTTACATAGCACTTTAAGGTTTGTAAATATTATCTCATTTTATTCTCTTAAAAACCTCAGAGGTAAGTGCTATTAAACCTATTTGACAGATAAGAAAACTAAAGCAGACAGAAGTTAAAGGGCTTGCCTAGAGCCATGGCTAACACATGGCTGAAGCTGAATTTGAACTCAGGTTTTACCTACTGTCCCCTTTGGTTGCTTTGATGGGGAAAGGAAGTTGAATTTTACTTTGCATTATGACTTCAGATAATTATATTCTTAAAAATTTTAATCATTGATAACTTAGAATTTCCTCATTTATATAATACACTACAATTTATTTAGATTGTTGGGCACTGATACTTGGCACCCTGGGATTAATTTTTTATTACATAAAGGATTTTTCATTTAGCATGACCAAAATTATTCATGTGTCTTTTTCCTACTCTGAAGGAGTGGCAGGTCTACCGTTTGCTGGGTTCCTATGGATAAAAATATTTGACAAATAAAATTAAGCCAAATCCCCAAATTTCATGGGTCCACCTTTAACCCGAAAAAATGGAGACCTCTAGCATTTTATGGTTAATTTAGGAGACAAAAACAAATGAAAGGCAGAAATGAAAAATGAGAAATACCAAATATGGGTATCTGGGAATAAAGGAAAATTTAGTGACTCTTGTATAGATTAAAATTTAACAATTTTCATCTTCCCTTCTTTGAAGAAATGGATATGGATGATTATATATCCTGTAAGACTTGCTCTATATTCAGCTTGAGTTTTTTGAGTTGTATTTTTCTTTACTTTTTTATTCTTCATTACAAAGGATGGCTTGATAGGTTGGGGAGAGTAAGGGACATATTATTAAAAGGAGGTAATCCAAAAATGAAAAATTAGGGAAAAAAGAAATGTAGTACATAGAGAGACATTAACTTGAAAGAAATAAATTGAGACATTTCCATGATTATTATTTTTGTGATTATTGGTTTTTGCATTATCATATATAGAAGCTAAAAAGCTACCAAATAATAGAGTGAAAACATAATTTGTGCTGAAATATCATGTGGTTACGTTGTAATCTCAAAAGACTACCTTGATCAAAGGCCTACTAAGATAATTATTTTTCATCTCTTGCCTTTTCCTACTGTATTTTAAACTTTTGTGGATGATGACTATACCTTTTACTTCTGCTGCCTATAATAACTAGCCTAGTGGTAGGGACCTTGAAGGCTCTCCTTAAGTGATTGTTTTCTGATTGATAGATTTACAAACTCCTAAAGAACAGAACTAATTCTTTTTCTCTTCCCAGTCAAACATGACAGCTCAATCAGAGACTTAAGACATAAAAAAGAACTATGAAGGACTTGTAAGAAAATGGGATGATATACTTCTCAATTGTGGAGGGTAGGTGTGGATTTGTTATATAATATGTACAGGAAAAATGATTTAATATAAGGCAGATAAATTCATTTCCATAACATTTAAAAGTTTCACATACAATATAATTAAGACAAAAAGAAAAATAACAGATCGAAGAAGATATCTGAAGCAAATATAATAGATTCAAAATTAACACCTCAAATTTATATGGGACTAATGGAACTATTTGAGAGTAAAATCCAATTTATACATGAATCGATGATTTAAATAAGATATGTAAAGTTTATTGCTTTAAAAGTTTCATCCATAATAATAATTAAAAATATGAATTTAAATAATTTTGAGGTACTATTGCACAATCCTTAATTTGGGAAAAGAACAATAAGTTATAAAACTCACTGGTGTCAAGATTATAAAGAAACAGATACTCTCATACATTTTTTATGAAATGGAAAATTGTTGAGGTTTTTTTTTTTTGAAGAACAAACTGATAGTATACAGTAAGTTACCTTTTGAACATTTCCCTCCTTATTAGGAATAAATACTTGGGGTTTTTCTAATTAAAAGTAGCTATCTGTTTAATAATAAATGTTTGCTTTAACATTTGTAACTGAAATTGTGTAAACAACCTATCTGTTTAACAAGTGCAAAATATCAATAAAATTATTATTTTGAATCTGAACTGGAATTTCATTAGTATTGGGCACTTCCAGGAAGCAGATTCCCCCTACTAAAGCAAGTTAATAACTACTTTGGAGCTTCAAAAAATTTCTTGGAGACATTTAAAGTTACTTCTAAGATAGAATGATAGATTTAGAGCAGAATCCTAACTCAGATACTTACCTATGTTACTATAATGACAACCTGTGTCAGTCTCCATTTTATTATCTGTAAAGTGGGCATAAAAATAGAACCTGCCTCTCAGGGTTGAAGCCAGTAGTAAATGATATTTAACATGTGTAAAGTATTTTGCAATGCTGAACTATATAAATGCCATCATTATTGCTATTTTTCTTATTATTAAAGTCAATCAATAAAAAATTCTTCATTAAGTGCTCACTATGTGTCATACACTATAGTAAAAGTTAGGGCTGTGAAGTAAGGCAACAACAATCCATCCCTGAAGGAGCTTATGTTCTCATGGGGAAAGAGGGCATTTAAATAGTTATATACAGATATATGTACAAGACATATACAAAGTAAGACTTGAATCCAGGTCATCCTGAGTCCCACACTGCTTATCTGTATTATGATGTAATTGAAGTGATAAGTATGAGGAATATAGAGAAATCTGTAAAGGCATATAAGGTTCTTTATCTAACACTGTTACCCCCTCTGCCCCCCCCCCACCTGCCCCTCTACAGACCCTCATCACCTAATTCTTACACTATTTCAAGAGGTTTTGGGTTAGACTCTCTGACTCAAGTCTTGCCCCACTTCAGTCATCAAATTAAGCTTTCTAAAGCCCAGGGCTGACCATGTCACTCCACTTTTCAATAAACTCCAATAGTCCTTTATCACTTGCAGCATCAAATATAAAATCTTCTGTTTGATATCCAATTCCTTCACACACACACACACACACACACACACACACACACACACACA
The DNA here is from genome assembly GCF_027887165.1 of Monodelphis domestica. Lineage (NCBI taxonomy): Eukaryota > Metazoa > Chordata > Mammalia > Didelphimorphia > Didelphidae > Monodelphis > Monodelphis domestica. The sequence goes on from NC_077227.1 coordinate 250,579,724, forward strand.
CACACACATCCATGCCACCTCTCCAATCTTCTTTCTTCTTACTCCCCACATATTCTTTATTGCAGTGAGGGGTGGACTCCTTGCTATTTGTCCTATAATACACTTCATCTCCTACCTGTGAGTATTTTCACTGGCTTTCCCCTATTCTTGGAATTCTGACTTTCATAAGCTCTGCCTCCTGGCTTCCCTGAATTCCTTCAAGCCTTAGCTAAAACATCATCTTCTACAAAGAAGCCTTTCCTAATCCCCCCTAAAACTAATGCCTTCTGGGGGAAGATGACAATAATCATCTAACCATGGGAAATAATTTTAAATAAAATAAAATAAAATAAAATAAATTTTAAAGGCTAATGTAGCCTCTTTATTTTTTATTTATCTCCAATTTATTCTGTATGTGTCATTTCTCATTTGTACCTAGTTGTTTCTATGTTGTCTCCCTCTGCGAGCTACTGGAAAACAAGAACTATCTTTTGCCTTTCTTTGATTAGGTAGGTTTAGTTAATATTTAATATAATTAAAATATAATTACATTCTATAATAATGTTATTGCATAATATATAAACAATCTATTAATTATTTTAAAAACAACTTAATAATTAAATTAATAATCAAACAATAGATGTTTGATTGTTTGATCCAGGGCAGCAATAGCCTCTGGGGCTAAGACTAAAAGAACACAGCCCTCTTATACCTGAAGTTTAATTTTTGGTTTCTTTTTTTTTTTTCAGTTGTATCCAACTCTTCATGACTACATTTAGAATTTTCTGGCAAAGATACTGGAGTGGTTTCTCCATTAGCTTTTCCAGTTTATTTTACAGATGAGGAAACAAAGGCAAACAGGGTTAAGTGACTTGCCCAGGTCACACAGCTAGTAAGTGTATGAGGCCAGAATAAAATTTTATTTGCTGACTGGCTTATACAAAGCAATGTGAAACAAGGAAAGCAGAAATGTCATGAAAATCTATACACTGACTACAACTATCTAAAAGGCAAAATTCATATGCACATAAGGAGATAGAAGAATAGAAGGGATGCAGAGGAAATAACTCAAAAACTCTTTTGGATATTTCCGTTGTTGGCAATTATTTTTTAAATGTGAATTTAATTGATTTTGTTGTTTAAAGTTTGCTGAATAATGCTATTTATTTTAAAAGAAAAATATTTCAGATTTTTGAAGGAATAGAATTGCAGGGAAACTGATAAGAATATATTTCTTTTTTTCCTCCTTAATGCTGAATGCTAACTGGTTAGCTCTATTTAAACTATAGCTAGGATTTGTTAGTTTTCATTGCTTGAAAAAGCAGAGCAATCAGGGAAGTTCCTTCTGCTTGCAATAGTTATAGGCTTTGATTTAAGCACTTCCTAGCATTCATTGATCCTCACTTCCTCCCTCTCTTCACTATGGAGAGTAGATTAATGTTGTCCACAGCTACAAAGCATGGCAGAATGAAGAGGTCTCCAAAGCAGTTCCCTGAGATAAGGAGAAAAAGGGTTGTACTCTGATTTCAACTTTCTATACTTGTAAGATGGGGCAGCTGGGTGGTGCTATGGATAGTGTGCCCAGCCTACAGTTAGGAAGACTAATCTTCCTGAGTTCAAATCTGAACTCAGATGCTTACTAGCCATGTGACCCTGGAAAAGTTTCTGTTTGCCTCAGTTTCCTCATCTCTAAAAGGAGCTAGAGAAGGAATGGCAAATCACTATAGTATCTTTGCTGAGAAAACCCTAAATGGGATCATGAAGAGTCAGACACGGTTGAAAACCTACTGAAAATATTCATTAATATTATCATGAAATAACGTGGATTCTGTGTCCTCTACAGCAGATGTCAAACACAGGGTCTGCAACACTGTATAGTGGGACTCAAACCAGATTAAAATATAACTGGAAAATATTTAATGAAATCAATACAAATGCAACAAAATAGAAGTTATAATAATTAAGTGTTTCCTAGATATTTATGTGGGCCTACAGGAATTCTTGGGTTAGATTTAGTGCCCGTATTCCTATTTGAGTTTGACACCACTGCTTTATAGCAATTAGAGGTGAATAAGTGTTTTGTTTTGTTTTGCTTTTTTTGCAAAATAAAAGCACCCAGTTACGTAATTTGGAAGGATTGAGTTTCCATAAAAAGAAAAGAAAAGAATACATCGATGGCTGATCATGTCAAAATCATATGCCACTCTTCCTTGGATATCCTAATAACCTTGTCTTGATGACTCCATCTCCTTGTATGTGTATTGAGTAATTTATTCTTTTTTTCTTTTTTTTTAAATTTAGTCATTTCAATCATGTCTGTGACTCTGTAGTTAGATCTAGACCAGAAGTGAACAAATTAATTAGTTCAAATGAAACTTTCTAGCTGTGGGATTCTGGGCCCAAACAGAAATTTGTTCTGCCTCACTTTCCTCATTTGTTAAATAGGGATGATGATCATATCATCTAGCTCCTTCAATTTTGAGGATAATATGAAGCTTCCCTTTTTCTCTCTCAAAGGAAGGATGCATTTCTCTTTTACAAGTACCCTGAACTACTGTCCCAAGCAGCCACACCTTTCATAAAAGGATCATTTAGTTTTATAGCACATAATCACATTGAGAATTATAAGTATCTCTCCCCCTCATGAAGTTTATAATCTAGTTGGGAGATTAGTTGTTGTCTGTCATTTTCAGTTGTGTTCAAGGATTCATGACCCCATTAGGGGTTAACTTGGCAAAGATACTGGAGCAGTTTGCCATTTCCCTCTCCAACTCATTTTGAAGATGGGGAAACTAAGTCAACAGTTGCACAACATATAATGTTTGAGGCTAGATTTGAATTCAGGAAGATTAGTCTTCCTGACTCCAGACTGGGCACGCTATCCCCTGTCCAATCTGGCTGTCTGTGAGGAGATTAGAAATCTATACAAATCACTTCCATTCGAAATAGAATGTGATTTTCATGATAACAGGTCAAATGGAATGCTATGAGAGTTAAATCAAAGATGACGTCATATTCTGAGTGGGGAGAATGTTGAATGATTTAATTCATAGAAGGGGAAGTATAAGATTTGGGCCTCGAAAGATAATTAAGTTGTGTTCATGTATCACTATTGGGCTATAATTTTAAATAATAATAAACAAGTATGTTTCTGTAAGGTTTGCAAAGTACTTTACATATACTATCTCATTATATGTAATATAATACATACATTTACAGAAAAGTTTACATATGCTATCTCATATGTAATAGAATAATATATATAATAGTAACACTGTGAAGTAGATATTGACAGTAATATTATCTTCATTTTATGGATGAAATACAGCTAGGTGGTGTGGTGCTGGACCTGAAGTTAGGAAGTAGAAGTCAGGAAGAGTCGTCTTCAAATCTGGTCTCAGATACTTCCTAACTGCGTGACCCTGGGCGCCCTGTTCACCTCAATTTCAACATCTATAAAATGAACTAGGGAAAAAAATGGTAAACTACTTCATTTTCTTCACCAAGAAAACCCCAAAAGGAGTCACAAAGTGTAAGACATGACTGAAATGATTCAACAACAACAAAAACTGCATATTGGGGGAAATGAGCAATTTTCCTGTATTTATGTTTCTGGTGACCAAAGAGAAATACAGTAGGATAATGGATAAAGAATTGGCCTCAGGGACAAGAAGACCAAGGTTCAATTTTCACTTGTATTTCATATGGCTTTGTAACTCTGGGTAAGTCACTTAACCCTTGGTATTTTAAGCACTTCTCTATGACTGGAAGGTCCAAAGAAAATGCCTCATCTCCTTTGGTAGAGGAATTTTCTCATCTGGGAGTTACCTTTACCAATATCTGGTTCCTGTCCCTGTTTCTACTACTGTAGGGGGATGGCAAGAGGGGCTGTTGTGATGAGCTTCAAGTAAAAAAATACTAGATCTTTCTAATTCTAACTCAGCTGAAGATACATTTTACAGCCAAGATCTTCCACAAGCAAACAAACTAATTAACTTTGTCTACGGCATCACATTCACAACCCTAGTTGTATTAATGTCAAATATGTTAAATATTTGCTAAGCACTTTATGGCACTCAGCTGGCAGCCATTATAATGTCTAAAGTCGCATTATCTTCTTGCTGTCAGCAGACTAAATCTGGATGCTGCCCATCATATAGCCACTCTCATGAATATTACACTCAAAGTGATTATGTGCCATAAAACAAAATGATCCCTTTATGGAAGGTGAGGCTGCCAACTCCTGAGAGAGTGGATCAGGCTACTTACAACAGAGAAATACATCATTTCTTTGAGAGAGAAAAAGGGAAGACAGGGAGATGCTTCTAAATGAAGGCATGGATTTTCAAGACATGCTACAAACATAAAATCTTTGATTTTTATTGTCCAATGGTTGTCTTGAATGCTTTTCCTAGGTATGTGTTCTCAAGTATTAATCCTGATCATCAAGACTTATGAAGCTATGCAGTATAATGGGTAGACAGTTAGCCTCAGAGCCAGGAAGACCTGAGTTCAATCCCCTGTGTCTGGCACATCTTTGCTGTGTGACACTGAGCCAGGCACTTATCCTCTCAGTTATCTAAGAAATTCTCTAAGTCTGAGTTATAAAGAAGGTGATGACTTATATTGGAAGAGGAGTTTTCCTGTCCTTGGACTTCCTTATAGTAAATGAAATCAGAAGTCCCATTCCTCTCTCTAAATAAGATTTATGATATCCTGTTACAGTAATCCAATTTCAGTTTGAAATAAAAATGATAGGCTTTAACTTCATATAATCTC